>NC_080539.1:312288515-312888515 GCF_028640845.1 Ahaetulla prasina | reverse complement strand
CACATTCTTTGGCTCAGTTTTTGTTAACAGTGATGACACATATCCGACATTCCCAAATCGTACCAGCAATGAGTATGATGACTTAACACATATAGATTTCACAGAAGATAATGTTGGAAATCCTCAGAGGATTATGTGGCGTGCATAAGAGCACAAATGTGCCTACCGTTCCTCTCTTATTGTTTGCTTGTTTCTTGTTTCTTGTTTCTTGTTTCTTTTTTCTTCTTATATATATATGCTTATACTTCCTTATATTACCTCATATATATGTTTCTATACTATATAATCTTTTTGTGTGATGCTTATATATATTGCTGTGACAAAATAAATAAATAAATAAATAAATATAAAATAAAATAAAATGAAATGAAATAAAATAAATTGGCAAAATATGCTGGATCATGAAGAAAGCTAAGGAGTTCCAGAAAAACACCTACTTCTGCTTCAATGACTATGCTTCATTGACTATGCTAAGGCCTTTGATTGTGTGTATTAAAACAAATTGTGGCAAGTTCTCAAAGAGATAGGAGTACCAGACCATCGTATTTGTCTCTTGAGAAATCTATATACGGGTCAAGAAGCAACAGTGAAAACTGGACAAGGAACCACTGATTGGTTCAAAATTGAGAAAGGGGTCCAGCAAAGCTCTATAGTGTTGCCCTGCCAGTTAACTTAATTCCAATTTGTGATTTATCTAGCCCTGCCTTTCTCATGATATGAGAAAGACGGGGCTAGATAAATCACAAATTGGAATTAAGATTGCCGGGAGAAATATCAACAACCTCAGCTTTACAGATGATACCACTCTAATGGCAGAAAGTGAAGAGGAACTAAAGAGCCTTCTGATGTGGGTAAAAGAGGAGAGTGCAAAAGTTGGCTTATTTATTTATTTATTTATTTATTTTTCGTATTTATATACCGCCCTATCTCCCTAGGGACTCAGGGCGGTTTACAGGCAGATAAAAATACATATAAATACAAAATAAAACATCCATTAAAAAACTTATTCCAAATAGCCAAATAATTAAAAATAACAGTATACATAATAAAACCCATTAAAACCAGTTTAAATTTAAAATCTAAAATCTAGTCCAGTCCTGCGCAGATGAATAGATGAGTTTTAAGCTCGCGGCGAAAGGTTCGGAGGTCCGGAAGTTGACGAAGTCCTGGGGGAAGCTCGTTCCAAAGGGTGGGAGCCCCCACAGAGAAGGCCCTTCCCCTGGGTGTCACCAGACGGCACTGCCTAGCTGATGGCACCCTGAGGAGTCCCTCTCTGTGAGAGCGCACGGGTTGGTGAGAGGTATTCGGTAGCAGCAGATGGTCCCGTAAATAGCCCGGCCCTATGCCATGGCTTGAAACTTAACATTAAGAAAACTAAGATCATGGCATCCGGCCCTCTCAATTCCTGGCAAAGAGATGGGGAAGAAATGGAGGTAGTGACAGATTTTATTTTCCTGGGCTCCAAAATCACTGCAAATGGGGACTATAGCCAAGGAATTAAAAGATGCTTGCTCCTGTGGTGGGGGGGGGCAGCTATATAGTTGCATACTACAAAGCAGGGACATCACCCTGCCAACAAAAGTGCATATAGTCGAGGCTATGGTTTTCTCAGTTGCAATGTATGGCTGTGAAAGTTGGACCATAAGAAAGGTTGAGCGTCAAAGAATTGAGGCCTTTGAACTATGGTGCTGGAGAAGACTCCTGGAAGTCCCTTGGGCTGCAAGGCAATCAAACCAGTCAGTCCTAGAGAAGATCAATCCTGACTGCTCTTTAGAAGGCCAGATCCTGAAGATGAAACTCAAATACTTTGGCCACCTAATGAGAAGGAAAGACTCATTGGAGAAGAACCTAATGCTGGGAAAGATTGAGGGCAAAAGAAGAAGGGGACGACAGAGAACGAGGTGGCTGGATGGAGTCACTGAAGCAGTCGGCGTGAGCTTAAATGGACTCCAGAAAATGGTAGAGGATAGGAAGGTCTGGAGGAATGCTGTCCATGGGGTCCCAATGGGTCGGACATGACTTAGCAACTAACAACAATAACAAATCTTGGGCTGGTCACTTTCTCCCTCCCCCCCACCTAGGAAGGAGGGAAACAACCTTGCTAAGAAAATTGCAGGGATTATTTCAGGCAGTCTTTGAGAATTTAACAAAATTGGCTGGGAGGAAAACAACAACTAATGTAACAATTAAAAAATATTGATACCAGTGGAAGAGAATATTTGAAGTTCAGGGATGAATTGTGGAGTATAATGCTTCCACCAATCTTCAGTTCTCATAATGAGCAACCAATATGGGTAGCTTGTGGGTCAAAAAATTGGGGTTAGATTACTCCAATGTGAATGCAAGTTTGGATTTATAGTGATACTTTTACTTAATACTTAACAATGCTGTCACCAATATGCATTTTTCTAAACATCTTTGTCACTAATCGTGCATCATAAATACATGTTAGCAGCAGAAAGTTATGACAGTAAAAGCGATGCATTCAGCAGAAAAGTGGCTATGTAGACTGGCGCACCAGTAGATCTTTCCCAAAAGCTTGCTGTTGGTTGAGAGGGAATCTTAATAGAGTATAACATTTATTGATATGAATCAAATGATTTCAGCAAGGGCATCTGCCTTGAAAAGTTGTATCTCGGCACAAGGGAATGAAACTAGTGATCGAATATAGAACTTATGATATTTTCCATTGTTCATAAACTGCTTAAGATCAATGCCTGGAACAGTGGCTCTTCATTGCCGAGCTGAATGAGAATTGGGTCTGAAAATTATGCTTTTAAAAAATTAGTTTTATAGCTTCTGTAATGGTCTTGGAGCAAAATTGGTTCTACAGCATTTTGCTGAGCTTACCAGTGTTGTTCAGTTTGTCATAATATATAAAATATCATTGCTGTGATAGCCCTGCATCAGCTTTTTCAAACTACTGCACAGCAGACATAATTAAGAATAAGCTAATGTCCTCAGGCTCCCTCTCTCATTCTCTCTCTCTCTCATTTTCTTGCGCCTGATTTTTTATTTTTGTCTCCGTGATCTCAACTAATAGTAGGATTTCCCTCAGTGTTGTTATATTTCCAGCACATTTAATCACCATTTAAAACCTAAAATTAATTTTTACTATCCAAGATAAGCAACCTCTCTCATAGACAGGCACACTCATATACTGTTTAAGTTGGGCTATGTCTGCCCTCACCCCTTAAAAAAACATGAGATACTTCCATGATGATTAAACTGATATGATGAGCTGATATGGAACTGCTGGTTTCTTTTTCTCATGTATAATTGACCTTCAGTTCTTCTTCCTCCAGTTGACTGCATTTTACTACCATAATGCCTAGCTGGGATTTGTGGAGAAAAGCACTCTGCAGATTTACTGTTGCAATGTTTCATGGATAGTTAAGGAGAGAACCTTTGAAATTTGAATGGTTTCTTTTATGATGATGTATCCTCTGAAATTATCTATTCTTTATTCATTAATTATGTACCATAATATTAACAGTAATTTACAGTTTTATAAGAGTTCTGAAAATGCTGTTCATCAGACATTATTGCTGAGTGTTTGTGATAGCCCTTCAGCATCCAAATATTCATGGCAAAAGCATTAATTAACCCTATTAATGATTGTGATAAATTGCATGGCGCTGTCAAAAGTTGAATGACATTTTAACTTGATTATCAATAGTCAATCTTTGGGCAATTTCACCAAGGGGTGGTATAAAAAGTAATTAGGAAGTTGGGTGCATTTCTGAGTAGGCAAAAGGGGCTAATTGCTATATAATGTTATTCTGGTATGGTTTTACTTATTAGACACTGACAAAGATCAGAGTCACCTATATTTGACTCTTGCAGATCCATAACTTGTTTAACTTGTTTTCTAAGGCCTTCCTTTGAGGACCTGTATACTGCACAAATCAAGAAAAGGCCGTGAAAATATTTACAGATCCCTCACATCCAGGACATAAACTGTTTCAACTCCTACACTCCTACACTCAACTCCAGTGCTCTATAGCGTCCTCAAAACGACGCTATAGAGCACTGCACACTAGAACAACTAGACACAAGAACAGTTTTTTCCCAAAGGCCATCACTCTGCTAAATAATTAATTCCCTCAACACTGTCAAACTATTTTCTAAATCTGCACTACTATTAATCTTCTCATCGTTCCCATCACCAATCTCTTTCCACTTATGACTGTATGACTGTAACTTTGTTGCTGGCAATCCTTATGATTTATATTGATATATTGACCATCATTTATGTTGTAAATGTTGAACTTTGATGAACGTATCTTTTCTTTTATGTACACTGAGAGCATATGCACCAAGACAAATTCCTTGTGTGTCCAATCACACTTGGCCAATAAAAATTCTATAAAAAAAATTCTATAAGAAACTTTTACTCTGACATAAACACAATGGATAAACACCGGCATTTGCACTACTGCTATAAATGGGCTTGAATCCAAGCCATGTCTAGTCTAATGGTTAGCAAGAAATAGTGCCCCCGACATAGACATATATTCTCTTTAAAACCATCAAACACATCTATGTTTTTCTGAACAAACAAGTGTTCCAAATAAATTCTTAAGTGAAAATAGACGTTTTCTTTGATCATTTCATCTTTTATACTACATAGCACACTGGCATAGGTGACTATTAACATTCTGAATTCAGACTCTCTAGAATGCACAAACATTTTTCTACCCAATTAGAACTGAAACTCCTGCCTTCAGAATTAAATAATCTGTAAACACCACTCTGCTTCATGATGAATAGACCATTTTAAACACTTTTTAGTTCTCTTAAAACATATATTTGGAGAGCAGCAAGCAACTGCTTTTAGAGAGTTAAAAAATAATCCAAGGAAATGAATCAGGAATCCTGATTCTAAAACATCCTGTTAATTCATATTACAAGCTGGTCCGCATTCAGTACAAGATATTATTTTAAGTCTTGTACCTTCTTTGGTACCTGTCTGTAACAAAACTTGACAGCTACTGATAAAGCTGTAGATGGACCTTAATCCACCAGTGCAAATTTATCTATGAGAGTCCAGACTGACAGTTTTTATTGTTGTTATTTTATTACATGCATAATATTTTTGTTGATGCACTCATATTTTGTATTGTCATGTCACCACAAGAAAGTTTCTTCTCAGGACAGGCTATAAGTAACTGAAATAATAGTAAGAGATGTATAATCATTTTTCCCCCCAAAGTCTTTTCAGCAAGCATGATAAGAACCCAACGTTTCATGAAAGTTTACCATTTTTGTTGCTGCTGTAGGCATTATGGTCTCCGGTAGTTTTGACAGCTGGTGAGCATAAATTTTCAAAGTATGAATCAGGCACTGATCATGAGAACATGCCACATCGTAATTTAATATCACCCAGAAGCCACCATATGAGCAAACTTGTCAGCGAGTTCTGAGGAAATACAGTAAAGTGAAACAGAGAGTAAGCAATGCAGTAACTCTTTGTTGTGACTCAGATTTTAGCAGCACAGATATGGTATTGTTAGCATAACCCAATACTGCAAATATGGAATATAATTCGTATTATATTCTCTTCCTTTCAGGTCTCAGCACTGTTATTCCTTAATCCCAGTGGTGGGATTCAGCCAGTTCAGGCTGGTTTGAGTGAACCGGTAAGGGAGGTCTCCTAGGCCCAAAATGGGTTGGGGGGGATACATGTCTAGCCAGTTATTGCTCTCAGAGAGATGCAGGTGGCTGAGTGCTGTCTGTCACACCCCCTGGCCATATCCACCATGGCCATGTCCACCCAGCTGGTCATTAGGGCAGAGAACCAGTTGTTAAATTATTTGAATCCCACCACTGCTTAATCCCATGTTGGTTAAAAAACAAAAACAAACCCATAGCTTAGTCTGAGTAATCAAAAATGTATTCATTTCTGAATGGATAGATAACTTTCATAAACTTTCTGCATACTTAATTCTTTTATCCAAATAGTAATAGAACATATTGTAAGCAATTGCTTTCACAGTATGTATATGTATATACAATGATATGCATCAGGTGAGTTATGGCAATAGAGCCCTCAAGTAGACAACAAAATTACAGTTCTTCTGTCAAAATACTGAATGGATAGCATAATTACCATTGTACCTATGCAATAGTCCTCATACTATGCATGGGTGTTTTCTAGCGATCCAGGAACATGTCCTCTTCATGCAAAACTAGTGACAGAAGAATGGGAAGAATGGGACCAATCCTTTAAACAGTGGGTTTTTGATCATAGTTTTTGGTAGTTGTGCCTAACAACAATCATGTCTGTTAAGAACAGCAGAGGAAAAATTCTCTAAGTTTGATTAATGAAAGTTATTAGGAAACCCGTGATGTGAAAGCATAAGAATTCTGGCAAATAACTTGTTTCCAAGTATGGAACCCATTCATAGGCAATTCAAAGTCATTAGTTTTTGACTGTCTTCCTCCTGTATTTTAGATGCAACAAGAATGTCAATCTCTTCTGATATGGCAGACTAGCCCATATGTCTGGTTTATATAATGGTTATTGTCTACATTGACACTGTGCGAATCCTTTCTTCTAGGAGAGACTTTGTGCAACCTTGTGCACTTGAAACAATTTGATGTGAAATTATAACAAATGATGAATTTAATTCCCCATGGGACATCCCCTTCTCAGTGAGTCTACTTTCTATATTATCTTAGTCAATGAAAAGTTATGGAGAACTTGAAAAATTGGGTGCTACCGATGACCTTTTGAAGAATATTTGTGGAAAACATGCATGGATATCTGAAAAAAAAATGCAATAACCTTAGGAGCTTTTGCAGACAGAGATGATTAAAGAGAAGAGTAATCCATTTAATATATGTCCAAGATTGGATTTTAACAACTATGCTTCAAATAAATGTTCCAGCCTCTTCACATCTGACCAGCATTTAAGTGGTTTGTTTGGGATTCTTATTTATAATGAGCTAGTACAATTGCCTTAATTGCAAGTTGTACTGACTATAAAGCAAAATTAATGTGTTTCTGATCCTGAAGGAAATCATGGAAAGCACTGTAGCATGAGAATAAAATCCCAATGTATCCAAGCAGAGAAGTTAATCGCCGTCATTAGCATAAACACTGTGTTGTGATAACTTGCTGAGTGCCTTAGCAATAAATTACCTGATTCAGTTTAAGTTTCAATGACAAATTTCTAAAAATCTCTGTTCAGAAATAAAGAGGGTGAAATGGTGCAGCAACCTTTGCTAGTATACTGCCCTCAAGATATTTTGGGCTACAATTTTCCAGAAAAAGAAATGGCAGACCAAAGATGGCCATGCAAAAAGTAGAGCCAACCACCATGGCAGAATAAAGAGCTAGGCAGTAGATTGGCTCTTCAAAACCTCTTTGGATAAGAAAGTACTTAAGATTTCCCACAAGTGCTCCAGATATCTTTTCCTCATAAGAAGTTTGTAAGATAGTATCTCTAGTGGATTTAGAGCTCCGGGAGATCAAGGAACACCCATCTTGCTTGAACTTTGAATAAGTGACTTTGAAAGGACACTAAGTTCACATGCTTCCCTTTTTAATCATTTTTGGAATTTGCTTGTTAACTGCTTTCCAGCTATTAGAAACCTTTGGATTAACAAATTTGACACACTGGGTCACCTTCCTTTCATTCTTAGCAAAATGTTTTAATTACACATTTAAGAACTTACTTTTTTTTAATAAACAGCAAAAGGTTGATTAAAACTTCAATTTTAGAACATTACACCAGACTAAAAGTCCAGATAAATGCATAAAATAATAATTTACAGTTCATTCTAAAGAATCTTTTCTGTGGGATAAAGCTTTTGTTTTGATTTTTTAAAATATTTTTAAAATTGGGTACTAAAGAATTAAAGGGGAAAAACACATAAACTCAATTTACAATAAAAGAATAAAGCAAAATAATATAATATTGGACATATTGGAAAATATTTTTTGAAAAAAATGGACTCAGAAATTATTATTAATATGTCAACAGAGACATCTGTCTCCTTGGAATGATTATGTCTAAAAGATGTAATTGAAGAGGAAGAAGTTTTACCTGAAATGCTCAAGATGAAGTTGAAAGTGGATTTACAATTGACAGGATACAAGAATAACATTGAACAAATGTTACATTGGACATACAAAAGAAACTGCATAATGTTTTAGCAATAGCACTTAGATTTATATATCACTTCACTGTGCTTTAGAGCCTTCTCTAAGCAGTTTACAGAGTCAGCATATTGCCCCCAACAATCTGGGTTCTCATTTTACTGACCTCAGAAGAATGGAAAGCTAAATCAACTTTGAGCTGATGAGAATCGAACTGCCAAACTGCAGGCAGTCAGCAGTCAGAAAAATTAGCCTGCACTACTGTATTTTAACCACTGTGCCACCATGGGTCATTTGCTCTTGTTATTATGTCAATGGACTAAAGATTAAGATTTTTTTGGACTAAAAAGAGATATTGAACTACTGACACCAGCATTCCCAACCATGTGGTTATTTTTAGGTTTGAAAAAGGCTAAAATATCAGCCCACTGATTTTATTAGGTTTAAAGAATGGCGTAAAATCACTAATATGGGGCTAAAGGGCATGGATGACTTTTATAATTTCTCCAGTGAAAAGACAAACTCTGCAACAATTTTAACCAGGACAGGATTCTCCCTTAATGATTGCAATGGAACTCTGCTGGAAAAAAGCTCAATAGGAGAAATCTTCCATGATGCCTTCCCCATTTTGAAATGTAGAAAGCTACAGAGGCTTATACTTTATATTGTGGAGAGATGAAAGAGACATAACAGAATAAGGGCAAAAAAATATACCTGTAAGATTTCTTCAATATTCTCGTCTACTTTGCACTACTTTGCAGAAAAGAGAATTCTTGATCATTAAATGTAATAAACTGATTAAGGCCTGTCAGGGGGAAAATCAAGAAAAAAGACCTCTTTCTGGTCTTAAATAAAATAATAGAATTACTTTTCAAATCATGGACGAAATAGACATGCTGTTCATGACCTTTTGATATATGAAGTAGAAGTTTTTACTGTTAAATACTAAATAATCAGAGGCTTTTTGTTCACCAAAAGAGAAAATAATAGACATTGGTGTCCAAGACTGACATAACTGTGCAGTTGAAGCTCACCCCTTTTTCAAATCAAATCAAATTCTTTGTTTCAGGTTAGCAACTGAAACACACAGTACAGCTACAAAACAACATGCATTACATGCACCACACATGTAAAAAGAGGGATAAAGCTTTGATCCTTTTATTGTTTTTTTGTGGATGCCACCAGTTACAGCCAACCTTCCTCAATCAAATCAGCAACTTTGTTGATGGGAATTTTTCTTTGTTCTTGGGAAGAAGACTATTATACTTAACTGTTTAATTGAAAATGATGGAATTTCTTTATAAATCAGTATGTGACCCATGATTTTAGGGCAAGTTGCTATAACATGGTTCTTCAGAATAATGTCTGATTTCATTTAATAGACACAATTTTATTATTTTATTTTTAAATTATTTTTATGGATCTTGCTGCTTTGTCAACTCAATTTGCATTGTGCCTCAATATCTAACTTCGTTTCCCTCAATAACAGTGTATTCATGATTCTATATCAGATTGCAAGAAGAGATTTCCCTCTCCAAATCATTAAATTGTGCAGAAATAAAAGGAACTTTGCATTTTATCGAATATAATATTGTTCATTTTATTTAATCTATATTAAATTACTTTTATATAAGTTATAGCCGTGATGGCAAACCTATGGCATGTGTGCCAGAGGTAAAATGCAGACCCCTCTGCTGGCATGCGTGCCATCGCCCCAGGTTAGATCTCCGTGGTGTTTCTTTTGTGAGCTGTTTCCCTGCAAACAACACCTCCCACAAGCCAGCTGGTCTTCAGGTCTCTGCTGCGCATGTGTGCATATCCATGCATGTTCACGCATGTCCATGCATGCACCTTCGCACACATGCACCCACCTTTCACTTTGGGTGTGTGTGTGCAAAGTTTGGGCACTTGGTGACTAAAAGGTTCACCATTACTGAGTTATAGGGACCTTTCCTTGATTCCTTCTATAGCTTAACAATTAATGTACTGTAGTCCAAGTGGGTCTGATATTTAGATACGTTAATTGTTTGGAGGAAAAACAATGCTATACTGAATTGCTGCTGAAATCTAAATTAATTCAGTATTCCTCGACCTGTGATTTGGCATCACCTACTAATAAAAATGAGAATTTTTTTTCAGCTTTAGCTGGAATTTACTGATATACTGTTCATGTAACTTTTGATTTTGTTACAGTATGCCATAATAGCATCATAAAATGAAAGTTGCATGGGGTTGTTTTATGTTGTTATGTTAGGACATAAAAGACATCACAAAAGGAAAGAATGGAGACAACTGCTGTAAACATATGATCAGGGATGTCATCAAGTAACTGAAACAGGATTTGGTAAAGGATTGTATGATAAAATGGGCACAGAATATTCAGGAACCAATAATGTTGGAAACATGGGAGAAAATTTGGGTTAGAAATGTTAAGTTTACACAAGCACAGAATTTAAGGGAAAATTTTTATAAGATGTTTTATAGATGGCACTTAGATCCCAAAAAATTATCATGTATGTATCCTAATATCCAAGCGAAATGTTGGAGGTGTGATTGTGATGATGCTACATATTTTCATATTTGGTGGACTTGCAAGAAAATTAAGGTCTTTTGGATAAGAATTTGGTGGATTATTCAAAATGTACTGAAGAAGAAGATAAAGTTCCTGCCACAATTTTTCCTTTTGGGAATTATAACGGATTGTACAGGGATTGAGACTAAATTGATTCTGAATTTAATAACAGCAGCAAGACTGTTGATTGGACAATACTGGAAGAAATTCACCACCGCAGGGAGGCGGAGCCGGTACGTTGGTTCCGCCCCAGGCGCCTGATGGACCCGGATGGGTTCCGGACGGAGCTTGGGCCATTTCCTGAGGGTCTGGCTCACGGCTCGGCTGAGGAACTTGTTGCGGCCTGGGAACGGGCCGCGGCGGGGGCCTTAGACCGTGTCGTGCCTTTGCGGCCTCTGACCCGGCGCAGGTCCCAACCGGCTCCTTGGTTCTCCGAGGAGCTGAGAGGGATGAAACGCCGGAGAAGACGCCTAGAGAGTTCCTGGAGGTCTAGCCGTTCGGAAGCTGATCGGACACTAGTGAAGTCCTATACTAGGACTTACCTAGTGGCATTGAGGAAGCGAGGCGTAGCTCGCCTCCTCCCTCATTGCATCGGCAGATAACCGCCCAGCCGCCCTGTTTGGGTGACTCGCTCCTCCCACATCAGGGGAGCGGACGACCCGCTGCAGGGACGTGCTGAGGAGTTTAACGGTTATCTATACGATAAAATCGTTCAGCTCGGGATGGTCTGGACCAAGATTGCGTGATGCGGGTGAGATGCTCGAGGCGGTCTTGGTGACATTGTTTGGGATGAGTTTGACCCTGTGGCTCCGAGGACATGGACAGGTTGTTGGGTAGGTTGAATGCCACCATGTGTTTACTGGACCCGTGCCCCTCTTGGCTGGTGCTGGCCACCGAGAGGTGACACGAGGCTGGCTCCAGGCGATTACGACCGCTTCTTTGGTGGAGGTGTCTTCCGCCTGCCTTGAAAGAGGCGGTGGTGAGGCCCTCCTTAAGAAGCCGCCCCTGGACCCGGCTGTTTTAGGTAATTATCGTCGTCTCCAACCCGCCGCGCGAAGGTTGTAGAGAGTATGGTGGCATATCAATTTCCCTTGCACCTGGATGAAACTGTCTATCTAGACCCGTTCCAGTCCGGTTTCGGCCCGGTTACAGCACGGAGACGGCTTTGGTCGCGTTGGTGGATGATCTCTGGAGGGCCAGGGATAGGGGTTGCTCCTCTGCCCTGGTCCTATTAGACCTCTCAGCGGCTTCGATACCATCGACCATGGTATCCTGCTGCGCCGGTTGGAGGGATTGGGAGTGGGAGGCACCGTTTATCGGTGGTTCTCCTCCTACCTCTCCGACCGGTCGCAGTCGGTGTTGACGGGGGGGCAGAGGTCGGCCCCGAGGCGCCTCACTTGTGGGTGCCGCGGGGTCGATCCTCTCGCCTCCTGTTCAACATCTACATGAAGCCGCTGGGTGAGATCATCAGTGGTTTCGTGTGAAGTACCAGCTGTATGCGGATGACACCCAGCTGTACTTTTCTACACCGGACCACCCCAACGAAGCTTTCAAGTGCTGTCCCGGTGCCTGGAGGCCGACGGGTCTGGATGGGGAGAAATAGGCTCAAGCTCAATCCCTCCAAGACAGAGTGGCTGTGGATGCCGGCATCCCGGTACAGTCAGCTAAATCCGCGGCTGACCATCGGTGGCGAGTCATTGGCCCCGATGGAAAGGGTCCGCAGCTTAGGCGTCCTCCTGGATGAACGGCTGTCTCTAGAAGATCATTTGACGGCCGTCTCCAGGGGAGCGTTCTACCAGGTTCGCCTGGTACGCCAGTTGCGCCCCTTTCTGGACCGGGATGCCCTATGCACGGTCACTCACGCACTCGTGACGTCGCGCCTGGATTACTGCAATGCTCTCTACATGGGGCTCCCCTTGAAGGGCATCCGGAGGCTGCAGTTAGTCCAGAATGCGGCTGCGCGGGTGATAGATGGAGCCCCCCGCGGCTCCCGTATAACACCCATCCTGCGCAGGCTGCACTGGCTACCTGTGGCTTTCCGGGTGCGCTTCAAGGTGCTGGTGACCACCTTTAAAGCGCTCCATGGCATTGGGCCGGGCTACCTACGGGACCGCCTACTGCTACCGAATATCTCTCACCGACCTGCGCGCCTCACAGAGAGGGTCTCCTCAGGGTGCCGTCAGCGCGGCAATGTCGTCTGGCGACGCCCAGGGGAAGGGCCTTCTCTGTGGGGGCCCCCACCCTCTGGAATGAACTACCCCCCGGTCTTCGTCAGCTTTCGGACCTCCGGATCTTCCGCCGCGGGCTTAAAACATATTTATTTAATTGTGCAGGGCTGAGCTAAATTTTAAATTTTAAATTACTGGTTTTTAAATTGGCTTTTATTTTATATTTTTAATTTTAAATTAACAGGCGTTTAGAATAAGTTTTTTAACTGTTTTTATATTTCTTACATTGTATTTATGTGTTTTAAATGCCTGTACACCGCCCTGAGTCCTTCGGGAGATAGGGCGGTATATAAATTTGATAAATAAATAAATAAAAATAAATAAGAAAGAAGAGGTACCTACAATAGAAGAATGGATACTGAAAGTCATTAATTTGGCTGAGATGGCTAAAATCTCAGCGTTTTTAAAAGACAATATGCAGGAAAGATATTTAATTGAATGGAAAAAATGGATTGATTATCTACAAAACAGATATCAGATTAAGAAATATCAGATTGCCTTTGAATAATTAGAAAGTTATTTTATGTAATGGGGAGGGGGTTGGGAGATGAAAAGCTTTGGATGTGGTTATTTGGATTGGAAGGGAAAATTTTATTCTATGTTTGGTTTATGTATAACAATACCTTGTGATTGACCCGGGAAGCCGGGGGGGGGGGAGGGAGGGGGGAAGGGGTTTTTTTTGGGAGGGAGGGGGGGAAAAAGGGGGAAAATGTTTTTGTTTTTTAAAACTCTTTCAATAAAAAAAAAAGTAACTGAAACAGTTTACTACTACTACTAGTACTACTACTATTACTACTACTACTACTACTACTACTATTACTATTACTATTACTACAAGCAATGTCATCAACAATCAGAAGAGATGATTGCGTTTCACCCGGAAATGTCAACTAAGTTCAACTGGACTTATTGGCCAAGAATTCTGGAAATTGAAATCCCAGCTCACATGAACAATACCAGCTAAAAGAGAAGTCTGTCTTGGATACAATACAATCTGAACTGGGTACACTGTTATTGAGGGAAATGAAGTTAGATATTGAGGCACAATGCAAACTGAGTTGAAAAAGCAGCAAGATCCATAAAAACCACACAAATTTTATTCTGTTTCAATAGCAGGACTAAACTGAGGAGCCACAATTGTCCCAGAGGATGCTTCACCTTGGATGTTCTCTCTGCCTCCTAAGAAGGAAGTAGAGAGGTAGATAGTCTACACACACATAGACCATGTGATAAAATGCAGAACAATCTTCATTACTCTGAAATTCAGCGTGGCAGAGAATTGGAATTCAGGACTGACTCTCTCTCTTTCTCTCTGTCCCCCACCCCACCCCCACATTGTAGCTTTGGAGACTACTTTGCTGGTTGATGACTGTCACTAGATCATAGCTTTTTTTAAACAGTTCATGGGTAATTAAAATATGGATAATGTACTAGATGTTATCTTTTACAGTATAATATATAAAGCATGTGTCTAAAGTTACTTGCCATGCAACAATTTCAGAAGTATTTTCCTTAGCTCTCTTTATTAGGCTTCAGTGTTCATTTCACAAGATTTTTTTAAAAATAGTTATACTCACATGAACCCAGACTCTTTTTGTTTCTTTTACAGAGTCAATTTAGCTGTGAAATCACTGAGGAACCAGTGGCAGAGGAAAATAACCTTTTCTGTTCAAATAGACAACCAGAGAGCTGAATTCCACTGATACCTGAGGGGAAAAAAATGCATCTTGAGTGATTCAACATTGCAAAATCAATATCTTTTTGACAGTTTTATAGCAATTTTCGTGGGCATGTGGACCACTGCAAAACAGAAGGCCATTTTGGGTGCCATAAGATCATCTATGCACTGTACCAATAAGCACCCACAGCTTCTTTAAAGCACTGACTTAAGTAAATGTAGTTGCTAAGAATTTATCAGTGCTACAATCACACAAGTAATCACTTAATATTAAGGTGTATTATCCCATTGATCACACCTGTATCTACATGAATAAGTGCATAAACTTTTTACTAAGTAATAACAGTTCAATGTTCCAATGTAATCTTACATATGCCACTGAATTTGAACCCTTTGAACACAAAACGAGACAGCAAATTACTTAATTTTAATTTCAGTCTATTTAGGTAATTTTAGCTATAGTCATCATTGTTAAACCAATAGCCATGTGTTCTAGTGGAAAATGAAAATACCGTATATACTCGAATATAAGCCGATCCGAGTATAAGCCGAGGTCCCCAATTTTACCCCAAAAACTGGGGTAAACTGGGGACTCGAGTATAAGCCGAGGGTGGGAAATGAGGCACCTACCGGTTGGGGAAACCCTCCCTCCCTCAGCTGAGAAGGCTGGCGGCTCCCCCGCCCCGCCCTCTCACTGCACCGGCAGGGCTTCCCGCGCCGTCCGGTAAAATGTGAAAAAAAGAAAAAAAAAAAAACTCGAGTATAAGCCGTATATACTCGAGTATAAGCCGAGGGGCTTAAAAAAAAAAAAACTCGAGTACAAGCCGTATAGACCCGAGTATAAGCCGAGGGGACGTTTTTCAGCACAAAAAACGTGCTGAAAAACTCGGCTTATACTCGAGTATATACGGTAAACTAATTCAGTCTGTCTGTTGTCTCTGTATTTTCTCTAAACTAGGTTACCAATGGAAAGTCACCCCATTTCTATCCCAGCGTCCTTTAATCTGGTTCTAGAAATATCTTAAAGCATTTTTTAAATTATTCATTAGGGAGTTTTTCCCCTATTTTCCTTTCCTTAAGAAGTAAAATAACTTAAAATAACTGGTTTATTGTTCACATAACATGTTTCAGCCATTAACCTTACATCCTTTAAAATGTTGTGTTTAACATTTTATTGCATCTAATATATATTGTGCTTTCTGTTTCAATATAAGACCTCCAAAATAGAGTTTGTAAGTCATCTTCATCCTATAATTGAAAACAGCACTACAAAAATCTATTTTCCATGATGGATTTTTAAAGGATGGAGAGCTTTTTTGTTCACTAAATTCATCTAAAAGTTTTTAAAATGTGGATGTTTTAAATCCTTCCATATATGAACATACAATGTTTTATCTCACTGAAGAAAAGGACAGAAGACTCCACTTTAATTGTGCATCTTTGTGCATCTCCTGTCAAAAGAACAATGTTTTTTTCATAAAAACAAGACAGATCCTCAAAAACAACCACACACACTGACAAAGCCATACACACATTGAAAAAGGTCATATAGATATTTCCTTTATATTTTTGACACCTATGTGAATTGGTCTAGTTCCCTGGTCTGTTTATACATTTAGTCATGTTTGATCTTTGGGTATCGAGAAAGGATCTCTCCCAATTTAAAGTTCATTTTTGTTTTAATTAGATTGACCTTTCAGCCCACTTGAAAGCCCTCTAAATGACTGATAATGACTGCTATTTTGGAAAGAGGGACAAAAGACTGGAGACAGTCAAAGGAAATAAAATGATTTGATAGAGTGATCCTGGTGATATAAGAACATCATCATTAGTTTCATCACTGCTAACACAAAGAAAGACTACCCTCTGCAAATTTTGTGAAGATTTTATGACAGGTTATTTCTCATCTTCCTGAATGAACATTTTATAGCTCACTTCATGACTAATATCTTTAAGGGACTTTTTTTTTAACGACTTTCTTTTTTCTACACTTAGAATTACAAATGGTAAACTTTAAAACAGCGTCCAACCTTGACTTCAGCTATCAATTTGGGGAAGCAATTTGCAAACATACGCAAATACTGTTTGCACTAACAAAGTGTTTCAATTGAAAGCTGCCATTTCATGATGTGTTGAAGTTTTTCAACCAGTCAGGGTTTTGTTTTGTTTTTCTTTCTACACAAGGCCAACATCACTTATTTTTAGTTCCCATCAAAAAAGTGCAAGCACTTTACATTTGGAAAATGTGACAAACAAACAAAAAAATTAAATAAATAAATAAATGGTGATGTCATACAGTGCAACAGTATATTTTCAATGTCTGAGGCTGCAGTTTATTACTTGCTTACCTGAAAGTAGGCTCACTGAACTTAATGGAGCTTATTTCTAAGTATATCTGCATAGAGTTGAGCTTCTAGGAACTATAAAAATAGATTTGCAAAAGAAGAAACACTTTAACCTTCTTTCCCATCACTTCGCTGGGCCAAACTGTCTAAAATTCCACTCCACTTTCCATTTAGAACCCAACTCTTTTTCCTTGATGGTGTTCAATGGAGCTGAAGTCAGACATAACATATATGGTGCCATCAAGCCAAGGGCTATTACTCATAGAGCTGCCTGTTTTCTGCTTCAGTAGTGCAGCAAACTAATTGAAATTAAGAGTATCTCAACATAAATTTTGTAATGCTCGGGCTTCATTTTCTCTATTAACACTTGAATGAACTAAAAATTCATTAGGTACTGAGTCATTCTGAACTCCTTTAAAAATCCTGCAAGAGCTTTGTGCATTTTACCCTACTGCAGGAGCAATATACTATATGTTGTAGATATGAAAGGTTTAAATAAGTCTCAAAACCATTTCCTATCTTAGACTACATGATTTTACTTACACTTTCAAAATATATATCAGAAACTGATATATATATTCCACAGACAGACTTGGCTACATAGTAGCAAAATATAGTAGCAAAATATTATCCATGAATATTTTAATAAGATTTATTTATTTATTTTGTCATAACAATATACATAAGCATCACACAAAAAAGATTATATAGTATTTAAACATATATATGAAGAAATATGAGGAGGTATAAATACTTATTATATATATTATTATATATATTTATTTGTTTTCTGAGGTTTTCACGGGTGTTTGTATATAGGTCTTTGGTTGTTCGGGTTTTCTCCCGTGTAAAATTGGAAGTGTCTTGGCGACGTTTCGACGAAGTCTCATTCGTCATCTTCAGGCTTCAGCCGCTTCTGGGAGGCACGGTTGAAGCCTGAAGATGACGAATGAGACTTCGTCAAACGCCGCCAAGACACTTCCAATTTTACACGGGAGAAACCCAACAACTAAAGACCTATATATATATATATATATATATATATATATACATATATATATATATATATATATATATATATATATATATATATATGAAGAAAAAAGAAAAAAAACAATAGGACAGGAACGATAGGCACGTTTGTGCTCTTGTGCATGCCCCTTATGGTCCTCTTAGGAATGGGGTGAGGTCAATAGTAGAAAGTTTTTGGTTAAAGCTTTTGGGATTATGGGAAGAGACCACAGAGTCAGGTAAAGTGTTCCAAGCACTGATGATTCTGTTACAGAAGTCATATTTTCTGCAATCTAGATTAAAGCGGTTAACATTAAGTTTAAATCTTGTATTATTGCAATTAAAGCTGAAGTAGTCTTTAACAGGAAGGACGTTACAGTAGATGATTCTATGAGTTAAACTCCGTCGAAGGCGATGGAGTTCTAAGTTTTCTAAGCCTAGGATTTCAAGTCTGGTGGGATAAGATCCAACAGGACTACTCAAATATGTGGATACCTCTACTAGCATTCCTTAATAGTTTGCAAACAGAGACTGTTCTGTTTTAAGCAATACATATCTGCAGTAAACTTAACCGTTGATGCAGTTAAGCATATCAAAATATTGGACCCCAGAACGCCTTGGCAGAAGCTACTACTCATATAGACAACAGCAGTGCATTGATCAGCTGGTATATAATAGGTTAGGCAGGTGGTCTAGCATCACATTAATTTCTATGATGTCTTTAAAGGATAATTTTTTCAAAGATATTGCAAATATATAAATATTAGTAAAATGTGTCCCTGTCTCAGTATTGTTTTGGGCATAAGGAGAATCCAGCCAAGCCAAGAGTCAAAGCTGAACCATACTAGTACATTGGAGCTTTAGCTGGTGCCCAGAAATCCCAAATAGTTGCTTTTACACTGCTGATTTTTGAATTATACAATACTGCAAGTGTCTTTTTCTTGAAAATTTTAACACATTCTAGGACTGAGTTAGCAGTCCTACTGTATTAACTGTCCTAATGTTACCTTTTATTCGTATCCGTTTCATGTATAAGTATAAATCATGTTTATACTTATGTCTGTTATCTAATATATGCTTGATGAAATAAATAAATAAAAAATAATTCAATGTCAAAATAATGAAAAGTATCATTTCAAAAAATCCTTATGTATTAATCTAGATACTATAATTTGAAGGTAAGATATCAGTGATTAAAATTGCTATAGTAACTCCACTTCATAAAAAATGTCATTTAATAATGACCCAGCTTCGGGATGGGTTGGATCAAAATTGGGTAGATCCAGGCGACAGGTTGGAGACTCGTCTTGTTGAGACTGTTTGGGATGGATTTGACCCTGTGACTCCCTAGGACATGGACAGGTTGTTGGGAGATTGAATGCCACCACATGTTTACTGGACCCATGCCCCTCCTGGCTGGTACTGGAGGTGACACGAGGCTGGCTCCGGGGGATTATTAATGCTTCTTTGTTGGAAGGGGTTTTTCCTGCTGCCTTGAAAGAGGCAGTGGTGAGACCCCTCCTCAAAAAGCCTTCCCTGGACCCAGCTGTTTTAGGAAATTATCGTCCGGTCTCCAACCTTCGCTTTGTGGCGAAGGTTGTAGAGAATGTGGTGGCACGTTAATTACCCCAATTCCTGGATTAAACTGTCTATCTAGACCCGTTCCAGTCCGGCTTTCGGCCCGGATACAGTACGGAGACGGCTTTGGTTGCATTGGTTGATGATCTCTGGAGGGTCAGGGACAGGGGTTATCCTCTGCCCTGGTCCTATTAGACCTCTCAGCGGCTTTCGATACCATCGACCATGGTATCCTGCTGCACCAGCTGGGGAGTTTGGGAGTTCACCGTTTATCGGTGGTTCTCTTCCTATCTCTCTGACAGGTCGCAGATGGTGTTGGCAGGGCGCCTCACGTGTGGGGTGCCGCAGGGGTCGATTCTCTCGCCTCTCCTGTTCAACATCTATATGAAGCCGCTGGGTGAGATCATCAGTGGTTTTAGGGTGAGGTACCAACTGTACACTGATGATACGCAGCTGTACTTTTCCACCCCAGGCCACCCCAACGAAGCTATCAAAGTACTGTCCAAATGTCTGGAAGCCGTACGGGTCTGGATGGGGAGAAACAGGCTCAAGCTCAATCCCTCCAAGGCGGAGTGGCTGTGGATGCCAGCACCCCGGTACAGTCAGCTGCAGCCGCGGCTGACTGTTGGGGGCGAGTCATTGGTCCCGATGGAGAGGGTGCGCAACTTGGGCATTCTCCTGGATGGGCGGTTGTCTTTTGAAGATCACCTGACGACCGTCTCCAGGAGAGCTTTTTATCAGGTCCACCTGATTCGCCAGTTGCACCCCTTCCTTGACCGGGATGCCCTATGCACGGTCGCTCATGCTCTTGTTACCTCTCGCTTGGATTACTGCAATGCTCTCTACATGGGGCTTCCCTTGAAGAGCACCCGGAGGCTCCAATTGGTTCAGAATGCAGCTGCGCAGGTGATAGAGGGAGCCATTCGTGGCTCCCATGTAACACCACTCCTGCGCAGACTGCACTGGCTACCTGTGGTCTTTCGGGTGCACTTCAAGGTTTTGGTTACTACCTTTAAAGTGCTCCATGGCTTAGGGCCGGGTTACTTACGGGACCGCCTACTGCTAACGATTGCCTCCCACCGACCCGTGCGCTCTCACAGAGAGGGACTCCTCAGGGTGCCGTCCGCCAAGCAATGTCGGTTGGCGGCCCCCAGCGGAAGGGCCTTCTCTGTGGGGGCTCCCACCCTCTGGAATGAACTTCCCCCAAGACTCCGTCAACTGCCTGACCTTCAGACCTTCCACTGCGAGTTGAAGACTTATCTATTTATTCGTGCAGGACTGGCATAGAAATTTTTAGTAGCTTTTAATATTTTGATGTAAATTTTATGGGGTTTTTATGGTTTTAAATGGTTTTAATTTTGGCCTGATATTCAATAAGTTTTTTAATTATGGTTTTATCGTGTACATAATTATTGTTTTATTCTGGCTGTGAACTACCCTGAGTCCTTCGGGAGAAGGGCAGTATAAAAATCTAATAAATCTAATTTAATCTAATCTAATCTCATTTGGACCCTCACTGGATTTTGAAATAGCAGATACACAAACTTTGGAAGTAGATTTTTAAAAAATTGGATTCAGGTTTAGATTAAGTATATAAATGCTATTTGTGGCTCTGATTTAAGCACAGGAATATCATCATCCCAAAATTAATACACACATTTCTCAGCATTAGAACTTTTTGCAGTTCAGTTGTAAAGAACAATTTGAAGGATCTGTTAGCTTTTAAAGTAGTATTTTCAGTGTTTCAAAGAACACAGTTTTTGCTTATTTGCATGATAATCATGATCTGGATGTATCATTAATGGGAGTAATTTAAAAGAAAGTTTTCTGGAAATTTGAGCACCTTGTATAGTTTTCTATCTGATGGCTTTTGGAATAATTTTTCTTTACTGTTTCTCCAGTCATACCCAATTATTTGTATCAAGATAAAGACAACAGCAAAGGCCAATAAGTCATAGAAAATTTAATTAATCCCTGGAATTTAAGCTTTTTTTCAATCCAGCACTACCAAATGTTTTAGATCACAACTTCAATCACTGTTGATCATTGGCCATAATATATAGGGCTACTGGTAATTGAAATTCTTACAAGATAGAATAATCTGTGGCTCCAACTATGAATTAGGAAGACATAGTTAAGAACCCATGTCATCAATGAATGACTGTAATACTGGTAGTTTAATATTATGAGACACAACCATGAAAAGAGAACATAAATTGAATGATGGTGGTTACAGTGAACATTTTTTTGACCTTTAATGATAAATACTGACATTTATCAACATTGGAACAAAGGAGAAATAAAAAGAAATTGGAGGAAGAAAGGAAGGGAAGAGAAAATAAAGTTATCTTGTTAAAAGATACTAATATTGAAGCCACAGAGTTAAGCTTTTTAGAATTCCATCAGTTTCATTTCACTAGGTTTAATACACCTATTTTCTCTATAAAATAGAAAAAAGAGAAAAATCAAATTATCCTAGCTGGATTGAAAAATTTTTGCTTTTTCCTATTTCAGGGACTCCCTGTTGAGTATTGTGTCCCCTCTGGCCCTTTAAAGCTGGATTTTAAAAACCAGGATGATTCTTGGTGGCAAAGAGATTGGCTGTTCCTGAGTTCAGGGCAGAAGGTAATTAGACTTATTTTTAGAAATGTACAAAATAGATGAGGATGCTGACAGGTTCTTAGATTTCTTCTTTGCAACACTTCTTAGATTGACTATGTGACCATGCTAGGCATTTTGGGATTAAATAATAATAAAAAAAGCTAAGACTCCATCCATTTTTGATGATTATTTATACTGTACTGAATCCCTGGAATAATATCCCAAAACTTTTCCCAACAAGGTCTTGATTCAGTTCTCTGGCTCAATAAATGCTGTTAATCCATTGGATTCATTCCACCTATCCTTAGAATTAAATAAGGCATGTAAGAGGTGGAGATTTATTTCAGCAATAGAAAAAGGTGCTGTAAGGTCTTTAATTAGATATGAAGTTCTAGAGTGATAGACCCACGTATCACTTTCTGTCTGCCTCTGGATTTGTCATTTAACTAAAACTCTGATGGACTTGTTTATTCTGGAAACTCATAGCTTTTATATTATGGAAAATACCCACCCACCCTCAGGCACAAAATGTTCCTTGTTGCATACAATGCAGAGACAAAATGTAAACAACCACAGCAAATGCTTACTAGTGCCAACAATGTTACTCATAACAATATTGGGAAGTGAACTTTCAGGTTGCTTTCATTAAAAAAAAAGTTTTTTTTCTAACTATACGGCTCTCATGAGTAGCAGAGTGGAGTAAAAGAGATTTCGGAAAATATTTTTGAGCATTGAAAACCCTTATCAAAGAATCCCTCGACACATAGTTGCTTCTAGCTTTTCCAACTGATATGTAAAATTTTATGCATAATTTAACAGTGAAAAGGGTTGCCATAAAATTTAGCTTTTTCTTAAAAAACAAAAAGCAAATATAGAATAACAGATCCACAATACCTACATACCTACCTATATAATTATATACCTGAGCTTGATTCTGAATGTTTATTGGCAATCTATAGCTCAGTGAATCAAACAATAAGGGTGTTAGGTTTAATCCTTGGCAATTTCACTTGAATCCATATTTATTTTATTTTTATTTATTTATTTGTCACAACAATATACATAGGCATCACACAAAAAGATTATACAGTATATAAGTATATATATATACAGTATATATATGAGGAAATATAAGGAAGTATAAGCATATATTTATAAGAAGAAAAAGAAAAACAATAGGATAGGAACGGTAGGCACGTTTGTGCTCTTATGCACGCCCCTTATGATTCTCTTAGGAATCGGGTGAGGTCAGTAGTAGAAAGTTTTTGGTTAAAGCTTTTGGGATTATGGGAAGAGACCAGAGTCAGGTAATGTGTTCCAAGCACTGATGATTCTGTTACAGAAATCATATTTTCTGCAATCTAGATTAAAGCAGTTAACATCAAGTTTAAATCTATTGGTTGCTCTTGTATTATTGCAATTAAAGCTGAAGTAGTCTTTAACAGGAAGGATGTTACAATAGATGATTCTATGAGTTAAACTTAGGTCTTGTCGAAGGCGACGGAGTTCTAAATTTTCTAAGCCTAGGATTTCAAGTCTGGTGGGATAAGGTATTTTGTTTATTTGAGAGGAGTGGAGAACTCTTCTTGTAAAATATTTCTGGACACGTTCAATTGTATTGATGTCAGAAATGTTGTGTGGGTTCCAGACAGGCGAGCTGTATTCTAGAATTGGCCTAGCAAATGTTTTATATGCTCTGGTTAGTAGTGTAGTGTTTTTGGAAAAGAAGCTACGCAAGATTAGGTTTACAACTCTTAGAGCCTTTTTTGCTATGTAGTTGCAGTGGGCTTTGGCACTTAGATCATTTGATATGAAAACTCCAAGGTCTTTAACAGGGTGGGGGTCATATGAAATTCATGATGTTTTGCAACACTATTAAACTAGGCAATGCTATTTAATGCTGTGATCAGAGAATCCTAAACTAATTGCTTTTGATGCCATCCACATGGACATACCGATGATGTAACACTAAAGGTTAAAATAAATATCTTATTTTGAAGTTAAGCAGAGTGAATGAAGAATAGGGAATTAATTCAAGATTAATTAATTCCCTATTCTTCATTCACTCTGCTTAACTTCAAAATAAAATTGTCGAACCAGAAAAAATATATACGATGGAATGCTAGATTGCACTAGGCTGTTAATAAATTGGCAAACATTCTGTAAAACAAAATAAATTAAACAATTTTTTAAATTGTATTATTTACAGTATTGGCATTGAATCACTGTAATAGCTTGAGCTATATTGTTTTCAGGCTGTGAAGAACTTTGAAGCTCTTGAGCAATATGTATAGCAAAGAAAAGTGAAGCTATTTAAAGTTATTATTTGTTATTTGAGCCTTGATTTACCTAAGTACAAGTAATCAATTTACTGCCAAACATATAGTTCTAGAAAACCAACATAAGGAATATATATTGTATGTTGCATTCATTTCTGTCAATACCAAATATTACAAATATTCTGGGATACATATACTCTTAAACCTAGATGAAGTAATTTGCAGATAATACTTCCAGGGAGCCAAAAATGAAAGGGTAGAGAATGAAGTGCACACCTGAATATACTAGACAATTTTGATATTTTGTTTGGCTTTGACTTATTTTCAGACAAATTAATTTAGGTCTTGTACGGTGAACTCTTATTTTCTATGCATAGGCCAAAAACTCTTTATCCAGAGCACTTTTATAAAGAAAAATAATAAGTGTATGCTAAAATTCTTTTGATTTCTTTGATTCCTAAATACAGATGAACAAATAGTCTTTTAAACAGAAGCAACTATATAATTTTTTTAGCTGGATTTTTGTATATTTTTAATCTGACTTTTTCATTTCCACAATATGATAAAGATTATCCTTCTTTTGCCAGATTTCCAGTTTTATTTCTGGAGTTTATCTCTGGTTTAAATGCATCTGATATCTGAGATCACATCATTCCATCCAGTGGTGGGATTCAACTAATTTAACAACCGGTTCTCTGCCCTAATGATTTCTTCCAACAACCAATTTGCCAAACTGCTCAGATAGTTAACAACCGGTTCTCCCGAAGTGGTGCGAACTGGCTGAATCCCACCACTGATTCCATCCCTACAGCAAAAAATATTAACTCAACTCTTATAAACTAATAAGATAACAATATAATACTCCAAGTGACTTAGATACATCAGATTTCCAATATTTCACCTCTCGTTTCCCTTTTGTTCCCATCACTGGTTTCTTTTAATTTTTGAAATTCCAAAATTAGAAATCCTTATACCAGTTGTGGGAATTACTGTATTTTTCAGACTATAAGATGTACCAGTGTATAAAACACACCAAGATTTTGAAGATGTAAGCAAGAAAAAGAAGTTTTTGTCCTCCCTAGCCCTCAGGAGCACTCTTTAGACCTCCCAAAGCCTCTGCACACATGTATAGGGTTGGGCTTCGGGAAGCCAAAAATGTCTGTATACGGTGTATAAGATGCACCAACATTTCCCGCCTCTTTTAGTGGCGGGGGGGAGTGTGTCTTATACTCTGAAAAGTATGATAGTATCTCTAGTATAGTGAAGAGAAGGACTAGGGGAGACTTGATAGCAGTTTTTCAGTATTTGAGAAGAGGGAGTTGAACTATTCTCTAAAGCACCTAAGTGCAAGACAGGAAGTAATGGATGGAAGATCATTAAAGAGAGATCCAACCTAGAATTAAGGAAAAATATTCTGACAGTGAGAACAATTAGTGGAATGACTTTCTTCCAGAAGTTGTGGGTGCTTCAGCACTGAAGATATTCAAGAGGAGATTGGACAATCATTTGCCTGAAATGGTATAGAGTCCCTGCTCGAGCAGGGGATTGGACTAGAAGACCTTCAAGATCCCTTTCAACTGTGTTATTCTATTATTTTAAGAATTAATTGGTTTAAAGAGTGAAAGGAATTTAGTATCTCAAATCTTCCCAATCCTCTATCATACCCTGCTAAGCAGCAAATGTATACCATCCTACCAGGTTTATATAAACACATGGATTATTTTTATTAGGTTACACTGGACATATTTTAGTATTTCATTCTGCTAGATGAATGTTTTAAGGAAGAAAGGAATGAAATAACAGAGCAAATGACCTTTTCAGTCTGCGCAGGGATTAAAATTATTACCTAACTACCCTACTAAATGTAACCTACATTATGCCTAAAATGTAGAGATAAACAAAACAGAATGAAAGGAACAAATTAATGCCCTTTTCTAACAAACTACAGCAGTTCCACTGTGTATAGCTTGAAATGTTTAATGAAGAAAAGAACTGATGGCTTAAAATAACTGCAATTAGAATTAAAAATTAATTGATTTTGAAAAAGTGATTCAGAGGAGTATTAAATTATTTCTACTACAATCATTAAGCCCAGAGTTGAAAGGAATGAGGATGATTTACCTCTAGTCTGGCTTCTTTTTAATACACTATACACAGAGATACACAATACACACACACACACACACACACACACACACACACACACACACACAAAACTATATGGAAGTTATGAATAATTCTGTGAGGTAAATCATTAACAATCCTCCTTTTCACTGTAGAAAAACAAGTTATGGAAAGAATTGTGGAACATTTTAGCACTATTCCTTCCAAAAAGCTGTCTCCAGTTTAGTGTCATTGTGTCCTGTTAACTTCACCCCATCATGGCACCTATCCAGAGATGACTTGACTGCTTATTTTTGGATGCTTTTGTTTTTGTACTGAGGGCAGGGCAGGGCAGACTCAAGAGATATTACTGCTTGAAGTGAGGGGAAAAAATGATATTCACTATGCTGTGTGCCAAAACCAACACAGACAGACAACCGATGTTCAGTTTTGCTGGCTTCCAAAAGACAGTATATTTAAGACTCTGTCGTCCAACAAGATCTGTTTCCCGAGATGATCATGTCACTCAGTTTAACAGATGCTAAGCCTTAAGTAGAAGCAAGGCTAGAACTTGTGGCAATAGGTAGGAGAGCCAGGAGCCACTCTTATATTCGTGCATATTTTCTTTTTATCTATCCCTGGAATTTGGGAGGATATTCTTCAAAATAGGTAATGGAATTTAAATAACCTTCTATACATACCACACACGCTATAATTTTTTTCCTTCTATTTAAGGATTTTTTGGTTCATAAAACCACAGAATGGTTTTGAATTTTACATTATACCTTCCCAGTTAAGTGGTTATAATTCCACATCCTTCCTCTTTTATTTAGGAGGCAAAAAGGTACAGTTATGTTTTGAAACTCCTCACATTTCCTATAATACTGTACCCTGTTTCCTCAACTCATGAAATCCTTCATTCTTATTTAAAAGGGGGAAGGGGAGTACCTCGTCTTTTGCAGGAAATAAAAATTGTTCTTTAATAAATCTTTCTGCAAAAAGGTCAATCTACCATATAAGTAGCACAATAAGTCTCTCTCTCTTCTTCTCCCTCTACTTCTCCCTCCCCCTCCCTTCCTCCCTTTCTGCCTCCCTCCCTCTCTCTTCTATTCATTCTTTATTTTTGTTTCTTCCTCACAAATGCCCTGCACATATACTTATATAGGACAGCATAGGAATTCTCCCTGTTGTAACTTCTAACAGTGGCAATTCTTAGCATGGCCTGTTGATGATTCTTAAACTGGCCAGGCACTAGGCCATATACCAGACTAGTCATTTAGCAACAGCACAATATTTTAATAAAATTCTCATCCCTTCACAAACATGGGGAATTGAAGCAAATCAGACATTTCAGCCCAACTGTGTAGGTTATATAAGCCTAAAGATATAAATGGGGCCGATAGAGGCTACTCTCTCTATATATGGGATTGAAAATAAGTTCCATTTACACCAGTGCTCTTTAAGATTACCTCATGCATGGGTTAACTGTTTTACACTTGAGGGGTAGCAGAATTTGTAAACTAGCTTAGGGTAAAGCAGTGTGTCTGCGGAGATATGAACGTCTAGGAAAGCTTAACATTGTAGTTATCAGCAGTTGACAAATATGCAGATCTGAATCCACTGCAGTTTCCATGTGATCATGCTTACAACTGAGAGGGCTTCTGAGGTAAATCCCAATTAAATTCAGAAAAAAAGCCATTTTACTCTGAAAGGCAATATTTATAAGCAAATATTCACGTTCTCGTTTTGAGCAGAACTCCTAAGTTATTAAGAATTAACTGCAGGTACTGAAGTTAACTTAAGAAAGAAATGGAAAAATATTTCATAAAGATTAAAAAAAACAGCTAGCAGCAAGCAAGATCTGCTTCTAGCACTTTTCAGAAGTATTAGAAGCATTTTCAGTATGATCTCATACCCTTTGAACTTTAGTTTATTTTAACATGCTTTTCTATTAGTCCTCTAAAGAAAAGGAATTGGCATGTGTCATGTTGTGCACCATGTATAAGAAACAACAAGTATTGACCTTTTAACTATTCAGTAAGATACAGAAATATATGTTTCTGTTTTGTATCCTGTCTGGACCAGTGAGGCATAATAAGGGTAGAGCAGCTGACTTGGAATACCTTCTATTTTAATCTTATAACTCTTAGAAGCCTGTAAATACAAGTAGCCCTCAAATTATGATGGGAACTGAGACGGAAATTCCTATTGCTAAGAGCTGTGGTGGCACAGTGGTTAGAATGCAGTATTGCAGGCCAACTCTGCTGATTGTCAGCAGTTCAATCCTGACAGGCCCTTCCATCCTTCTGAGCTCAATAAAATAAGAATTAGATTGTTAGGGGCAATATGCTGACCTTGTAAATTGCTTAGAGAGGGTTCTAAGTCTAAGTGCTATTGCAATGCAGCTGTAAGGCACAAATCACTGGACTGCATCAGTTATCCACAGCAATCCTAACAGTCCTAATTCGTGTTATTAACCAAATCTCATCAATTGTTAAGCAAGGAGCCAGCCATCCCTTGGCCCTTCTCCTCTTGGTAAGCCTTGGTAAGGTAAGAGGCTGTCTTCTCTTCAATTCCCCACCTTACCTATTACTTCCCATCTTTCCCCTTTTGGTTGTCTTGCATTCTGCTGCCTCTGTTGGCACTCTGCTTGCTTTGCTACCCTGTCTGTCCTGCCAGCCTTGCAGCCCACCCCGTGATTTAAAAAATAACCCCTATCCTTAGATAATAATTGGAATTAATCGGTACAGAAAATCATTTGCTAAATCCATTGTGTGGATGTTTCAGCCAAAGACTGATTCACTCTTTGCCATCTGAGAATAATCTGGAACAGGTTTCCTTCTTGCTGAAAATATAAAAATGAGAGAATGCTGACTCTAGCTATCTCCTATCTGGAATAAAAAAAGTCAAGCAATTTGATTCTGTAAATCCAAGCATTATTTCTCTTAAGTTGATAGTTTGGAAAAACAGGGAAATCAAATTAGATAACAGCTGCCGGTACACAAGAGAAACTTCAATCATCTAACCTTGAACCGAGTTATTAATATTCAGAACTAGTTGCTACCTTTTAAAAGAAAAGTTAAAACACTCTGGTATTTTCAGCAGAGACTGAGATTTAAGGATAGTTTAGAATGTCTCTGTTCTCTCTCCAAAGACAGAGGCATTTCAGTGTCATCCTCCCTCTTTTGAGACCTGCCTTATTAGTTCATCCTTCCTTTGCTTCCTAGTATGAGAACATTGCAACATTTTTTAGAAAAGCACATTCAAAGTTAAATAGGGTCTAAAAATAAATGTTTAAACATTTTAAAAAGAATCTTTAGAGATAACACAGAAAAAGTTCCTGAAAACATTTTTTATGTTCCTCCAACCAATCTCAGTCCCTATACCCACTAGATATTTCTGCCAATCTCTAGCTTCAAGGCTTGGATCTGCATGAATCGCCTTTGAACAAGTCTACCATTGGCTGTCTTTTCCTGATGGTTTCCTCTTCACTAATCCTTGTGTTTTTCTTTCGCTTTCCCAGATGTTTGCACACATGGATGCCTTCATCCCTCCATTTCCATATTATCTACTTCAACACTAACATTATTTTTCCTCTTTTTTTGCCCATATGACACCAGCCTTGTTACAATGCTATAGTAGTTAAATAGCTAAAGTTTTTCTTTTGCTCTTACCCATCTGTAAGTTCATAAAAACTTTGTAGCAAGAACAAACTGATAATTCAACTTCATAGAAACTAAGTAACAGAATTTCTATGTTGCAGTGTAAGACATTAATAGGAGGAAGGGAGGGAGGGAGGGAGGGAAGAAGTGAGTGACCCTATGCACGGTCACTCACGCCCTCGTGACGTCTCATCTGGATTACTGCAATGCTCTCTACATGGGGCTCCCCTTGAGGGGCACCCGGAGGCTTCAGCTAGTTCAGAAAGCGGCTGCGCGGGTGATAGAGGGAGCCCCTCGTGGCTCCCATGTGACACCTCTCCTGCGCAGACTGCACTGGCTACCTGTCGCCTTCCGGGTGCGCTTCAAGGTTTTGGTAACTATCTTTAAAGCGCTCCATGGCATAGGGCCGGGCTACTTACGGGACCGCCTGCTGCTACCGAATACCTCTCACCGACCCGTGCGCTCTCACAGAAAGGGACTCCTTAGGGTGCTGTCGGCCAGGCAGTGCCATTTGGCGACACCCAGGGGAAGGGCCTTCTCTGTGGGGGCTCCCACCCTCTGGAATGAACTCCCCCCAGGACTTCGTCAACTTCCGGACCTCCGAACCTTCCGCCGCGAGCTTAAAACACATTTATTCATCTGCGCAGGACTGGACTAGATTTTAAATTTATATTGGTTTTAATGGGTTTTATTATTTATATTGTTCTTTTTAACAAATTTGGCTATGTAGAAAAAGTTTTTTAATTGTTATTTTATTTTGTATTTATATGTACCTTTTTATCTGCCTGTGAACCGCCCTGAGTCCCTAGGGAGATAGGGCGGTATATAAATGTGATAAATAAATAAAATAAATAAAGAAGGAAGGAAGGGAGGAAGGAAGGAAGGAAGGGAGGGAGGAGGGAAGGAGGGAGGGAGGGAGGGAGGGAGGGAGGAAGGAAGGAAGGAAGGAAGGAAGGAAGGAAGGAAGGAAGGAAGGAAGGAAGGTTGGTTTTACAATACTGTAGATGGTGGGAAAGAAAGGGATGTACCCTTCATCCAGCCTAGATGAAAATTGATAGGGTACCTTTTTAGAGACATAAGGGTTACATGGAATATGAGTTCCAGGGTTAAAAATAGTCCCATGTCTAAAAGGACCATTGCTAAATAACCATGGGATTTGTTTAAACAAAACGAGCAACTGCTGATTCCTAGAGAACACAGCAGTCCATAATGAAAGTGATTATTAGATTTTGGAAGGGTGGTCTCATGTCCAGCACAGAAGCCAATAAATTCTGAGGGACCTCATAGAATGAAATTGGAGCAGGGATGAAATCCAGCAGCTTCTGACAGGTTCTGGAGAACCAGTAGAAGAAATTTTGAGTAGTAGCTGGAGGGGTGGGAATGGAGTGGGGTGGGAATGGAGATTTTGCAATATCCTTCTTCCAGGAGTGGGGAGGGAACGGGAATTTTGCAATATCCTTCCCCTGCCACACCAACCAAGCCAAGCCCACCAAGCCACACCATGCCCACCAAGCTATGCCCACAGAACCAGTAGTAAAAAAAATTGGATTTCACCACTGAATTGGAGTATTGGAGATCATCCATTCTGGAGAGCTTGTCAGCTTGGGTCAAAAAGCAGCAGTTTGGTTTTTAATTAAAATTAGAAAACATGCCCACAAGCCACATTTCCAATATCCTGGGAGTGAAAGGAAGCTGTCATCATCTGTACCTGCACTTAGAAATTGGTAAGTAACTTATATAGGTATTGAGCCAAGCAGAAAGTATGAATCTGTGAAAAGAATTTTGCACAAGAATTTTTAATGGAAGCATGATAATCTACTGACATAGAACACTAAAAATTCCCACATGCATTTACATGCATTTATACAAAACACTTGCACCTATCAGGTTAGCCTTCTATTCAAAGTCTCCAATTCAATCTTCACTGTCCATTAAGGGGAGTATTTGGTGGATATTTTCTTGTCAGCTGAAAGCATTTGGAAGGAGGAAAAAGACAATAGACCCAGAAAAATCTATTATCCATAAAGTACCCTGTATCCTGTACATATGAACATCATCTGGCATCATTCTGCCTATGGCAAGATCAATATTGGCAAAGAGAGTAGCAAGGTTCATGCTCACATAGGTTTCTGGTAGTCAAGATGAACCACATTTTAACTTGACTATGAGGCATATCCTCCCTCCTCCTTGTCTTTTTCATAGTTGTGACATAGAATAAGTTGGTCTCCATCTCCATCACATATCCTGACAGCTGGTGAGACAAGTGGTTTTGATGTCACATCAAACAATCCTTCCTGCCAGTTCTCCTTTCTTCTTGTTTTAATAGAGCCAGTTTGGTATATGATGAAAATACTGGACTGGAAACTGTAAGTACTAGTCTTCCCTTAGGCATGAAAACTGTCTAGATGGCTTTGGATCAATCACTATCTCTTAACCTCCCAAGGTACTTGTTGTGGGGAAAATAATGAGGGAACATTATGTAAGTGGCTGGAGTTGTACAAAGCCAGCTTATAAATCTAATTATTAATAAATCATTATATAACTTTTTCATAGAAAACTATTTATTTCTATTGCATAAAACTAACAAACTATTATTTATATTGAAATTGAATTTCTATTTTTTATGTGATTTTACTTTGATACAGTGTGACTAAGTCTTAAGGTTGCTGTATGTGTTCAGGTTATATTCTTATAGTTAAGTTAAACATATTTTCATTAATAGGACATCATCCTTGACACAGAAAAGGATGAGAATTCGACACTGATTATATAATACATGTGTTATACAAACAGACTGTTTACTTAAAAACATAAAGTTATTCTACTTCTTTTATTGACTAGAATGGCAATTTTTGAAAGCAACCTAAACTTTGTTCCTTATTCTACTTCTTTTATTGACTAGAATGGCAATTTTTGAAAGCAACCTAAACTTTGTTCCTGGGGCATAGAAGGCCCATATATTATGTTTAGAGCCAATTTCCATAGTGTTTCATAAATTATGGTGTGCTACCATACCCCAAATTTAAACCTATACCTATAATAGAACAGTAGTACTCAAGATATGAGCATACCAATAATGGTCCCTGACATATTCATCTAGCAATTATGTCACATTAGCTGAGAGTAACATGCTGACATTTCAAGCAGAAGCATTGGTGTCAAGTTAGTATCAGGCTGAATATTTCAAAATAGTTCAGTAATAATACTTTGATTTTATGCAACCTTGATACTGTATTGTTGTTATCCTATTTTGTATTCTATTAGCTTGAATGCTGGCCATTCTTGGAATAAATATAGGACTATTGTGTGTAATTAATTCTTCCTTCTGCTCTGCTAGAGAATCTCCCAGAACAAAACAGATCCAGACATTTCCAGAATGGTTTCTCTACCTGAGTCACATTTGTGTTTTATGGATGCTCTTCAGATCTAATTGTTACTCTCTGTGATGTTCTTTGCTTATTCAAAACAGTATCTCCCACCTTTCAAGACAAATATTTATCAAATGTGATTTACCAAAACCTGTATTTAAAATGTTAAATTAAAAGCAGCAGCATAACATACATTACAAACCTTCATTTGCATTAAAATAATTGGTAGGTGACACAAATAAAATTAATTTAGAATGATCATTTCAACATCAATGTTAAATGTCAAAGACCTTAGTGATTTCATCTGATACTAGAAAGGTAATGAAGTAGGACCCAGACTTGTGGTGAGAATAAAATAGAGAAGATAGGCCCCACTTCTGTTTAACTCCTTCTTAAAGGATAGGTAATGGCTAAGAATTAATGAGAAATAAACCAAGGTCCACCCAACTTTGCATGGAAGATAGATCAGAAAATAGTTTCTAATCTGTATGCAAATTAGTTTGAATCAAAGTATTGAAGCTTAACAAAGCAGTCTAAATTGTCTAAATCTTTGTGCCCAGGTGCTATGATTTATTCACTGTTGTGACAAGATGGTGAGATGCTGTACATAAACATGAAAAAATCTGCTAGATCAGTCCACACAGTTATCTTAATGATGTTTTATCTCCCTTGTTGGCTGCCTAGTTACTGAAGTTTTCATGGCAGAGTGTAAATAAATTAATAAAATATGCTACACAAGAAAAAATATACATAGTACGTAACAAAAGGGGGAAAAAAAATAGCAACACTATATGTGATTTAGCATAACCAGAATCAGCACAGAACTGGAAGGGACCTTCTAGTCCAACCCCCTGCTGAAGCCAGACACCCTATGCAATAAAATCAAAACAGAACAAGGAGAAACATATATTTTAAGAGACAGAGATTAAATGCTAGTTTAGCATCAACCATGATCCTGAAGATATCATTTAAAATGATAAAATGGCTGGACTAGCCTGATTTTTATTTTTATTGGATGGGTTTTTAAAATTGTGTTATTTTACAGGGGAGTATGTTTTTTAACGTTTTGGGCATTTAAATTAGTTTTTTAAGGGTTGTTTTTAAATTATTGTGTGTATTTATATTTTATCTGCCTGTTCACCGCCCTGAGTCCTTCAGGAGAAGGGCGGTATACAAATTAAAATATTATTATTATTATTATTATTATTATTATTATTATTATTATTATTATTATTATTATTATTATTATTATTATTATTATTATTATTATTATTATTATTAAAATGAACAAACAGGCATCCCACTACAAAGCAACAAAATTATAGCCCATCAGCTCACAAGAAATCGGACCACATCTCAGTAACAACAGCCAGCTACTCAAACTATCAAGCAAGTTGAAACCAGACCATAACTCAGAAACACACAAACAACTCTAATCCTAATCTGCATCACACAGACAGTGTTTAACTATAGCCAGCAACAACAGCCAGCCAATCAAACAGTCCGAAATCAGACCCCGACTCAAAACTATTAAAAAAAAAACCATTCAGACTAATTTGCATCTCATAAAAAGGTATTTAAAGACTTGTGTTCTGACAGACGAGCACAACTCAAAATGCACTGACAATGTCTCCTCGAATGGTTATTTATTTATTTATTTATTTATCAAATTTATATTGCCCATTATTGTTTATATCACCCATGGTGACTCAAGGCAGCTTACAGAATATAAAACCCCATTTAAAACAATAAAGCTAATTAAAGGAATCAAATGAATATAGTACACTATAATAAAATCAACCTATACTCCACCCCACACCCCGCCCCTTCAACAGCAGATTCCACAAACCATTTAATGGGCTCCATCCATCTTTGGCTTCCTCAGGCCTGTTGGCAGAACTAGGTCTTCAGTGCCTTCCAGAAGAGTATTAGAGTGAGGGCCATTCTAACCTCTGGGGGAATGATGTTCCAGAGAGACGGAACCACCATGGAGAAGGCCCTTCTTCTGGGTCCCACCAGGTGTATCTCCCTTGGAGATGGGACCCGCAACATTCCCTGCCTCCCTGTTCTGGTGGGTCAGGTAAGTGAAATGTTTGCAACCAAATTGCCAAGCTCAGAGCTAAAACCAAGAGCCTAGCTCTGTGATGGCGAACCTATGGCACGCCTGCCAGAGGTGGTAGGCAGCACCCTCTCTGTGGGCATGCAAGCAGTCATTCCAGCTCAGGTCCACCACACACGTGTGCACGCCTCCCACTGGCCAGCTGGTTTTCAGGTCTCTCCTGCGCATGCATGGGGGCAGGGCACATGCGGGGGCCACATGCACATGTGTGAGGGTGGGACACTTGCAGGGAGTGCACGCATGTACGGGGCACAAGTGCATGTGCAGGAGCCGCACATGCATTGTATTTTGGGGGTTCGGGCTCTCTTTGGGCACCTGTTCCGGAAAAGGTTAACCATCACTGGCCTAGCTAGTTTAACAATCTGTTTGTTTAAATCTTTTATACAGCTGTCCATCTTACATCAGTAGTTCTCACAGTGAACAATCAGATACCAAGTGAAACAAGCAGATACCAAGTGAAACCCACAAGCAGATTATAAAGATAACAGGATTGTCCAAGTTATCTTTCCCCACAGTTCACAGTCAGAGGCATATGTCTCTGACTGTAAAGACTGTAAAGATAATATCTAGTTAAAAATATAGTAATAAATATTATACTACTATAATATATAGTAACAAATACTATAAAATAGTGCCGTCATTATATTCATATTTTACATTAACATTTTCTATGCATCTGTAATTGAGGTAAGCATTTTATCATTGGGCTGGAGGACCTTGTGTGAAACATCCTGTAAGCCTGAGTCTGGAAGCTAGTTTAAATATTTTTTTTTAATCTCCTTTTCCACAAAAGATACCCAGAGCAATTCAGAAAAAAAAAAGTCAAGCCAATATCAAAGCACAATTAATTATGCATTAGCTGCAAACAAAGAAACGAAATAATGACAAAACCTGCAAATGCCAATCACTGATTAAACGTCTAGGAAAAAAGACCAGTTTTCATGGATTGCCCACATAGTGTGAGACAATCAATGAAAGGTTGTCAGTACTAGACAATTCTGAGGAATTGGTTATGTAAATGGCATTCTGCACCCTCTTTTCTGAAGTAATCCTCAAGAGTGGTTTCAAAAACGTATCTTACCTATCAGGTTGAAGGCACCCACACATTTTGCTTGCCTATGTGGTTGATTTTGCCTTCTCTCAGAGAGGTCATAGGAATTACTGACAAGGGTCTGGTCATCCAATGGGAGTCACTATTCCTTACTTGGCTGGCTGGCTGGGAGAATTCTGGGAATTGAAGTCTTCAGATCTTAAAGTTGCCAACGGTGAGAAACACTGCTTTAGATAAAGAGCCTGGACCGCTCCAAATTTTTTAGATGCTCCTTTCCTCCACACTCTCTCCATAAAGGAACAAATTAGCCACTTAGCAGGAGCTGCAGCTTAAAAAAATAATTAGAATGTCTCTTTATTAGTTTTGATGGCATTTTTTGAAAAAAAAATACTCTTCCCCATTCCATTAGGGTGGTGGCTCCAAGTCTGTTTATTCAATTTTTAACAATAGATGCTGATGTTTTAGCTAAACTTAAGGATATTTTAAAAAATTCTTGAAGCATCACAGGGAGACGCAGTGGCACATATCTGAAGCTCAAAACAACAACAATGAATACTTTATTATAATCAGAGACCCACATAAGGAAAATGGGATACAGACAATAATTCTAAAAGCTAAATGACACACAAAAAAAGTTACACATGGTTAAAAAGCATAAAATACAATATATGGATGATATATTAGATGGAAATGGAATAGGGATATTAATAAAGATACATATACAAGACTAGCTGGATACCCGTGCTTCACTATGAAACTATGTGATCAGGCTTGATAAATCGATACCTACAGCTTGAAAAATAATGAGTAGTTATGATCGGCCTCTCCTCTCCCCTTCTCTCCCACAGGCTTACTCCACAAAAGCCTCCCCTATCCTATCGCCTTCTCTCCCTCAGCCTTGCCTCACAGAAGCCTCCCCTAACTTATCTCCTTCTCTCCCTCAGGCTTGCCCCACAGAATTGTCCCCTATCCTATCCCCTGGTTGCTGTGAAAGTAAAACTGAAAGTGAAACTCCTCTTTGCTTGTGTTTTGCATTTGGAACAGATTTCTTTTCAGGTGGGTTGGGGGAGTAGATCTCCTTAGCATTAGAGGTCTGTTTGGAAAGTGAATCAGTTTTTGCTGTGTGAGCAAGGAGGAGACAGGAAGGAGCCTGGCCATGGCTCTAGATAGATAGATAGATAGATAGATAGATAGATAGATAGATAGATAGATAGATAGATAGATAGATAGATAGATAGATAAAAGTCTATAAAAAGCTATAAGGAAAAATTTAAAACATTAAACAAATACATGGGAACATATTTACCTGGCAGGAGAGATATGGAGGAAGGTAGGATAGAAGTCATCTCTGGATCAGAATACTTTTTTATCCAGCAAATTCTGTCAAGCAGAAAAGCTTCAACTTCCTAGAGCATGTCAAACTCCCATCATCATGGTGTCATCACATGACATATCACAACTTCCCCCCCCCCTTCGCTAAACTGGGTGTGGGCATGGCCAGCGTGTGACATATCCAGCCCATGGGCCACGAGTTTGACACCACTGTTCTAGATATTCTTTCAACTTTCAAAGTGGGAAGGCACTTCAAGAAGATAATCTGACTATATAAAGGACTTGCTTCATAATCCCAGGGTAAAATCACTTTCAGCCCCATTCAGGTATCTATTAGCTATCAAAACAGTTTGGAGAGCCAGTCTCCTCTCTGTTTCTGTGTACTGTCCCTCTTTACTATTTTATCTTTACTATTTTAATTAATATAATATAATTAATATAAACTATGATCCTTTTATCAATATTATGTCATCTTCATGGTAGATGGGCAGATTAACCATTCAACCTGAGTGATGAATAGTAAAGTGAAAATATCTGACTTTAGGATCCTTGAATAACTTTTTTTCAGCACAACGCACAATTACCCTTGATTTGGTAAAAATAGGGGGATGAGGAAAAACTATCATTTGGTTTTCATGTTGAAACAAATTTACATAAATCATACTTCCCAACATGAATTAATAGAAGTTAGATACGGCTGAGGGTTGGAGATCATTTTCTGAGTTTGTGGGTTGGTTTCCAAATATTTCATTACCAGGCTAGAGAACCTCCTCAGTGGAGTTTAGGGAATATCTGTATCTGTGCTCTTCTGCTTATAAAGGCTTTGTGTGGTCAGTAGGTCTTGTGATGGGACGGTCACATTAGGTGAGGGTCTTGTGTTGGGTCTTGTGCTGGGTCAAGTGTGGGTCACTGGAAGGTGAAGTGCTAGTTGGGGGTTGCACAGGTTGGTTGAGGGTCAGTGCTGTCGCTGGTTAGTTTGAATTCTGAGGAGTTCATAGGCCGGTGGTTGGTCAATGTGTTGATGGAATGCCAGGTTTTGATGAATGTTTAGAGCGTGGTAGCATGGCAATGATTCTTGTATTGCCAACCCACAAGCTCAGAGAACAAACCTCCACCCTCATCCTACACCCGAGCTATAGATATTCAATACTTGTCACATAGATACAGTTGACTTGGAAGTAAATGCATTTATTAGAAGGGAGTGTATACAAAAGCAAACACATTTTAGAGAAAATGTAATATAACAATGCATTTTAGATGGAGACCAGGATTCCAAAATGTCATACAATGTCTTACAAAAATATTGACTAATATAGTCAATAGAACCAGGTTGGCACTGAGATATATAGTACCACTGAGATAGGTCATAGAAAAAGGAGACTGGCATAGAACAGGTGGCATTTGATACTTTGCAAGTAAATTTTTAGATCAGTGTCTGTATCAGGAATAGAATAGAATAGAATAGAATAGAATAGAATAGAATAGAATAGAATAGAATAGAATAGAATAGATTAGATTTTTTTATTGGCCAAGTGTGATTGGACACAAAAGGAATTTGTCGGTGTATATGCTCTCAATGTACATAAAAGACAAGATAAGTTCATCAAGAATCATAAGGTAAAACACTGTTCTTGTGTCTAGTTGTTCTGGTGTGCAGTGCCCTATAGCGTCGTTTTGAGGGTAGGAGTTGAAACAGTTTGTGTCCAGGATGTGAGGGGTCTGTAAATATTTTCACAGCCCTCTTTTTGACTCGTGCGGTACAAAGGCCCTCAATGGAAGACAGGCTGGTAGCAATTGTTTTTTCTGCAGTTCCTCTGAAGTCTGTATCTGTCTTGTTGGGTTGCAAACCAGACAGTTATAAAGGTGCAGATGACAGACTCAATAATTCCTCTGTAGAACTGTATCAGCAGCTCCTTGGGCAGTTTGAGCTTTCTGAGTTGGTGAAAAAAGAACATTCTTTGTTGTGCTTTTTTGATGACATTTTTTATGTTAGCTGTCCATTTTAGATCTTGCAATATCTAGAAATTTGAAGGTCTCTACTGTTGATACTGTGTTGTCTACAATTGTAAGAGATGGAAGTATGGAAGGGTTTCTCCTAAAGTCGTCTACCACCATATCTACAGTCTTCGGTGTGTTCAGTTCCAAATTGTTCCGGTCGTACCACGAAGTAGTTCAACCTCCCATCTGTATGCGGATTCATCATTGTCTCGAATGAGACTGATCACTGTTGTGTTCTTCAGTAGTTTAACAAATGGATCATTAGAGATGCAGTCATTGGTATTCAGAGAGAAGAGAAGAGGGGAGAGCACATAGCCTTGGGGGGGGGGGGCTGTGCTAATTGTACAGGTATCTGATGTGATTCTGCTTAGCTTCACCTGCTGCTTCCTGTCTGTTAGGCAACCTTTTGATCACTATCAGAGACTAATATCAACTAATTCAACAGGATAGAGCCCAGCCAAAGTTAATGCTTGGTAGATGCATCAGAAGCCCTGATTCAAATCAGATTGGAGATTCTGAGAGGACATCGTCTTATTCAAGTTTATTGGGAATAAATATTGATTTGGCCTTGCAAAATTGCACGCTTTTGAGGTCCGAGCAGGTTGACAAGAAGGACAAGCACGACATATAAATATGAGGAAAAAAATAAAGACTTGAGGGATGGGAATTAATAAAACCATCAATGATACATCCTTCATAGCATGGTTAAGAAAGAGCACCTAAGAAAGTTAAACATGTGCTGAAATTTTTTTCCCATTAATTTTTTTCAGACCCAAAACAATAGAGTTATGCAAAGCTTTGAAGGAGTACTTCAATTCAATGAAGCTTTGATCATACCAGAAAGAGGACCTGCTTCAAAGCTGTGAATTGAACTAAGTGGCTTTACTGTCTTTTGAAGAACTCCATAGATTTGATGGCTTTTCCCCCCTGCTTTTACAGTTGTTAAAGGCAATATACAGTGCTGAAAAGTCTCTTTTCTAGCCAGTGAATTTCATCATCTTGTTAAATTCTGTCACTATGATAGCAATTTTGGAGGTGGCAAGGATAATATTGCCCTGGGCTTCATCATTTTCTCTTTTCTCAACTTTTTAAAGGCAGCCAGCCATAAATCTTAATTTTCTTTTCTCTGATGTTAATGGAACAATACATGTCTGTGCTCTTCCGTACAACCCAGCTGGGAGCTTAATTCAGCTTTTGGATGTAGGCTCAAGTTTGATCAGCCCTTTATGTACAGTTGAGCTCAGCCTTACTTTAAAATTCTGCATGGTTATATCAGGTTTAAGTCTCTGGATAGTGAACAAAAGGCTGCTGTAGTAATACAGAGACTGATCTAGAAACTTATTTGCAAGGCATCAACAGTCACTTGTTCTATGCCAGCTTCTTTTTCTGTGGCACCTCTCATGGGCATTATTGTATATATCTCAGCGCCAGCCTCGTTCTACTGCCTCTGTCATTAACTGTCACAGATTATTGTCAGACAGGTACAATCTTGATCCAGTCTAGTTCTTTCACTGAATTGGGGGAAGTTTTCCTCAGATGTGACCCCTTCTTGTCTTGCTTGTCCTACTTGTCAACCTGCTTAGACCGCAAAAAGCATGCAATTTCCCAAAGGCAAGATAATATTCATTTCCTAAATTTGAATCAGGTTATGTCCTCTTTGAATCTCCAATCTGATTTGAATTAAAGCTTCTGATGCATCTACTAAGCATGCAATACCTTTGGATGGGCTCTGCTCTGTTGAATTTGTTTTTGTCATACATGTTTAATAAGAAAACAACTGTTGCCTTTGATTGTCAGCAGATTTTTTAAGTTTGTATACTTGTATATATTTGTATATATTGAATTCAGAATTCTAGATAAGACAACATTTTCAATGTGCATAGTAACTTTCATTTTCATTGGGACAATTAGGAGGACATGTATACATTTATAAAAATTCTCATGATATAATAGGCTTTATTTATTTTTTAAGAAACACAGTAAACAATAATCCCAGCATTGTTTTGATCTTCTTTCTTAATACTACCCTTGCAGAAACAAATTAAGTGTCTGCATTTAGTTTTAAATCCATTCATAAATAAATAGCAAAGCAACTTAAGAACCATTTTCCTAATTTGGAAAATGAGCCATTTATATTTTCTTTATGACCTCACAACTTTTCAAATACAACAAGATATATTTTATCATATGTATCTTTTCTGCATTGTTGTTGTTTCTTTCTTGAGTTCAAAAGGTTTCTTATTCAGTAATTTAATGTAGAAAACTAGTTTACCTGGGTCTTGTCAGCCAACTAAGAAATTAATTCAGCGGTCATTCACTTGATCACTATAACATATTTATTCAACCTTGATTTTTCTTTATTTTAATAGATACCCAAGATAAATGCATGTTTTTCTCTTCATGATTATATTTATATGCATATAAGTGTATGTTGTGTGTGTGTAATGGCACAGGACCGGGTTACTTACAGAACCGCCTACTGCCACCTATAGCATCCCATCGGCCTGTGCGCTCCCATAGGGAAGGCCTCCTCAGGGTGCCATCAGTCAAACAATGTCGACTGGCGGCCCCCAGGGGGAGGGCCTTCTCTGTGGGGGCTCCAGTCCTATGGAATGAGTTGCCTCCGGGGTTGCGTCAACTCCCCGACCTCCGGTCTTTTAAATGCGAGCTCAAGACCTTTTTATTCCACTGTGCGGGGCTAGCCTGATGAAATTTTTAAGTGAGGTTTTAGGATGGTTTTATCTTAGCTTTAATTCTATTTGGCCATTTTATAATTAGTTTTTTAATACATTTTTAATTTTTGTCTATGTCTATGTTTTTACTTGGCTGTAAACCACCCTGAGTCCTTCAGGAGAAGGGCGGTATAAAAATCTAATAAATAAATAAATAATCGTGTCTATTTCCTAATTACAAATTATTTCATTTTGAGAATATACTGAATCATTAAAATTCTGTTTTTCTATGAAAACAGAATTGAATTTCTTCTTCTTCTTCTTCTTCTTCTTCTTCTTCTTCTTCTTCTTCTTCTTCTTCTTCTTCTTCTTCTTCTTCTTCTTCTTCTTCTTCTTCATCATCATCATCATCATCATCATCATCATTTAACTCATTGTCTATCCACTGTAGGGTAAAGGTCTCTTCTTCATATTTCCATTTAATTTAAAATTTAATGTATGTTATTTAAAATACATATTTTATATACATTATTATTACAAGATTGTGTATACCAAGCATCAACCCTGAAGCTGGCCTGACTGAAGCCATTTTGAGACTTCAGTGCTAACACACTGGAGCTGAGGGACAGTGAGAGAATAGAGATAATTGGGGTAAAATACTTTCTCTTGGGAACCAAAGACATTCCTGCAAGTGTTCAGAAGGAGGGGACTAATGTCACCTAGTAACTGATGAGTATCCTGATTGGGCCATGTGACTGGTTGTTTTGGGAAAGTGACAAACTTTTACTTTTAATTAGGTGAAAACCGCGGGAATATTAAGAGTCAGTTTTCACCAGCCTGTGCCAATATAACATATCCAGTAAACTTATTCTTTGACGAATTACCTGCCTCAGAGTTTTGTTTGCTATAAGTATGTTACTTGGAATCCTGACACTGAGTATGTCAGTGCATTGCATGTACTTCTGAGTTGGTGGGTTGCAGATAACACTATATTAAACTGAGAAGGGATTAGTTAGATTACTGATTCTAGCTTGCACAGAATAAGCCTAAGGAAAAATTGGGCTTTGGACTCAGCATTTCATCTATTGGCTGAAAATGTGACAAAGCTGACTAATACTGTATTTAGCACTATCTGGAAATGCTGCTATGTACAACTAAATCTTGGAACATAATTTGCATATTTTATATCTTACTAAAATGTATTATTTGATAGCTATATGTGACCTAAATCATGATGACATGCAAAAATCAATATTAATGGGTCTAACTGATGATAACTATGTCATGGAAGATTCTGAGTTGGAATGTAAAAAGGGTAGAAGGCAAAATCAATGAATGGAATGAAAACAAGAAAGAAAACTACACATGTTGTTAGGCTATAAAACAAAGAAAAAGAAGGATTTGTTAGATCTGAGCAAAAGTGGTTTCATCCTGTGAAATGGAGTTGATGAATTATAGAACTGATGGATTAGAAGATTTCTTGGCAATTCTCTATGTTAGCTCGTTTCCAATGCAAGAATTTCAGCATCTCCAAGAGATGGCCGTATTAATTTTCTTTAAAACATCCAGTAAAGGAAAGTCCACTTCCTCAGGCAGTTTCTTCTATTTTTGAAGAGTTCTTATATATAGGAAACTTTCCCACTTTCCAGCTGAAAACTACTTCCTTGTAATTTAAAGTAATTATTTCTTGTTCTCGTTTCTAGAACAGCAGAACGATTATGTTCTGGGTTCTATATGTCAGTTCTTCAGAAATTACATGGCAATTATCATATCTCACTAGGAGTTTCTCCTCCAGAGTGAAAATATCCATCTCCTCCCATTGTCTCCGACACATTTTTCCTTTCCTGTCCTTTATCATCTTTGGTTGCTCTTTTTTTGGGGTACAAACTTTAGTTTATCAATGTAAGTAATTTAACTGCAGTGCAAAAGAGTCACTTTTTTTTTTTTTTAATTCAAATTTATATACCGCCCTATCTCCCGAAGGACTCAGGGCGGTTCACAGGCAAATAAAACAGCATATATATACAAATTAAGAAAACCATTAAGAAAACATATTCAAAAAGCCTGATTATTAAAATAATATAGATATTAAAACCAATTAAAACCCCTATAAAATTTAAAAATTTAAAATTAGAAAATTAAAAAAACTAGTCCAGTCCCGCGCAGATAAATAGGTGTGTTTTAAGCTCGCGACGGAAGGTTCGGAGGTCTGGAAGCTGGCGGAGTCCTGGGGGGAGTTCGTTCCAGAGGGTGGGGGCCCCCACAGAGAAGGCCCTTCCCCTGGGCGTCGCCAGACGGCACTGTCTAGCTGACGGCACCCTGAGGAGTCCCTCTCTGTGAGAGCGCACGGGCCGGTGAGAGGTATCTGGTAGCAGTAGACGGTCCCGTAAGTAGCCCGGCCCTATGCCATGGAGCGCTTTAAAGGTGGTTACCAGAACCTTGAAGCGCACCCGGAAGGCCACAGGTAGCCAGTGCAGTCTGCGAGGATAGGAGTCATAGGGGAGCCACGAGGGCTCCCTCTATAACCCGCGCAGCCGCATTCTGAACTAACTGCAGTCTCCGGATGCCCTTCAAGGGGAGCCCCATGTAGAGAGCATTGCAATAATCCAGGCGAGACGTCACGAGGGCGTGAGTGACCGTACACAGGGCATCCCGGTCTAGAAAGGGGCGCAACTGGCGCACCAGGCGAACCTGGTAAAAAGCTCTCCTGGAGACGGCCGCCAAATGATCTTCAAAAGACAGCCGTTCATCCAGGAGGACGCCCAAGTTGCGCACCCTCTCCATCGGGGCCAGTGACTCGCCCCCGACAGTCAGCCGTGGACTCAGCTGACTGTACCGGGATGCCGGCATCCACAGCCACTCTGTCTTGGAGGGATTGAGCTTGAGCCTGTTTCTCCCCATCCAGACCCATACGGCCTCCAAACACCGGGACAGCACTTCGATAGCTTCGTTGGGGTGGCCCAGTGTAGAAAAGTACAGCTGGGTGTCATCAGCGTACAGCTGGTACCTCACACCGAAGCCACTGATGATCTCACCCAGCGGCTTCATATAGATGTTGAACAGAAGGGGCGAGAGGATCGACCCCTGCGGCACCCCACAAGTGAGGCGCCTCGGAGCCGACCTCTGCCCCCCTGTCAACACCGTCTGCGACCGATCGGAGAGATAGGAGGAGAACCACCGATAAACGGTGCCTCCCACTCCCAATCCCTCCAACCGGTGCAGCAGGATACCATGGTCGATGGTATCAAAAGCCGCTGAGAGGTCTAATAGGACCAGGGCAGAGGAACAACCCCTATCCCTGGCCCTCCAGAGATCATCCACCAACGCGACCAAAGCCGTCTCAGTGCTGTAACCGGGTCGGAAACCGGACTGGAACGGGTCTAGATAGACAGTTTCCTCCAGGTGCAAGGGAAACTGATATGCCACCATACTCTCTACAACCTTCGCCGCGAAGCGAAGGTTGGAGACCGGACGATAATTACCTAAAACAGCCGGGTCCAGGGAAGGCTTCTTGAGGAGGGGTCTCACCACCGCCTCTTTCAAGGCGGCTGGGAAGACTGTCTCCACCAAGGAAGGGCTCGTAATAGCCTGAGCCAGCCTCGTGTCACCTCCTGAGTGGCCAGTACCAACCAGGAGGCACGGGCCCAGTAAACACGTGGTAGCATTCAGCCTACCCAACAACCTGTCCATGTCCTCGGGAGCCACAGGGTCAAACTCATCCCACAAAATGTCACCAAGACCACCCTCAGACGTCCCATCTGAGTCACCGCAATTCTGGTCCAGACCGTCCCGAAGCTGAACGATTTTATCGTATAGATAACCGTTAAACTCCTCAGCACGCCCCTGCAACGGGTCATCCCGCTCCCCTGATGAAGGAGGGAACGAGTCACCAAACAGGGCGGCTGGGCGGTTATCTGCCGATGCAATGAGGGAGGAGGCGAGCTACGCCTCGCTTCCTCAATGCCACTAGGTAAGCCCTATTATAGGACTTCACTAGTGTCCGATCAGCCTCGAACGGCTAGACCTCCAGGAACTCTCTAGGCGCCTTCTCCGCGCTCATCCTCTCAGCTCCTCGGAGAACCAAGGAGCCGGTTGGGACCTGCGCCGGGTCAGAGGCCGCAAAGGCACGACACGGTCTAGGGTTTCACCGCGGCCTGTTCCCAGGCCGCAACAAGTTCCTCAGCCGTGCCGTGAGCCAGACTCTCAGGAAGTGGCCCAAGCTCCGTCCGAACCTCTCCGGGTCCATCAGGCGCCTGGGACGGAACCAACGATCGGCTCCGCCTCCCGCGGTGTTGAATGGCGGTCAGAAAGTCCAGGCGAAGGAGAGAGTGATCTGACCATGACAAAGGTTCAATGACTATTTCCTTCAAGTCCAGATCTCTCAACCACTGACCAGAGACAAAATCAAATCCAAAGTGCCTCCCCAATGTGAGTAGGGCCATCAACTACTTGGGTCAGGTCCAAGGCCGTCATGGAAGCCATGAACTCCCGAGCTGCTGTCGATGACGAGCCGGAAGATGGCAAGTTAAAGTCCCCCATGACTAAAAGTCTGGGGGTCTCAACTGCCACCCCAGCAAGCACCTCCAGGAGCTCGGGCAGGGCAGCTGTCACGCAGCAAGGAGCCAGGTACGCGACCAGCAAGCCCATCTGACACCTATGACCCCATCTCACAAAGAGGGATTCGCACCCAGCAATCTGAGGTACAGTGGTCTCCCTTGGCTCCAGACTCTCTAATCACAACCGCCACCCCCCCACCCCTACCCTGAGCCCCCGGCGGATGGAATGCAGGGAAACCCGGTGGGCACATCTCGACAAGGGGCACGCCCCCTTCTGCACCCAACCAGGTCTCCGTAACGCCCATAAGGTCCGCGGCACCCCCCTGGATAAGATCATGAATTAGGGGGGCCTTATTGGCCACGGACCGTGCGTTGCACAGCATCAGCCGAAGGCCCAGGCTCTGAGAGTCTTGACCATCCGGGAAACGGGAGAAGTCTGGGGGCTCGGGGCGCGCGGTCGCCTGCAAACATCGAGCGCGCGCCCCCAAAGAACGATATGAGCCCCCGCTTCCGTCATATCTGCCCCTCCCACTTACCGTGCAAATAGAACCACCCTCAACCGACGGAACACAAACCCCCCCCGTGACCTCCAAACCTATAGACTTACCGCGCGAGCACTGCAGGAACTGGACCCCCAACGGGTTTCCCCAACACCCGTCCTTACCTCCCACCCCTTAAAATGCCCTGTCTAAAACCCCAAAGGCTCCTCCTCTTCGTGCCACCTCTGTGGGTCCCAAGACCCGTCATGGAGGCCGGCCTTGTAGCGTAACAGGCCGTTCCATGAGGCGGGGCACCTCGCAGGTGCAAGAGTTCAGTTCTAGAATAGCGCATACAATACAGTAAAAGTCAGCAGAAGATAGATCATCCTAGGCTGGCAGAGATGTTAACAGGGATGTTCTCCTGAGGTTGCTCTCGACTTAGGATCCAGATATAAGATGACATAAGATGTAAAAATGGACAGTCAATCTCCATGGTACAAGTGGGATATAAGATGTAACATGTAGCATATAAGATGTAAAATATACTCAACCATCAAACCCATGGTACAGTCTTAGTAAGTCCCTAATCAGCGACTAATAGTCCAGGACTTAAATAGCACAATCTGTCCAGGGAAACATCCGGGTCCCAAGAAGAGGGGGGGGGAAGGGGAGGCGCTCCATGGCCGCCATCCAAGCCGCCCTCTACGTCCATCGCTGTTTCCAGATGGCACTCCCATCTACTCCTAGCAGCTCCCAGAACTCCAGTCCGACTCCAGTACAACCCATCCACTCCTCCAGTGTCCTCCGAAGTGTCCTCCTCCAGTGTCCTCCGAAGTGCCCTCCGAAGTCGCCCCCACCCTCTAATATCGAGGGGGGGCAGTTGTTAATCACAGGAGCTGTTGTTAATCACAGGAGCTGTTGTTAATCACAGGAGCGAGTCCTTAAGAGTCCTTGAGAGTCCTTAGGGTAAAAAACATAGGGAGCAAACCCGGAAGAGCTGGGAGGGGCGGCACACAAGCCGAACGCCGGCTAAAACGCCACCTCATCCCCAGCACCTAAAATGGCCGCCGTCTTTCGCCGATCGCCCTCCCGGCCCGTTCTCAGCAGCCGCGGGTCCTAAAAGGTCCGCAGACCTCTCCCGCGGCTCTCCCGCGGCTGCGAGGAAGATCGTCTACCGGACCGGGGGGCGAAAACAGCTAGACGAGCTGCCCCGAAACTGCCATTCGCCCGGCGAGCTCAGATCTGCTGAGCCGGATCTTACAGCAGCGCCATCTTGCGCACGCGCAGGAGCCTAATTCTAAGGAATACTTATAAAGTATGTATAATAAAACAAGAAGAGATAGGGTCAAGAACAAAGAGGCAATACATTCATTTGTATTGTAAACACAAAAAAATAGTGTCAGTATAAAATAGAGACTGTATGTTGAAGTAATTTAGTTCCATGGAAAGAATGAGGATCAATATAATGCAATATTTTTTATTGGCCAAGTGTGGTCCAGATGATGACCATGTTATAAAGGATAGGAGAAAGATGAGGCAAAGAAAGTAAGTATCCAGATAATATTATCCTACTATTTCCCTGCAATTCTAGTGTTCACCCTTCGTAACATTGCTAGATTTCCTTGTTCATTCATTGGTCATAATAAACATCAGTTGTTAATTGATGGGCTACCTTCTAAATGAAGATAAGCTATATTACCATATATACTATATACTATAATTACAATACATCTTGAAAAATATATATATATAGAAATGAAGACCTGAAATAAGAAACCTCAGGGACAGACCTTAAAGAAATTGTCCTGATTAATATTTATCACTATTGGCAAGGTAGTCTAGCTGGAAGGATTTCATCCTTCATATGGAATAGCAAAACAAGATACCTCCAGTTCCTCTAATCTTCATATGTTCTTCATTTCATCTTGGCTCCCAGAGTTCCTTTCTACCCCTTCCAGTCTCCTTTATTGATTACACTCAAAAGTAACAGATGAACAAATATGAAATGTTGGCAAAGCTTCTTTCTTTTTTGATATAACATGAAAACAGCACAGAGCCTAAGCTTTTCCAAAGGATTGTTAAAGGTAGACCTAAGTCAGAACTATTATGTTAAATTGATATTAATAGGGTGAAATATTGAAAGGATTACAGAGATTTAATTCCATATAGCTTTCAAACTATAGTCCCTGAAAAAGTGTTTCAGGTACAGTAAAGTTCTCCTTCCTAAGACTAAAGAGAGGAATCACCCTTTAGAGAGGAATATGCAGTGTTGGACATCCCTTTCCAGGTTTCCATGGATCTTCTCAGTTTGATGTATTTGAAACCAGAAACAAAACAAATCAAGGAGAACCAGAAAAAAAGTGCATCAGATACCTTGGGAGATAATTTGGATTGTTACAGCCTTTTGTTTTTTAGTTTCAAACATATATAATGTCAACCTTGAAGTGAACCTGGCTGACACCATCTTGAAGACTTCAGGGTTGCCACGAAGCAGAAAAATGGACAGGGAGGAGGGAAATAGCTAGATGGGGTTTTGTAGCCAAAACAAAATAGTTTTCCTGTGGGAACCAAGGACATTCCAACAGGTGCCTGGCCAGAGGAGGAGTGAAGTAACCAAGCAACCAGTCAGCCTCTTGATTGGATAGCATGACCTGTGACTTGGGGGAAAGGGGAAACTTTACTTTTTAATTATCTGAACTTTCAAAGTCGGCTTTTAGCCGACTTTATGCCAATGTGATGTATCCAATAAATTGTTCTGTGAGGAATTTGCCTGCCTCAGGGTTCTGCTTCCCATGGGTGCATTACTTGGAATGCCGACATATAGGGTAGATGTGGGATTCACTTACCTTCCCTACCAGTTCACAAATGTGAGTGGGCGTATGTGCTCACTTTACTCGCACGTGCCACCTTTGTGCATGCACACAACCTTCTGTGCAGGCGCAATAGCTGCAAATTACATCCAGGCAGGTGGGCAGAGCCTTCTGCAATTGCTGCTACCGGTTCATGCAATCCAGAGAGAACTGGCTGAATCCCATCACTGATATAAGGTGAAAAAACACACTAATGAAAATATATGGTGGGGAAGGAGACAGAATATCTAACTGATCCATAATCTTTAATGCAGATAAGCATTAAAGGTTGTTAACTGTATATATTCATGCCAATTCTAAATTTATCCTTTTAAAACCCTATCACAACAATTACGGATTTCAGCCTATTTGAAAAACCGACAGCTGACTGCACAATAATTCTCCCCTCTGTATATTGAAACTAGTTTTATTGAATCTGGTTTAGATTCTGGACCATGTAATTCTTATATCCCAGTTCCCAAGAAATAATTTGTTCCAAGAAACTTTATCATTCTGCACTTGCCAAGTCTCTTTGCCAGAGGCCTGGCTTTGGTGGATGCAATCCCCAAAACTTAATATCATGACTGTAATTATTTTTATTTTAAAAGGATAAAATTGTAAATGATGGGTATGTGCCAGCAGAAGAAACATTTCTTTCCCTTTTCTAAAAATGGGTCTCAGCATTCAGAGATTTACATTTTAGAACTAGGGAAATTACAGAAAAGAAGTGATCCACATACAAGAAAATATTTATCCTTGCCTTCATTCTAGAAAAGTTGAAGCTAAGACTCAAGCTAATTTAAAAAGTAGTTTTACATTCAGGAGAATGAAGCCTTTTTACACGTGAAAAATCTTGCCTGTAATGTTGATTTACAATAATTTGTATATTATGTGTCACATTTATTTTGAACAATGATGGACAATTGTTATAGAGAGCCAATAGAATGCCATACCTTTAAAGTGTGGCAATGCTGGGATAAGGAATTTAGCAGATGGAGTATAAGTGGTGTGGACCAGAGCAAATAGTGGATTCAGCACCTCAATTTTTATGTACTTTTTTTTTTTACATTTTGACATTTCTCTTTCACTCTGTCATCAATGTCTACACTTTTTCTTCCCCCTATATATACAACAAGCTGCCAAAGAATAACCTTTGCCAGAAGTCTAAATTGTTTGCTTACAGAGGGCTTTTCGATTTAACCGAAGGTCAACTGAAATATGGTCATAGGCTGAAAGTGGCCTATGGATGCCAAATCACAGAACTTATGAATTTGCTTTGGAAAGCTCATAACAGATGCAGTCCTACCTACACAAGCGTGCACACTTTCTTTAAAATTCAAGCAACGAATTAACAATCATACAATTTTTTTTGTTTGTTTACATTTATACCCCGCCCTTCTCCGAAGACTCAGGGCGGCTTACAATGTATAAGGCAATAGTCTCATTCTATTTGTATATTTTTTTACAAAGTCAACTTATTGCCCCCCCAACAATCTGGGTCCTCATTTTACCTACCTTATAAAGGGTGGAAGGCTGAGTCAACCTTGGGCCGGGCTCGAACCTGCAGTAATTGCAGGCTTTGTGTTCTAATAACAGGCTTCTCTATTGCCTGAGCTATCCCGGCAATTCTAGCAAATAAGAAACATTTTATTGATTTCTTTTCCAAATCACTGGAGTTGAATGTGGAAATTATTAAAATTGCCTTTCTAATAAACGAGTGAGGGCTAGGAAGTAGAAAATCTAAAATCAAAATTATGTAAAGTATTAGTATTGCTTTATAAACTCTTAGTAAGACCATACCTGGAATACTCAAATTTTTGGTCAATACATTACAAAAAAGATGTTGAGACTTTGGAAAAAGGGCAGAGAAGAGCAGCTAAGATGATTAAAGCCCTAAAACATATGAAGAATGGTTGCAGAAATTGGGTGTGGCTAGTCTAGAGAAAAGAAGAACTAGGGGTGAGATGATAGCAATATTACAATATTTGAGGGGCTGCCACATATAAGAGGGGGTTATTTTCCAAAGCACCAGAAGGCAAGACAAGAAGCAACGGATGGAAATAATCAAGGAGTGAAGCAACCTGGAATTAAGGAAAAACTTTCTAACAGGGAGAACAATTAACCAATGGAACAGCTTGCCTTCAGAAATTGTAGGTGCGTCATCACTGGAGCTTTTTAAGAAAAGACTGGACAGCCACCTATCTGAAATAGGGTATAGGGTCTCCTGCTTGAGCAGGAGGCTTGATTAGAAGGCCTCTAAGGTCCCTTCCAGCTCTATTCTGATTGATTAGTTGGTTGGTTGGTTGGACTTTTAAATTTGCTTTGGGAAGCTCATAAGATGTGCAGTCCTACACAAGCTTGCACACTTTCTTTAAAACTCAAGAAAGGAGTTTAAGGCTCATGCAATTCTAGCAGTGAGGAAACATATTGATTTTTTCCCCAAATCACTGAAGCCAAATGTGAAAATTGTTTAAAACTGCCTTTCTAATAAATGGGTGAAAGCTAGGCAGTAGAAAATCTGGAAAGCAACAGTCATATAAGGAGAGGTGCAAAATAATACTATAAAAATAATAATATAAAATATAAAAATTATAAAATAAAACAATATCCCAAATCTCTGAGCCCAATATAGCTAGACCTACCAAATATTCTAAAATTTGAATATACTTTAGATGGTAGAAAGAAGACGTGCCCAATCAGAAAAACTGTTTGTTTTCATCTAATGATTATCATTATCAACAAATAAAGTTAATTTGAATCCAGACAAGTCCTGTGAAACATTTATTAGTACATCACAGGTGTACATATGCAGTTTTGAGGATGACATTATTGAAGAGTAAGTTTCATGTTGCCATTTATTGCCTATACGAGTAGTCCTTGATTTACAACCACAATTGAACCTAAATTTTCTGTTGCTAAATGAGGCATTTGTTAAGTGAGTTTTGCCCCATTTCACAACCATTCTTGCCACAGTTGTTAAGTGAATCACTGCAGTTGTTAAGTTAATAACACGATTGTTAAGTGAAATTCGCTTCCCCACTTTACTTGTCAGACGGTAGCAAATGGTGATCACGTGGTCCCAGAATACTGCAACTGTCATAAATATGAGTCAGTTGTCAAGCATCTGAATTTTGATCACGCTATCATGGGGATGCTGCAATGGTTGTAAGTGTGAAAAATGGCCATAAGTGTCTTTTTTCAATGCCATTATAACTTTGAATGGTCGTTAGTTGTAAGTTGAGGACTACTGGTATGATGTAAAAAAAACACATCTTGTAACACAGATTCTTTTCTTATTATTCTAGAATACCTAGTTGATCTTAATGAATTCTGGAAAGAGATGTGGAATACATGCTTTGAGTTTGTTTGAACAGAATCCAGTATTGTATACAAAAGTAAAATGAGTTGAAAGGGAATATGTTTTTTTCCCTCACTGTGATCAAGACCTGCCTGTGGTAAATCATTTTTCCTTATGGTAACCAGGAAAATGTCTGCTTCTTCTTCTTACAATTGCAACTTATACTTACAAAGGTCAAATAACTCTAGCAGTTTGTGAGAATACTGACTCCAGTGAATATCTCTAGAAATATTTGTTTTCAATTATCCAGTTCAAATGTTTCAGGAACAAAATGCTGCTAGCACTTTTGAAAGCCAAAGAAATGTCCAATGGTACTTCAGGAAAGACCAAAATTATATTAAGTTTAATCTGGACAATATATGGTCACTCAATTTAGCAGATGAAACTATTCTTTCCTATCTTCATTTTTTTTTCAAATTGTTCAAAATAATGTTTATTCAATGAGGCCAAATACTGAACATTCAAGTCCTGTAGTTGTTTTTATGACCAAGTCAACTGGTCAATTTTCCAGTCAAAATTTTCATTATTTACTTCATTCACTGTGATGTGTTTCTTCAGGATTCTTTCATATCTTCCAGCTTCTGAAGCCACTTCAAAACATCAGAAACTTCTACATGGGCCAGAATCTATACAATAATCCATCTTCAAGAAATTAGCCCCAGTTGCGTTAGTAACATACTACTTGCGATCTCGGGCATGATGCCATTTGGTGGCATTTAGAAAACCACAAGATCTCTAGTCTTAATGTATATGCATCCTAGATTTTTTTCAGTCATGACGTCTGGGCCACCAAGCTGATGATGTATGGAGTTCAACTCCCAGAATCCCCCGGCTGGCATGGCCACTGGAGAGGATTCTGGGAAGTAGAGTATAAATCTGGAAAGAGGCCCAGATGGGAAACACCAACAAGCAAAATTTGAGGAAATCTGTCTTGAAAAAAACGAAGCTGATGCTAGGTCACCTCGACCAGGAGTCCCTCCCAACCTGGCAACTTTTAAGACTTTATGGATTTCAACTATCCTGGCTGAGGAATTCTGGCAGTTGAAGTCCACAAGTCTTAACGTTGCCGAGTTTGGAGACCCCTTACCTAGCCTGAATTAAAAAACAAAAATTTAGGAAGAAACTTACTTCTGGAGGATGAGAAGTAAGAAAAAATAATTTTCATTGCAATAGAAAGTTTTTTAAAATGAACCTTCTTTAATTTTTAATAAAATATGTTTATATTATTGCAGTCATAACTGGAGGGAATTGACTGCTGGAAAATGCAGAGTTTCTGGCGCCACTGAGAAAGTGTGATTGGGGATTGGGATTCCTTTTGTACTCAGTTGGTTTCATGATTCAAAACCTGATCAAACATCTCTGATTTTTGATGTTGGGTAATAATCCATTTGATGCTCTAGAAACAACTATACAAGCAGACTTAAGAGGGTAAAGTCTTCATATGAAACACCATTTTTATAATGAACATACTCTGTAACCTTCACCAAGTAATCATCCTTCAACTTCAGATGTTTCTATAAAATAAGAAGAATCACAGTTAAAGAAGCTGCTGCTTTAATATTTTACAACTGCTATACAAAGTGAGAAATCATATCAACAGATGCATGAATATTTGGGTAAAAAAGAAATATATATATATTATTTAAGGATGCTGGGAATCTGACACTTCTTTCAAATGCCACTAGAAAAAGAGAGGATGAGAAATAAGAAAAAATAATTTTCATTGCAATAGAAAGTTTTTTAAAATGAACCTTCTTTAATTTTTAATAAAATATGTTTATATTATTGCAGTCATAACTGGAGGGATTGTACTGAATACCGATGAGCATGATATATTTTTTTTTATTAAGCAGCTGAAGAGAAAAAGAGACATAATGATGAAGAGGGCCTTTAACAACCCATAACGAACAAGAAAAATGCATCTGAGATATTTCTGCAAGGTAATGTTTCTTTGATTTGGGAACATTCTTTATAAATGCCATTATTACTTTCATCGTTGTTATGTCTGACATCAGCTAGTTTTAAGACTGTGCTAACATCACCCTTAATGGTCTTCCTGCCTCATCAGTGGGGGGGATATTCAAGTAACAAAGGGCCAATCAGCCGCTCTTGTTCCTCTTTAGTTCAAAGACATTTAGCTGAAAGACTGGTGAGGGTTATTCTTTTTCCTTTTCTTTCCAAGACATTATGCTCTCTCGCACTTTCTCTGTGCTTGCTGTGTTCTTTATTATAGTTTCAGTGGAAAGTCTCTAGCATATCTATTATAAAGAACTAATTCTCCCAGGCTGTGAAAATACACTCCTAGATAAAACCGAGCATACTAAGAGCCTATCCTTAATGTGATGTGCTCACATGATCCCCATTTGCTTTAATAGGCATATCATTTCAATTCTTTCCATTTCCCAGAAGCACTTGAGAAAGAGAGGTGAACCATCTATACTGGCTTGAGCTATATTTATGAATAAGTATAAGCTGCCATACTGACTAGCTCACATGATAGCTTTCAAAGGCAACAGGTATGCAACTGAAATATTTCTTATTTCCAACCTCAGGAACAAAGCACTGGGGATACAGGCTGGAGAAAAGGGCTGTGCAGTTTAAAAGAGCTTTCATTATATAATAAAGCTATGCAAAGCATTTAGAAAAGGATCCTTACGAAGCATATTGCACTGAGGTTGCATTCCTCTGAAGGTGAAAAGAGTCACAGCTCTTGTGTGATTCTTTCAGGCACTTTGAAAACTGTTACAAGCTGTGTCTACCTATGTGTAGGAGAATTTCCACTGCTGCAGGGGTGGGTTCTACTTACCTTTACTACCGGTTCGCACTGTGCCCGCGCGCGCATGCGCAGATCACTTTTGATGATATTCGGGTCAATGGGCAGAACCTCCTGCCAGTTTTACTACCGGTTCTATAGAACAGGTCCAAACCAGGGGCAACCCACCACTGCACTGCTGGTAATCTTAAAAGGGCTGCCTGGAAAGAAAATACCAAATCCTTCAAACCTTGCAGGAGATTCAATTATTTTAATGCTTCAAGAAGAAGGGCCCTTGAACTTTGTGGAATACCTCTTTCAAATATTTTGTACAAGTGCCCTTGTTACAGTAGTGGTTTCCCTAATGGGACCAGTCCAAATTTTGCAATATCTGACCTTCTTAAAATTATGCTTTTAAAATTTTGCTTATTTAATTTTTCCCATTTTGGCAGCACCAGAATAATTCTGGACAGCTAAGAATGGGAAAAATAGAAATATAAAAACAGCCATAACTGGGTATCTCTACTATAACAAAAAGAAGAACTAGGGATGAGTTGAGACAAACAGTCTTCCAATATTTGAGGGGCTGACACAGACAGGAAGGGGTTAACTTATTTAGCAAAGCACCTGAAAGCAGGACAAGTAATCATAGGAAATTAATTAAGGAAAGATCCAACCTAGAACTAAGCAGAAATTTCCGGGCTGTGAGAACAATTGATCAGCAGAACAGCTTGCCTCCAGAACTTGTGGGTACTACATCACCAGAGATTTTTAAGAAGAGATTGGACAATCAATTGTCTGGAATGTTATAGGGTCTCCAGCTTGAACAGGGGATTGAATCAGAAGATCTCTAAGGTCCCTTCCAACTCTGGTATACGGTTGCTGTTATAACAGTACCTAAAAATACAACAAAAGAAATAACACAGCTTCAGCACGAAACGAAAAGAGTATCAATCATCTCTAATGTGTTTGTGTGTGTGTGATATGCAGGCACATAGGCCATCTAATATCTATTGTACCCTAAAGCCTGGGAGAACAGTCTTTAAGATCTTCCAGAATGCCACAAGCGTTAGAACTGACTGGATTTCAAGTAGATTTTATTCCAGAAGCAGAAAGTTTTGCAGGAAATCATTGATTTTCAGGGCAATAATTTTTAAGTCTCCTGGATAGGATGTGTGAAAGAGAATGACACACTTTTGTTATTCATTTAGTTTGAATTTATTCATTCAATCAGTACTCAATTCAGAACTAACTAGGTTTTGATTGGGTAACTCAGAATAAGCCAAACAGATAGAAAATACAAGATAAAGAGAAAGGAAGAAAAAGAAAAGAAAAGAAAAGAAAGAAGGAAGGAAGGAAGGAAGGAAGGAAGGAAGGAAGGAAGGAAGGAAGGAAGGAAAGGAAAGGAAAGGAAAGGAAAGGAAAGGAAAGGAAAGGAAAGGAAAGGAAAAGAAAAGAAAAGAAAAGAAAAGAAAAGAAAAGAAAAGAAGGTATATCAGACTAACAATACCAATATATAGAAACATATCCAACATATTGAGTAGCCTCAGCTACTCAATCCCATGGCCTTTGAGAACCGCCAAGACTTTAAGGGTTTCCAGACTGCCATCAGGGTTGTTATAGCTCAGCTAGATTATAGCTATTCACTTAATGTGGGAATATTCTAGTGATGGAGGCTACAGTTGATACAGTGTATAATAGCCTATATGCTTTTCAGTGTCACTCAGTTTAGAAGAATAACACCAATATTGCAAGAATTGTACTGATTCCAGAATAATTCTACAACTAATTCAAGTTGCTGAACGATGAAGTCTCCAATGGATTGGTCTTTATTACCTTTGAAATAATCTACTACAGGTAGAATTTGTCCTGCATAATCTAACAGACAGAGGATGCTCTGCTACTTATCTCAAAAGAGAACATCTTGAATAGCTTGCCCCTGGCATTAGATGTGCCTCTGGTATGAGGTCTTTCTATAAAATGGCACAGACAGTTCTCTTCAGGAGACATTTAAGACTAGGCTGCTAGTAGCCCTGAGTATCACTGCAATTTGTATTAAAAATGTTTACAGATTTTTGACTGCCAGTTATATTTATGAATATTTTATGGATTCTTTTTAATTTACCATAACCAAAAATTGCTTTAAGTATTCAAACTGAAGTTTTATAAACTATTTTTAAGGTACTCATATTGCCATCTTCAATAATTAAAACAGCCTGAAATTTATCTAATACAGTCTTTGGGGAAGATGTGAATCATGTTCCAACTCATATGGAGGGTAGGAGCTTAAGGAAGATTAATGTATGCTATAGAAATAATAATGGATAGCCTGGTTTTATGATTGAAATCTGTACAGTAAGCTTCTAGAAGAATCCAGTCCTTTTTTCTCTCTAGAAAATTATTACAGGAAGTATCTGATCTTGATGAAGTTGTTTATTGTTGTATTGCCCTAGGACAGTAGTGTCAAACTCACGTCATCACATCGTTGTCACGTGATGTATCGGGACTTTTTCCCCCTTTGCTAAACTGGGGGTGGGCACGGCCAGCACATGATGCATCCAGCCCGTGGGCCGTGAGTTTGACAGCCCTGCCCTAAGATGATCAACTAAGGCTACATACATTGTCAAATGCACCAGCTATCTGGACATGCTTCTCTGAATTAGCAGAACTGTGTATTGTACGATTCTATAAAACTAAAATTGATACTGGCAAATTCCACTCCCAAATATCAAGTAATTTACTGGAGTTCTAAAAAGCCACTTGTAGGTAATCTAAGAGATACATGAGGCATTCAGAAAATTGGGGTCGAGTGTCATGAATATGTTGCTGACATTCAGTACATCTCTCCTAGATAAGGAAGTTTAATTATATTGAGTCAGATTATTGGTTCACCTAGAGTTTTAATGGTGATTTTAATCTATATTTTGCAATCTGTGATATATTGCATATTTCCACAGCTTCTGACTCCTTGCCATCCACAAAAATTCAATTGCACTTTTTTTGTTATTCTCTGTCTTAGGTAATAGATGAAACCCATGTCCCAAGAGCTCAAAATAATAAGTTAGCATAATTCTGATGGTATTTTTGATGATGATATTGGATTATTTTCATATATTTTAGGGTAGCTAGGGAATTTTTTTTAAAGAAATGATCTTAGTAAACACTTATGGTCTATAGTTTACTTAAAGACACCTTTATGAATTTGTAGCATGCCTTCAATCATTTTATTGTGTGGTTTAATGGGATTTGTAGAACAAACCAAGTTATTTGGAAAGCTAACTTTCCCAAATCTCCCAAAGGTGCTTTTAAAAAAGTTTAAAAACTGGACTTTGTTTTTCTTGGATGAGAACAAAATATCTTCAAGGAAAATGAAAGTCCTGTTGCGTTTTTAAAAAGCACCTTTGGGATAACCATGACCTGGATGACTGAGAATCTCTATAGACATCTAAGTCTAAAATCAGTATAGCAGGATATGTACTTTATACTCAGTAAACCTTAGCCATACCTAGAAAAGACTATTCATTACATTACATGTGGCCAGTTTTATTCAGTGATTGTGAAATAAGATGTTAATTATTATTTAGTTCTGATTTAACTGACCCAATCTTATAGATTTTGTATGTACAACAATGTGGGAGTCATTCTCATAATGGTAAATGAACTGTTTATCTATTTTATGCAAGCAAATTCCTTTTTGAATAGCTTCTATGCACACAATATGCCTTGCACACTTCATTATATTTTGTTGGGACAGTCTGAGAACCATAATTTGCCTGCCATGAAAAAATGTGTTAAAAATATTATAAAATGTGTTTAAAAGATTATAAAAATAAATATACAAACTTTAGGCAAAAAGAGAATAGGAATGGCCACCTCAGTGATAGATCATCTAACCATGTTCCAGTTGAGAGCCTCAGGCTTCATCATATAACCACATCTTAAAGTGAGTTCCAAAATGTTAAAAGTGATGGCATTAAACTAATGTTGGTGGGGAAAATGTTCATAAAGCAAAAACCACAATAAAGAAGGCTTGTTTTCTGGGACCCTCCCACCAAAGTGAAGATCCCAGCTGATGGCACCTGCAGTTTGCCTTTCCTGCCAGATCTAATGGAGAAGGCTGATGTAACCAGGAAGAGGCGAATCCTTCAGAAAGCTTAGCCCCATGCCAGGAAGGGCTTTAAAGCTTAAAACTTAGAACCTTGAATTGAACCCAGAAGCAAACTGGCAACCAATGCAGCCTGTGAAGCTAAGATGCAACATGCTCTGTATTCTGTTCTAGTTGAAGCTTCTGAATAATCTTCAAGGGCAGCACTATGTAAAGTGCATTTCGGTAGTCAAATCTGGAGATGACACTCTCACACTTTGGAAAAGAGTCTTGGAAATAGCAGTAGCACTTAGACTTCTATACTGCTTCACAGTGCTTTACAGCCCTCTCTAAGCAGTTTACAGAGTCAGTATATTGCCCCCAACAATCTGGGTCCTCATTTTACCCACCTTGGAAGGCTAGAAGGCTGAGTCAACCTTGAGCCAGTGAAACTCGAACTGCTGGCATCTGGTAGTCAGCAGAAATATCCTGCAGTACTGCATTCTAACCACTGTGCCACCACGGCTCGTATAATGAACAATGCATAAAAGATTAGAGAGGGAGGGAGGGAGGAAGGGAGAGAGAGAGACAGAGAGACACAGAGAGAGAGAGAATTATTATATATTTCAAACAAAGCTTTTTATGTATTAATAAAATTATCAGCTTAACTCTTTGCCTTATAAAGCCTTTTAATGTATCTGAAAAAGACTCCAAAAACCATTTTATGATTTTTTAAAAATAATACAGAATACAGAATAATAAAGTTGGAAGAGACCGTGGAGGTCTTCTAGTCCAACCCCTTGCTCAAGCAAAAACCCTGTATCAATACCATTTCAGACAAGTGGCTGTTCAGTCTTTTCTTAAGTGCTGTTGTTCTAACTATTAGGACATTTATGCTTAGTTCTAGTCATTTCTCTCCTTGATTAATTTCCATCTATTGTTTCTTGACTTGCATTCTGGAGCTTTGGAAAATAGGTTGACAACAAATTGACAAATAGGTAAAAACAGCAACTTTCAAAATTTAGGAAATGACCAATCTAAACAATATCAGAAGCTTTTGAAACAAGTTCTGTTGTTTTAATACTAGAGGATATTACTTTCCTGCATGCCCTTATTAGTATGAGCTCTAAACTGATATTTGAAAGTTGAGGCTATAAGCCAGGGTTGTCAAACTCAATTTCATTGAGGGCCACATCAGGGTTGTGTTTGACCTTGGGGAGCCAGGGTAGGCGTGGCCAGGGTGGCCAGTTTGGCGTCATTCATGTCGGGGATGCCTGTGGTGGCCCAAGCACTCTGCCAGTGAAAATGGGCTTCCAATGGCTTCCTGCAACCCTCTGCAAGTGAAAATGGAGCTCTTTTTCACTGACATGGCACCATGGTCTGGTCCTTTGTTGTTTCCAGAGCAGCCAGATCTAAGCACCCTGTGGGCTGGATCCAGCCCCCGGCCTTGATTTTGACACCCCTTTCTATAAGCCATTAAACATGATTTTTTAAATACTCTGACTCAATTGCAATTACCATCAACAAGGATATTTATTGGGGAAAGCCAAATTGAACACATGGATTATTTGGGAGAATAAGACTAATATTTTTTCATATTTTCCAATATATAATTAGCTGGCAGAACACAAAAACATATGTGCATACACACAGACACAACAGAATAAAGTATTTTATTATTCTGCTCGATAAAGTTGTGGATTTGTTTTGTCCTATGTTACTTTTGAATTTACATTAGGATTAGATCTCATGAAAACCAAGGAACTGCCAACTGAAAGAAGAAAAATCTGTTTACAAATGCCATCTGGGTTCTAAGTATTGAATTAAATTAAAAGAGTAATCCAAATTAGTGCAGCCATTGTCCTTGTTTGAGTTCATACAAAAAATGTTCCAGAAAGACTATTTTATAATAACTAATTCTGGAAGAAATCAAAGAGCCGATTGTATTCATTTCCTTCTTGTGAGCTTCTGGGAATACTAAGACTAACATCTGGCTGACCTAGATGCTCCTTTGATGTGCCAACCAAAAATGCTTTGGCTTTTTCTTGGGGCATAACACATAACAGATTTGCATATTTCAGCCCTTATCTGACATTACATGATTCTGAGGCATCCATTTTAATTTTCTTAAATTATGCACGGAAAATTGAGCTGCCAAGAGTCAAATTGATTGCAGTGGAATATAAATGCAATAAATAAGTAAACAAATAAATAAAACCCAACCTTATGTAAGATTAAAAATATACCTAGCACAAATCTTAACGGGAGACTTGGAGAATAATGATTCAGTTTCCAATGAATTACTTAAATGTTTCTATCAAGAAAACTGAGGACATAGGTATATGTATTTCAGTGACTTTAAATTGGTCCTTTGGTTAATAAGTAGACAAAAAAAACAGTCTTCAAGGAAAAATTTACGATATACCAGTGCTGTCAAACTCCTGGCCCATGGGCCTGATATGTCACATGCTGGCCACGTCCAGTTTTAGCAAAGCGGGAAAAAGTTCCGATATATCATGTGATGTCACCATGATGACGTGAGTTTGACATCCCTGCCATATACAGTGTAATGTTTCTCTTAGTTGCTCTACCATTATCTGTATAATAGTGTCTCTTTACTCTATTTATTATTTTGAATTTAAAAAGTACTTTGAATAAATAAATCTAAATTACAGTTCTGACAGGTGCCAATCACTTTCTGCCCAACTTCTCTGAAAAGGGCCTCTTGTGGCTCAGACTGTTAAGACAGTCTGTTATTAACACAGCTGCTTGCAATTACTGCAGGTTCTAGTCCCACCAGGCCCAAGGTTGACTCAGCCTTCCATCCTTTATAAGGTAGGTAAAATGAGGACCCAGATTGTTGGGGGCAATAAGTTGACTTTGTATATAAATATACAAATAGGATGAAGACTATTGCTAACATAGTGTAAGCCTCCCTGAGTCTTCGGAGAAGGGCGGGATATAAATGTAAAAAAAAAGGTTTTTTTTTTCCTGAGATGATTAAAACTATATGGGATGATTTAAAACAATATTCAGAATTTCCTTTAGTCAGAATACATCAGATTATTTAGCTTGAGATTAGGGAAATGCAAAGAGCACACAATTGTATTAAGGAAATGAAGGGGAAAATGTGGAATGTTGAACATATCATGGAAGATACTTAATAATATGCCTGAAATGAGAAGGAAGTAGATTTGGAAATATTGGTAAATATCTGGGTTTCCATCATCAGCTGCTTCCAAAAGCAATTTCAAATCAGCCATGTCTGAATTAAAATTTGCAGTGTGAATCAAAAAGCTGGGCTGATTCAATATGAATCATCTAGTAGATCCAATTCAATGCATCATTGCATGCATGTGCCAATTTCCATCAAACTTTTGAATATTTTTCCTCTTTTTATAAAATGTACATTGGGATATTAGTCAAATTACTATAATCTGAAATACTATTTTTGCCTCTTTTAGGAGCCCTGTAGGCATGAAAGAGAAAATGATGATTGTTTATTGACACTGCCAGCTGGAAGCAATGCAAGAGGCAAACTTGAAGTAGCTATCAAATGCTTTAAATGACAAACAGGAGATGAGATTTTTGACTAACATGATTAAATTTAAATTAAATTTGCTGACACACTCAAATTGTCTTGCTCTTGTTAAAGTCTCCTTTGTAATAGTAATAGTTGTAGTTGTTGTAGAAGTAGTAACAGTCATAATTCTGCAAACAAATATAATCAGAGCTGTAAATTAACATATTTCAGATGATATCAAATCCTGATTATATAAAATCAAAGATGAAACTGTCAATTATCAGATTAGTGGTTGTAGTAAAAGTATGCAAACCAAATATTATCTATGCCAGGGGTGCCAAAATTCCCACGACTATCATGAATTGGTCCAAGTCTGTGGCCAGCACCTTGGTGGCCAGCACCTAATCTCATGTGACAGAATTTCAAAGTCAAATTTTCTATTAAAAACTTCCTTTTGTCTCCACATCAGTGAATACAAACTGTATCTTTGTTGTAAGTTTACTTTAAGACATTAAGTTTACATGCAACTTTGAAAGTATTCACCATATCCTTCCTTTTACAGCCTTCCATCCTTTCAAGGTTGATAAAATGAGGATCCAGATTGTTTGGGGCAATATGCTGACTCTGTAAACAGCTTAGAGAGAGCTGGAAAGCACTGTGAAGTGGTATATAAGTCTAAGTGCTATTGCAATTGCTATTTACCCTCCAGAAAACTAGGGAGGGTCACTTCTGAAATGCTTCCCAGACCACTTCTGCTTCTGTGGACTGAGATACCTTTTGCATGAAGTGTCTGTTTTCTTCGCCTGTCTTTCAAGGTCATTCCCACATAGCATTACTAATGGGGAGATTTTTTTTCAATTGATGTTTTCTGTGAAACCAAAAAGTAGAATAAAAATCTGTCTTTGATCACGATGGAAATTATCTCAGTGAGCTGCTATCCTTCAGCTGAACATAGAGAATAGAATAGAACAGAACAGAACAGAACAGAACAGAACAGAACAGAACAGAACAGAATAGAATAGAAATTTTTATTGGCCAAGTGTGATTGGACACACAAGGAATTTGGCTCAGTGCATATGCTCTCAGCGTACATAAAAGAAAAGATACATTCATCAAGAATTATAAGGTACAACACTTAATGATAGTCATAGGTTACAAATAAGCAATCAGGAACAATATCAGTATAAATTGTAAGGATACAAACAACAAAATTACAGTCATACAGTCATAAGTGGAAGGAGATGGGTGGTGGGAATGATGAGAAGATTAATAGTGCAGACTTAGTAAATAGTTTGACAGTGTTGAGGGAATTATTTGTTTAGCAGAGTGATGGCATTCGGAAAAAAAAACTGTTCTTGTGTCTAGTTGTTTTGATATGCAGTGCTCTATAGCGTCGTTTTGAGGGTATGAATTGAAACAGTTTATGTCCAGGATGTGAGAGGTCTGTAAATATTTTCACGGCCCTCTTTTTGACTTGTGCAGTATACAGGTCCTCAATGGAAGGCAGGTTAGTAGCAATTGTTTTTTCTGCAGTTCTAATTATCCTCTAAGTCTATGTCTGTCTTGTTGGGTAGCAGAACCAAACCAGACAATTATAGAGATGCAGATGACAGACTCAATAATTCCTCTGTAGAACTATGTTAGCAGCTCCTTGGGCAGTTTGAGCTTTCTGAATTGGCGCAGAAAGAACATTCTTTGTTGTCCTTTTTTTGATGATGTTTTTGATGTTAGCTGTCCATTTTAGATCTTGCAATATGGTAGAACCTAGAAATTTAAAGGTCTCTAATTTTGATACTGTGTTGTCTAGTATTGTGAGAGATGGAAGTATAGAAGGGTTTCTCCTAAAGTCTACCACCATTTCTACGGTTTTGAGTGTGTTCAGTTCCAGATTGTTTTGGTTGCACCACGAGACTAGTTGTTCAACTTCCCATCTGTATGTGGATTCATCATTGTCTCGAATGAGATCAATCACTGTTGTGTCATCTGTGAACTTCAGTAGTTTAACAGATGGATTGTTGGAGATGCAGTCATTGGTATGAGAGAGAAGAAAAGTGGGGAGAGCACACAGCCTTGTGGAGTCCCTGTGCTAATTGTACAGGTATCTGATGTGATTTTGCTTAGCTTCACCTGCTGCTTCCCGTCTGTTAGGAAGCTTATGATCCACTTACAAGTGTGTTCAGGTACCTGTAGCTGGTTTAGCTTAATTGAAAGAGTGTCTGGAATGATGGTATTGAATGCTGAACTAAAGTCTACAAAGAGGACCCTTGCATAGGTCTTTGGACATCTTATTACGTCTTATAATATTTGGCTTATGTATTCCTGGAACAATATTATATTACTAGGAGTAATAATAATAATAATAATAATAATAATAATAATAATAATAATAATAATAATAATAATAATAATAATAATAATAATAATAATAATAATAATAATAATAATAATAATATTTTAATTTGTATACCGCCCTTCTCCCGAAGGACTCAGGGCGGTGAACAGGCAGATAAAATATAAATACACACAGTAATTAAAAACATCCCTTAAAAAACTAATTCAAATGCCCAAAAATGTTAAAAAACGTACTCCCCCGTAAAATAACAAAATTTTAAAAACCCATCCAATAAAAATAAAAATCAGGCTAGTCCAGCCATACGAAATAAATAAGTTTTAAGTTCGCGGCGAAAGGTCCTAAGGTCAGGTAATTGTCGAAGTCCGAGGGGAAGTTCGTTCCACAGGGTCGGAGCTCCCACAGAGAAGGCCCTCCCCCTGGGGGCCGCCAGTCGTTAAGTTAAGTTAACGTTAAAAGTTAAGCAGCTAATAGACTGCTCAAAACACTCTAATTTCTGCCCCACCTCATCAGTCTTCAGCTTGCCATCATCACTGTTTGTGACTGGCATCCACAGAATTAGACTGACCTGATTACATTGTCCATTTCTTTGAAAATCGGTGCATTCATATAAAATATCCATCATATATCCCCAAAGAACCATCATTTGAATACATGTATTTGTCCATGAATTTAGAGGAACTGAAGGCCTGTATCTATAGTGTGTTGTGTTATTCAATTAATGATTGATTAAACAATCATTAATTGTTTAATTGTCCTAAATGTTACTCAATGACGTTGGGTTCCTTCCAGTAGTGGATTTCTACTGATTCGCCCCAGTTCGGACAAACAGGTAGCAGCGGCGGCAGGAGGCTCTGCCCATCCACCACTGCTCTGCACATGTGCAGAAGTGCTGCATGCAAGCAAAGCAAGCACACACTCCCAGTTCCGAACCGGTAACAAAGGTAAGTGAAACCCACTACTGGTTCCTTCATATATTGTAATTCTTGCAGAATTACACTGGAGTAACAAAGGTGCTTTTTCAAGATGCAACTAGAGTTTCTGGGGTTTTTTTTGGTTGTTGTTGTTTTTTTGCCTCTTGAAAAAGCACCTTTGGGACAACCATGACCTGGATGACTGCAAATCTCCATAGACATACTCTGGAGTAATTTTCAGTAAAGCAAGCATCAAAAAAGCTTTCTCCCAACTCTACTGTCTTCTACTGGATCTGTAGAAAAAAAAGTAAAATAGTAACCCTATTTCGTTTCCATTTTTATCATAATAAAATTGGGACACAGTAAAAGAGGGATTGTTGTTATTTTCATTTTCAGTGTTGCTGGAATTATAACTCTGCAGCATATATATAGGCTGTATTTTGTGACACATGAATGGATTCTGAAATTAGTCAGAAACCTCATTAAAAAATAGATCCACACCAGCAAAATATAGATTTATACTTTCTGCTTTCCTCACTTCTAGACAGTTCCTATTTTTCTAAAGAGATTTATATGCCCCAACAAGCTGAGATAAAGACTGTTTTGATGGGTTTATTTTTTCTTCCTTTTAGATTTTGCCCCACATTTTTCCATGGCATCCTTATATTGTGCAACTATTTAAAATAAACATGTGTATAGAATGCCTATAAAATCTCCCGCAAATCTCTAGGAAAGTAACAGAATATCTTCTATCATATTCATCTTACAGTTATGCTTTTAACTGTAAGCATGTTGTGTATCTATTCTACAATGCATATTGCTGTGACTGAAACAATGCATCTTAATGCTTCAAGACTGTAGAAAATCCAAAGATACCAACATTAGCAAATGGAAAGTAGTTCAGACATTCATTTGCTGCCCATTAGGATTTAATTAGCTCAAATGGCCTGAGAGGAATTGTCAATCTAACAATTGTAGAAAAGGTTAATGAAATTCCCCAAAGAGAGAAATTGTGCCCTCCTCCTATAGCACTTGATCCTTCACTCAGACCACAAGGATTTTATTAACCTATTTTACCCTGAAAAGGAAATTGGAGTTCAAAACAATTCGAAAGGAAAATTTCATACCCAGTACTTCTCCAAATCTATTTGTGAATGCTCATCAAGCAAGGATCCTTGTCCTTTTCATCTTTAAGTCTTTTTTCTTTAGGAAGGTATGTGTTACTGTCACTACAAGTTTGCTTTTAGCCAAATCCATCTAAGTTCTCCTAGCTCTCCGCTGGGAATCCCTTAGCTCTCCCTGCCTTACCCACCTAATATATCTTGGATGTTTTATTGTTCAAGATACATGTTTTACAGTTATAGTGGCAGAAATAGTAAGAAAATATAATTACCTGAACAGTATTATGAATGTTCCATATCATAACAATTTCTTGTGTAAGGCCTAATTTAAATAATGCATATTTATATGAAATCAGAGTCAGGCAAATACTTTGTTAGCGAAGGATTCCTCTGACTACACTCCTCAAAGTCACTAAGCAAAGCAGCCATTCAAAGATTCAGTGTGGCAGTTAAGTGAACATCAAATAGAGGCACTGAAAAGCAGATGTGTGTAGCCTTCTGCAGAGGTGTAGGTGCAGAGATGAGAGTGTAGGAAGTTAGCACCCACCCCTTTCCTAGAAGAAATATTCTAGAAAATATTAAAAAGGCAGAATATTATATTTCCCTGGATGAGAAATGGAGAAATGTTTTTCTTTAGGCAGGAAGCAGACTCACTCTTAATAGCCCCCACTCTCCTCAATAGCCCACAGCAGACGTCAGCACTTAAGAGAGAAAGAGATGGTAGGTCTATTCATAAGCAAATATGAATTAAAGAAGGCCTAGAGCCGAGGGAGTCCACTGTGCCTCAGATAGCTGGTTGTGAATCCCTCCTTGTGAAGTGGGGCCATAGGATGGGCTTGTTGATCGCGTACCTGGCTCCTTGCTGCATGACTACAGCCCTACCTGAGCTACTGGAGGTGCTTGCCGGGGTGGCAGTTGAGATTCCCAGACTTTTGGTCATGAGAGATTTCAACTTGCCATCGGCCGGCTTGTCATCGACGGTGGCTCAGAAGTTCCAGGCTTCCATGATGGCCATGGACCTGATTCAAATAACTGAGGGCCCTACACACACGGGGGGAGGCACACTAGACCTGATTTTCATGTCTGGACAGTTGATTAATGATCTGGAATTAGGAGATTTAGTGACGGAACCGGTGTCATGGTCAGATCACTTTCTCCTTCGCCTGGACTTTCGGACCGCCGCTCACCACCGCAGGGAGACAGAGCCAATGAGTTGGTTCCGTCCCAGGCGCCTGATGGACCCTGAGAGGTTCCTGACGGACCTTGGGCCGTTCCCTGAGGATCTTGCCCACGGCACAACTGAAGAACTAGTTGCGGCCTGGGAACGGGCCGCGGCTGGGGCTTTGGACCGTGTCGTGCCTTTGCGGGCTCTGACCCGGCGTAGATCTCAATTGGCTCCTTGGTTCTCTGAGGAGCTGAGGGAGATGAAACGCTGGAGAAGACACCTAGAGAGTACCTGGAGGTCTAGCTGTTCCGAGGCTGATCGGACACTAGTGAGATCTTTTACTAAGACCTACCTAGTGGCAATGAGGGAGGCAAAATGTTCTTACGTTTCCACCCTCATTGCATCGGCAGATAACCGCCCGGCCGCCCTGTTCCGGGTGACCCGCTTCCTCCTTCACCAGGGGGGGCGGGATGATCCCTTACAGGGACGTGCTGAGGAGTTTAACGGTTATCTATACGATAAAATCGTTCAACTTTGGGATAGTTTAGACCAAAATTGCGATGATCCAAGTGGGATGACGGAGGCACGTCTTGTTGAGGTTGTTTGGGATGAGTTTGATTCTGTGGCTCTCGAGGACGTGGACAGGTTACTGGGGAGGTTACATGCAACCACATGTTTACTGGACCCGTGTCCTTCCTGGCTGGTGCTGGCTACTCGGGAAGTGACACGAGGCTGGCTCCGGGGAATTATAAATGCTTCATTGTTGGAAGGGGTTTTCCCCGCTGCCTTGAAAGAGGCGGTGGTGAGACCCCTCCTCAAGAAGCCTTCCCTGGATCCAGCTATTTTGGGAAATTATCGTCCAGTCTCCAACCTTCGCTTTGTGGCGAAGGTTGTAGAGAATGTGGTTGCATGGCAGCTTCCCCGGTACCTGGATGAAGCTGTCTATCTAGACCCGTTCCAGTCTGGCTTCCGGTCCGGACATAGCACGGAGACAGCTTTGGTCGCGTTGGTGGATGACCTCTGGAGGGCCAAGGATAGGGGTTGTTCCTCTGCCCTGGTCCTATTAGATCTCTCAGCAGCTTTCGATACCATCGACCATGGTATCTTGCTGCACCGGTTGGGGAGTTTAGGAGTGGGAGGCACCATTTATCAGTGGTTCTCCTCCTATCTCTCCGACCGGTCGCAGACGGTGTTGACAGAGGGGCAGAGATTGACCGCGAGGCGCCTTACTTGTGGGGTGCCTCAGGGGTCGATTCTCTCGCCCCTCCTGTTCAACATCTACATGAAGCTGCTGGGTGAGGTCATTAGTGGTTTCGGGGTGAGTTACCATCTGTACGCTGATGACACGCAGCTGTACTTTTCCACCCCGGATCACCCCAACGAAGCTGTCGAAGTGCTGTCCCGGTCTCTGGAAGCCGTAAGAGTCTGGATGGGGAGAAACAGACTCAAGCTCAATTCCTCCAAGACGGAGTAGCTGTGGATGCCAGCACCCCGGTACAGTCAGCTGCAACTGCAGCTGACTTTTGGGGGCGAGTTATCGGCCCCAACGGAAAGGGTGCACAACTTGGCTGTCCTCTTGGATGGGTGGCTGTCGTTCGACGATCATTTGGTGGCCGTCTCCAGGAGGGTCTTTCCAAGTACGCTTGGTTCGCCAGTTGCGCCCCTTCCTTGACCGGGATGCCTTATGCACGGTCACTCATGCTCTTGTCACTACCCGTTTGGATTATTGCAATGCTCTCTACATGGGGCTGCCCTTGAAGTGCACCCGGAGGCTGCAGCTAGTCCAGAATGCAGCTGCGTGGGTAATAGTGGGAGCAACTCGTTGCTCCCATGTAACACCACTCCTGCGCAGTCTGCACTGGTTCCCTGTGGTCTTTCGGGTGCGCTTTAAGATTTTGGTTACCACCTTTAAAGCACTCCATGGCTTAGGGCCCGGCTACTTATGGGACCGCCTGCTGTTACTTTATGCCTCCCACCGACCTGTACGCTCACAGAGAGAGGGCCTTCTCAGGGTGCCGTCTGCCAAGCAATGTCGGCTGGCGGCCCCCAGGGGTAGGGCCTTCTCTGTTGGAGCTCCTACGCTTTGGAACGAACTTCCCCCTGGTTTATGTCAAGTGCCTGATCTTCGGACTTTTCACCGTGAGCTGAAAACGCACCTATTTATTCAAGCGGGACTGGCTTAAAAGTTTTATTAAATTTTTAATTGGGGCTATTTATATTTTAGGGTTTTAAATTGTTTTAAATTCTGGCCGTCTCTGTAATATGTTCGGTTTTAATCTTGTTTTAATGTGTATATTGTGGGTTTTATTTGGCTGTACACCGCCCTGAGTCCTTCGGGAGAAGGGCGGTATAAAAATCTAATAAAATAAAATAAATAAATAAAATAAATAAATACCCAAGATCAAACAAAAGTATGATTAACCCTCAGCCATAATAGGACTTGCCCAAAACCCTCTTCATTACATCATCACCCAGCAAGATTCAACCAAGCCTGCAACTCAAGATAATTTACAAAGTTACCGCTGCATGCCCCATGGGAGTCTGACAACCAATCAGAATACATTTCTTTCAGGACTTCCGGTGGCTCCGCTGGTCATTATGGATGGTCTTTTTAGACCGCCAGCCTTGGATCGCGTAGAGCTGCTAAGACAGCAAATATCAGCTGTCTAGCGGCTTGGAAATCTTTCCCTCGGGTGAAGAGGGAAAGGTGAGCGATTGGGTGGAGGTAGAGCTCCCCCAAAAGCATCAGGAATGATCCTGGAGGCTTGAAGGGAAGAGCTCCCTTAGGAACCCAAAGAGCTCCGGATCCAGGACGCCTCTGCCTTGGCAGAGCAAAACGCCGCAACCACTTCTGCGATCAATAATGAGTTTAAATGGATTTTTTACTTAACCAGACAGAGCAATGTCAGGAGGCAAGGTAGATGTAAGCACTAGATCTCAACCCCGTGTGTGGATTCCGTTTGAGAAGAAAGGAAATGGTGTCTGAGTATAATGGCATGAAAGTGAAAGTCAAAGAGGTGTTTATTAACACTGTTACTGTTTGTAACTTTGCTTAAACTTGCTGAATTTTACATTTATATGAAGAAACTATAAAGTGAAAGCTGGAAGGATTATACAACTGACTTACTCAACTTAAATACTGTGTTTATGAAAAGATTTTACTTTGTTCCAAATTACAAAATCAAAGTAAGATGGCTTCTGTAAAAATACAGCCTGCTGTCTTCAAGGAAGTTGGAGCCCTGTTAGTTCAAATACATACATTACAAGAGGAGCTGAAGGAATTTCTGAAGGCTCAAATTTCTGTTCGGGATAAAAAAATAAAGGAAATTGAGGAGAACATTTTGAAAATTAAAGATTCTGTTGCAGCATAGAATGAAGAGATAAGAGAAGATGTGGTGGCAGCAATTAAGACTCTGGCTGAATGTATAAAACAATTGGATGAAAAAGTGGAAGAGATTAATCAAGTTAATTTGAACTTAAAAAGCAACACAGAGGAGTTTCAGACCAAGGCGGAGAATATAAAGCAGTTGGATGATAGAGTTGAAAAAATTAATTAAGTTAATGTGGACTTAAAAAATAAAATAGAGGTGCTCCTGATCAAGGCAGAGAGAGCAGAAGAAAAGCGGGTTTTATTGCAATACAGAGTTATGGAATTGGGATTGAGAGTAAGAGGTCTGAAAGAAAATAAATGAGAGGATTTAAGAAAGATTTTTGCAGAGGCTTTTGCACAGGTGATTGGACAGAAACCAGTGGACTTTGAAATCCAAATTGAAAAAAATTACCATGTTAATTCATGGGTTGCAAAGCAGAGACATTTGCTAAGAGATGTAGTAATTTATTTTACATCTAAGAAGATTAGGAATGAAATTTCACAAGTTTCTTATAAAAACAAAATTCAAATATTGGGACAAGAGGTATTGGTATTGAAAGAAATTCCTTCTAAAATGTTAAGAAATAGAAAAGAATATGCTTTTTTGGTGGATCAGCTTAGAAATCTCCAGATACAGTATAGATGGAATGTACCAGCTGGATTAACAGTAAACTATAAGGGAGGGAAATATTGTCTTAATACAGTTTTTAAAGCAAGAGATTTTTATACTAAAGTATTGAAGCTTGGAAGTTTGCCATTGTTAGAAGTTAAGATGGAAGGAGAGGTGGGAATGGTTAAAAAAGGAGAAAAGGAAGCAAAGCAAATACAACCTAAAATTGGGACTGTAAATTTGGGAAAAGAAACACAAAAAACCGCAGGGGAGGATCAAAGTATGATTGTAACTATTAAACGTAAAGAGCAAGGAGTAAAGAAGTAATATTTTTAAATGAAAAGACTTTCATGGGATAGGAATTATAAGGGATATTTTTAAATATAAAAAGTAGAAAGAATAAGATATATTGAAACCCTTTGATAGAGTAATATTGTGTAGGGATAAGAAATATAATTAGTTATGGATTGTATGATAAATGGGGTGTAAAATGTTTAGAAATTTATAGTACGGGGAATATTGGGAAGAATATGAGGTAAATGTTAAATTTATATAAGCTAAAAAGATGATGTTTATTATTATGTTTGATGGATATACAAATATAATGGATTATAAGGTATACTGAGGAATATTTTTTGATATTACAACACTGGAAGATGGGATATTGTTTATTAGCCTTCCCTGGACCCAGCTATTTTGGCTAATTATCATCCAGTCTCCAATCTTCACTTTCTGGCAAAGGTTGTAGAGAGTGTGGTGGCTTGGCAACTCCCCCAGTACCTGGAGGAAACTGTTTATCTAGACCTGTGCTAGTCCGGCTTCAGGCCTGGGTACAGCACAGAGATGGCTTTGGTCGTGTTGGTTGATGATCTCTGGAGGGCACGGGACAGAGGTTGTTCCTCTGTTCTTGTCCTGTTAGATCTATCAGCGGCGTTCGATACCATCGACCATGATATCTTGCTGCGGCGGTTGGAGGGCTTGGGGGTGGGAGGCACCGTTTTACGGTGGTTCTCCTCCTACCTCTCTGACTGCTCGCAGACGGTGTTGACAGGGGGGCAGAGATCGACCCCTAGGCAACTCACTTGTGGGGTGCCGCAGGAGTCGATTCTCTCACCCCTCTTGTTCAACATCTATATGAAGCCGCTGGGAGAGATCATCCGTAGTTTTGGGATGAGCTGTCAGCTGTATGCTGACGATATTCAATTGTACATCTCCACCCCGAACCACCCCAACAAAGTGTGATGACTCGGTGTCTTGAGGCCGTTCAGGTCTGGATGGGGACGAACAGGCTCCGACTCAACCCATCCAAGACGGAGTGGCTGTGGATGCCGGCGTCCCAGCACAGTCAGCTTACCCCTTTGCTGACTGTGGGGGGCGAATCATTAGCCCCCAGGGAATCGGTGTGCAATTTAGGCGTTCTCCTGGATGCACGGCTGTCTTTAGAAGACCATTTGACAGCCGTCGCCAAGGGAGCTTTTCATCAGGTTCGCCTGATTCGCCAATTGCGCCCTTTCCTGGACCGGGACGCGTTATGTACGGTCACTCATGCCCTCGTCACTTCCCATCTGGATTACTGCAATGCTCTCTACATGGGGCTCCCCTTGAGGAGCACCCGGAGGCTCCAACTGGTGCAGAATGCAGCCACGCAGGGATTGAGGGAGCTCCTCGTAGCTCCCATGTAACACCTCTCATGCGCAGGCTGCATTGGTTGCCGGTGGTCTTCCGGGTGCGCTTCAAGGTGTTGGTTATCACCTTTAAAGCGCTCCATGGCATTGGACCGGGATATTTACGGAACCGCCTGCTGCCGACAGTTACCTCCCATTGTCCGGTACGTCCAGTGCGCGCCCACAGGGAGGGTCTTATTAGGGTGCCATCGGCTAGTCAATGTCAGCTGGCGGCCCCCAGGGGAAGGGCGTTCTCTGTGGGGGCCCTGGCTCTATGGAATGAGCTGCCGGTGGGACTCTGTCTCCTCCCTGATCTCCGGACCTTTAAACGCGAGCTCAAGACTTTTTTTTTTCACCAAGCGGGGCTGGCCTGATTGATTTTAGTGTGGGGGTTTTAGTGGGTTTTAATAGTGTTTTACTAAGATTTTAGTTTTGATAAATTTTAGCTAATATTTTAAGTATACAGCGATTGAATCAGTTTTTTAAACTTGATATTGTATTTTAATTTGTTAGGATTCTGGTCGTTTTATTGGCTGTACACTGCCCTGAGTCTTCGGAGAAGGGCGGTATAAAAATATGAATAAATAAATAAATAAATAAATTATAGAAGATTGGACTTAATGGACTTAGATGAGAAGGTAGAATTATCAGTATATTTGAAAGATTACTTTCGAAAGATATGGGAATGTCTTTTGGAATATGGGATTACTTTTGAAAGAATGGAGACGGTTTGTTTTCTTTTTTTAAAAAAAATTGGATTGAAATAACAAAATACTAAATAGCTTTTAACTGAATAGAATGTAATTGTATCAATATTAATATTTTCCTTTTTCTTCTTTTTTATGGAAAAGGGGACTTTGTTTAAGAAGAGGAATGGGAGTTTATGTTAATTAGCATATTTTCGTTTATGATTGTTAGATACGATACCCTGTACTTACTCTGGGAAGTTGGGTGGGGGGAGGGGATGGGGGAAGGAGGGAGGAGGGAGGAGGGAGGGAAAGGGTTAGGGTTGGGGGAGGGGGGATGTATGGGGGAAAAATTTTGTAAAACTTTTTCAATTAAAAAAAAAAGAATACATTTCTTTCACAGGAACAGGAAGCAAATTCAAAGCCCAAGACAGGGTATAAATCTCTCCCCCTCCGCCTCCCCCCACCTTTCTCCCATGTGCTCGATTGCCCAGAACTTCAAACCACGTGGTCCTGTCTACCATTAAACCATCTTTCCAATGTTTCCAGTTTTTTTCTCCCTACTTGGAACTGAATCCAGATGGACATTTCTTCCAACAAGAGGAAAAGAGGATTTTAGTTTATGACAAAGGATTTGCTTGCATGATAGAACCCAACTAGTGTACAAGTGCATATGTGTAAATTTGTAGGAGACATTGTAATTTATTTATTTAGTGAGTGTTACATGCTGTATTAATGAAAAAAAATACTCTGGATGAATTACAACTGCAAAATGTAGTATGTGGATTAAAACATATATAATTAATTATAGCAAGGTGTAGCACCAAGGAAACCAATAAGAGTTAACCGAAGCATTATTCTATAGGAGAGATAAAAACTTCATGTCATCCCCCAAAAGCATTTTGGAAAAGCCAGATCTTAAAGACTTTCTGAGATTTTAGTAAACTCAGGATGGTTTTAATCTCTGGAGGTCTAATAATATGTGGGAAGGTGATGAGGCCACGAGACCCTGCCTTAGGAACAGTCACATAAGGGACAATCTAGCCCAGAACTGGATAGAGGGCAGGGCAGGAAAATCAAAAGAGACTTTCCCTAGTCAATGTAAACAAGATGTGAAGACATTTGTACTTTCAGACTTGCAAGATTTAGGTAATGTAGCTTTACAGAAAAGTAAATTTAGGTCATTTGTTCATGTTTCCTATCTAATCTACCTGATTAGGCTGACAAGAATTATCTTGTTCCATATTGGAGACTTGACCCAAAAAGTCTGCATCAGCAATCCTTGATGGGAAATATCCTGAGAGATGAGAATATAAAGTCCATTATTTCTGATCATATCAAGTAGACAAATGGCAACTGAAGTAGTTTGTCTCTCAGGTACATAGGTAAGGAGAACTATAGGATTTCAAAGATAACCACTAGCACCTACAGCTTTAACATCTGTATTCATGAAAACCTTTGAAAGGCTAGTGCTTTCCTACTTGAAAATCATCATGGATCCGCTGTTAGACCCCTTGCAATTTGCATACCGAGCAAATAGATCAACAGATGATGCTGTTAAGATGGCTCTGCACTACATCCTACAACATCTTGAGTCTCCAAAGACCTATGCAAGGGTCCTCTTAACTTAACATAACGTAACGTAACGTAACGTAACGTAACGTAACGTAACGTAACGTAACGTAACGTAACGTAACGTAACGTAACGTAACGTAACGTAACATAACATAACATAACATAACATAACATAACATAACAACAGAGTTGGAAGGGACCTTGGAGGCCTTCTAGTCCAACCCCCTGCCCAGGCAGGAAACCCTACACCATCTCAGTCAGATGGTTATCCAACATTTTCTTAAAAATTTCCAGTGTTGGAGCATTCACAACTTCTGAAGGCAAGTCGTTCCACTTATTAATTATTCTAACTGTCAGGAAATTTCTCCTTAGTTCTAAGTTGCTTCTTTCTTTGATCAGTTTCCACCCATTGCTTCTTGTTCTACCCTCAGGTGCTTTGGAGAACAGCCCGACTCCCTCTTCTTTGTGGCAACCCCTGAGATATTGTAACACAGCTATCATGTCTCCCCTAGTCCTTCTTTTTATTAAACTAGACATACCCAGTTCCTGCAACCGTTCTTCATATGTTTTAGCCTCCAGTCCCCTAATCATCTTTGTTGCTCTTCTCTGCACTCTTTCGAGAGTCTCAACATCTTTTTTACATCGTGGCGACCAAAACTGGATGCAATATTCCAAGTGTGGCCTTACCAAGGCATTATAAAGTGGTACTAACACTTCACGTGATCTTGATTCTATCCCTCTGTTTATGCAGCCCAGAACTGTGTTGGCTTTTTTAGCAGCTGCTGCACACTGCTGGCTCATATCTAAATGGTTATCCACTAGGATTCTAAGATCCCTCTCATAGGTACTACTATTGAGCAAGGTACCACATATACGGTACTGGTGCATTTTGTTTTTTTGGCCTAAATGTAGAACCTTACTTTTTTCACTGTTGAATTTCATTTTGTTAGATAGCACCCAATGTTCAAGTCTGTCAAGATCTTTCTGTAACTTGAGCCTATCTTCTGGAGTGTTGCTATTCCTGCCAGTTTGGTGTCATCTGCAAATTTGATGAGTTCCCCATCTATCCCCTCGTCCAAGTCATTGATGAAGATGTTGAAGAGTACTGGGCCTAAAACAGAGCCTTGGGGTAGTCCACTGCATACTTCCCTCCATGTGGATGTAGTTCCGTTGAGGACTACACGTTGAGTGCGGTTGGTCAGCCAGTTACGAATCCATCTGGTGGTGGTGCTGTCTAACCCACATTTTTCTACTTTATCTAGCAGTAGGTTATGGTCTACTTTATCAAATGCTTTACTGAAGTCCAAGTAAATTATATCGACAGCATTCCTCTGGTCTACTAATTTTGTCATTTTGTCAAAGAATGCGATAAGATTAGTCTGGCATGATCTGTTTTTGACAAACCCATGTTGGCTTTTGGTTATTACTTTTTTGCTTCTAAGTGTTCGGTGATTCGTTGCTTGATTATCTTTTCCAGAATCTTCCCCGGTATTGAGGTCAGGCTGATAGGTCTGTAGTTTCCTGGATCTGTTTTTTTTCCTTTTTTGAAGATGGGAACTACATCAGCTCTTTTCCAGTCCTCTGGCAGCTCCCCTGTGCTCCAGGATCTTTGAAAGATATAGTTCAGTGGTTCTGAGATCACGTCTGCCAGTTCCTTCAGAACCTTGGGGTGTAATCCATCCGGTCCTGGTGATTTGAACTCGTCTAGGGTAGACAGGTGTTCACTTACCATTTTCTTCCCTATTTTAACTTGTGTTTCTAATCTGTTTTTTGTAGTGCTGTTTTTGATAGGTTGGATTGTTTTTTCCTTTTGTGTAAAGACTTTGTAGACTTTAGTTCAGCATTCAATACCATCATTCCAGACACTCTTCTAACTAAGCTAAACCAGCTACAGGTACCAGAACAGACTTGTAAGTGGATCACAAGCTTTCTAACAAACAGGAAGCAGCAGGTGAAGTTAAGCAGGATCACATCAAATACCTGTACAATTAGCACAGGGCCCCCCAAGGCTGTGTGCTCTCCCCACTTCTCTTCTCTCTGTATACCAAAGACTGCATCTCCAACGATCCATCTGTTAAACTACTGAAGTTCGTAGATGACACAACAGTGATTGGTCTCATTCGAGACAATGATGAATCCTCACATAGACGAGAGGTCGAACGACTAGCCTTGTGGTGCGACCGAAACAATCTGGAACTGAACACACTCAAAACCGTAGAAATGGTGGTAGACTTTAGGAGAAACCCTTCTATACTTCCATCTCTCACAATACTAGACAACACAGTATCAAAATTAGAGACCTTTAAATTTCTAGGTTCTATCATATCGCAAGATCTAAAATGGACAGCTAACTTCAAAAACATCATCAAAAAAGGACAACAAAGAATGTTCTTTCTGCGCCAACTCAGTAAGCTCAAACTGCCCAAGAAGCTGCTGATTAAGTTCTACAGAGGAATTATTGAGTCTGTCATTTGCACCTCTATAACTGTCTGGTTTGGTTCTGCAACCCAACAAGAAAGACACAGACTTCAGAGGATAATTAGAACTGCAGAAAAAATAATTGCTATCAACCTGCCTTCCATTGAGGACCTCTATACTGCATGAATCAAGAGGAGGGCCGTGAAAATATTTACAGATCCCTCACATCCTGGACATAAACTGTTTCAACTCCTACCCTCAAAACGACGCTATAGAGCACTGCATATCAAAACAACTAGACACAAGAACAGTTTTTTCCCAAAGGCCATCACTCTGCTAAACAAATAATTCCCTCAGCACTGTCAAACTATTTACTAAATCTGCACTACTATTAATTTTCTCATCGTTCCCATCACCAATCTCTTTCCACTTATGACTGTAACTTTGTTGCTGGTAATCCTTATGATTTATATTGATATATTGACCATCATTTGTGTTGTAAATGTTGTACCTTGATGAAGGTATCTTTTCTTTTATGTACACTGAGAGCATATGCACCAAGACAAATTCCTTGTGTGTCCAATCACACTTGGCCAATAAAAAATTCTATTCTATTCTATTCTATTCTATTCTATTCTATTCTATTCTATTCTTGAATTTCATACGGAAGCCAATGGCAATTGTTACATGTCTCAAAGTAATGGTATCATATTGGCAAATAAAGTTATTCCTGTAATTATTTGAAGAAATAAAATAGAATAACAGAGTTGGAAGGAACCTTGGAGGTCTTCTAATCCAGCCCCCTACCTAGGCAGGAAACTCTACACCACTTCAGACAAATGGTTATCTTCTTACAAACTTCCAGTGTTGGAGTATTCACAACTTCTGGAGGCAAGTTGTTCCACTGATTAATTGTTCTAACTGTCAGGAAATTTCTCCTTAGTTTTAAGTTGCTTCTCTCCTTGATTAGTTTCCACCCATTGCTTCTTCTCCTTTCCTCAGGTGCTTTAGAGAATAGCTTGACTCCCTCTTCTTTGTGGCAGCCAGCCCCTAAGATATTGGAACACTGCTATCATGTCTCCCCTAGTTCTTTATTTTATCAGACTAGACATACCCAGTTCCAGCAACTGTTCTTTATATGTTTTAGCCTCCAGTCCCCTAATCATCTTTGTTGCTCTTCACTGAACTCTTTCTAGAGTCTCAACATCTTTTTTACATCGTGGTAACCGAAACTGGATGCAGTATTCCAAATCTAGCCTTACCAAGGTATTATAAAGTGGTATTAACACTTCACGTGATCTTGATTCTATCCTTCTGTTTATGCAGCCTTCATTGTAGACCAGCAGAAGTTTCTGAGTAGCCTTCAAAGGCCTCCTCAGGCAGAATGAATTGTAACAATCTAAGCGAGATATGGTCAAGGGATGAATGACATGTACATTTTCCTTATTGCCCAAGACTCTCTTGATCAAATTAATTATCTGATCTTTAAATAGGATCTGCAAGCTCAAAGGCACTGAGCACAAAATGAGGGAATCAATTGGGTTCTCTATAGGTTGGCTTCTAAATTTCCTGAGATTAGGACTAAACCTGTGCCTGTTTTCCACCATTTAAATCCTAACAGATTCCAGGTAACAGGACAGAATGTCAGTTTATCGCCTTATTTCACCCTTGGTCAAGATGTGATCAGTATGCTGATAATATCTGATGTTTAAAAATGGTGTCCCATTTTAATACTCCCAAAACTATGAGAATATTGTACCATTAGAAAGTCATAGATATATGTGCAGATAGTCCTTGGCTTACAACCATTCATTTAGTGATAGTTCAAAGTTACAACAGCACTGAAAAAATGACTTGTGACCAGTTTTCACACTTACAACTGTTGTAGCATCCTCTTCGTCATGTGATCAAAATTTGGGTGCTTAGCAACTGACATGTGTTTATGATAGTTGCACTGTCCTGGGGTCATGTGTTCACCATTTATAACCTTCCCAGCCTGTTTCCAACAAGCAAAGTCAATGGGGTAAATCAGATTTGCTTAATAACAAAATGATTTAATTAACAATCGCAGCAATTTCCTTAACAACTGTGGTAAAAAGATTGTAAAATGGAAAAAAAACTCACTTAATGACTGCCTTGCTTAGCAATGGAAATTTTGGTTAATTGTGGTCATAAGTCAAGGGCAAGTCAAGAACTATCTGTAGATTGAACCATGATTCCTGCTGCTGCTGCTGATTTTATCTGGCAAATTTTTCCCTATGCAAGTTCACCTATGCATAGATGTTAATATATGAATGTTTAAATCATTATCTGTGCATTTTTATTTGGTGGTAATCCTTTTCATCATTCCAATTAAGGTGGTTGTTGAGTATGTGTTTATATTATGGCACCTGATTATATTTTTAACAGAAAGCAAATAGCACATTAATACTTTAATATGACATTAGTACAGTACAAGATTAACATTGCCAGACTGTCAATGGGGGGTTTCTGAAAGTTTCCTTGCATAGTGAGAGAACAAACTGCATTTGGATTATAGCGCCCATTTAAGCCATTTTTAAAAAATAGAAGAAAACTTTGGCTAATTTGTAGTTATTAACAGCAGGAAACATAAAATCAATAGCATCTAATGTTGGTCATCACTAGAAAACATACTGTTAAAGACTCCTTTTCTAAAAACTATTCTAATTGTGTTTATATTTCCATGGCTTACTGAGCCATGGTATTTAAGTAAAGAATTAAATAATCATAAGTATTATGTAATTTTGCAAAGATTTTTTTTTAAAAAACAAAAAACTAATTTACTGGTATATGGGATGTGAACATACTACGATGCAAGATTTTGTGAAGAATTTCTATTAAAAGCAGAAGGGAAAATCCCATTTTAATAGCTTATGAATCCATAGAAAGTTTATAGATGTACAACATCAAAGCACAGCAATTGTTTCCCCTGCACAGTTAAATGAAATCCTGAAGTCTTGATCCACATCTAAGCATCTTCACCTATGAGGATAGACATGATAGAAAAGGGAGACAGTTTCTCCCATTGCCTCTGTCTCTTGGATATCATCTATACTTACGCATCTGATCATCTTTCTTTTTATTCATCGTTGAAGAAAACTATTTTTTCCTGTAATGTTTTATTTTTTTTTAGAAGGAATTACCAGAAACCAGATGATGAATGTTATTATTTAATTATTTAAGCCTCTTCAAAGCCATCATTAAGAGCAAAGGTGCTTGCATGCTGCCCAAAGACAGATTGCATAATTAGAGAAAACCTGTACAACAATAAATAGTAATAAAAACACAAAGTATGAAGACCATCAGATAGATGGTGGCAAAAGAAGGCACAGGTAGTATCAATGATAATAGGCTCTTTGGATACAATCCCAAAACAATCCCAAAACCACTTGAACACCAGCGGCATTGGCAAAATAACTATCAGTCAATCACAAAAGGCAGCTTTATTTGGAAAAAGTTACATCTTGTGACAATACCTTTAATATCAGCAAACAACTTCTGCCTATCACAGAACTTGTGAAGACTCAGTAGGTAGATAAAAATGCCAAATCCAGTGAAATACATCAAAATCCAGTAAAAATGCTAAACAATTGGTTGACTATGCAATGAACCTTAATCATAATAAATCGAAAAATACCAAACCCCACCCCTTGATTCTGCTAAAACTTAAAACATGGTTACAGCCAAAAATGAACAGCAATACAATAAAATCCTTTTGAAAAATATGAAAGAGCAAAGGTATTTAATAATCTTTCAGAGCTGGGCCTGAGAAGATGTGAGCAACTGCTTGTTCTTCTACATTTTTCCCCTCTGGGGATATATTACTTTTTGGTCTTTAAATCTCTATCCATTCATTTAATCTCCATGACAGAAAAGAAAAAAAGCACCATGAAGCCCTGTCTTGCAGAAGTGCTGGCTGCAAGTATTTCCAGAGACAGTAAGAAAAATTCAGGATGGTGTCTGCATAGTTGAAGTCATCCCCCACCCTTACTTTTTTATAGGTGCTGCATGTACTGGAGTATTGATTTATTGATGACTACCTTTGTTGTTGTTAGTTGAGAAGTCATGTCCAACCTATCGCCACCCCATGGACAACATTTTTCCAGGCCTTCCTGTCCTCTACCATCTTCTGGAGTCCATTTAAGCTCATGCCTACTGCTTCAGTGACTCCAACCAGCCACCTCATTCTCTGTCGTTCCATTCTTCTTTTGTCCTCAATCTTTCCCAGCATTAGGTTCTTCTCTAGTGAGTCCTTCCTTCCCATTAAGTGGCTAAAGTATTTCAGTTTCATCTTCAGGATCTGACCTTCTAAGGAGCAGTCAGGGTTGATCTCCTCTAGGACTGACTTGTTTGTTCGCCTTGGAGTCCAAGGGACTCGCAGGAGTCCTCTCTAGCACCATAATTCAAAGGCCTCAATTCTTTGGAGCCCAGCCTTTCTTATGATCCAACTTTCACAGCCATACATTGCAACTGGGAAAACCACTACCATTATTCGTTTTATATTTCTCTAGATTTCCTTGAATGCACTGTAAACTGGGACAAACTCTTGTCTAGTGTGGTAAACACCTGTTTCTATGTATCTTCACATTGGTACCCTCCATGTCTTCCTTTCGTCAGTAGGGTATCTGATAATTGGCAAGACAAATGTGCTGATGGCATGTATCTTATTCTTCTCATTGAACTGGCTGTTCAGGACTATCTTTTCCTTTGATGATACTTGGATGTTGTTATCTTCCTTCTCTCCTCATGTTGGTTCCCCTGTATCTGTGGGTTACCAAGGTATTTGTAGCTGATCTGTACATTTGCTATGTAGCCCGCTGGTAGCTCCACCCCATCAGTCTTAACTATCTTCCTTCTGATGACCTTGGTACTCTCTGAGCCTGGTCATTTTCTTCCAGATGTTTCATTACCAAACTGGGAAACATTATCAGTGCTGTAAGGGAGTGATATTTGCTCTTTGTTTAGGTACAAGTGGCTTGCTCTTTCAATGTTGGTAGGAGCATTCTTGGTAGTTCCTTGATCATCAGTTCTAGAAGGGAGTGGAATTTGCACCTAGTTGAATCATGAAACCCCACAGTTCAATCCTAAACTACAAAATTTCTCTTCTATTAATACATTTTTGAAGCCAAGGGTCTAGCAATCCTTAGTACTTTGTGGGAATGAGGTGGGGAAATAAAAAGGAATTATTTTATTTTACAACATTATTCATTATTGTAATCCAGGAGCTTTTGGTTTAAGGCAAGAAATTGCTTTGCTATTTTAGAAACTTAATACAACATATAGCCCATAATATATGATAGACTAATATGGTCTTGTGATTCATTACACATACAACACAATTAATGCAATTAGAATTCATAGATTATTATAGAGATATCTAGCCCTGACCATTTTCTTCTTTTTGGAAAGTTCAAATGTGGTAATCATAGTCCTGAGCAATTTAACAGCCTTCAAAGATAGACTAATAAAGATCTTCATTACTGATTATAAACAGGCTGATATGTGTGAAAGGAAGTCCTTCAAGTAATCTGGTGTAATAAAATAAGAGTAGATAAAAATCTGATATATAAATCAAAGTTAAGCAAGAATCAGGTTAACTTCTTATTAATTTCAATATGAATATAGAACAAATTATATATTCTAGAACAGGGAACCCCAACCCCCAGTCTGTGGCCCGGACCTGGTCTATAAGGCATTGGGAACCAGGCTTCATGAGCGGCAGGCAAACGTATGAAGCTCCAATTGTATAAGGGACATGTAAAATCATCCTGTCTCCCCCACCTCCTGCCACCACTGCCAGTCCGCAGAGCTGGAAAAATGACTCCAGGGAATGTAGTGGGAGGGAGATGAATAGTGGTTTCAAAATGCCAAAGGATTTCAAATTTTAAGTCATTACCAAGATCATACTGCCAATTATATAAATTCAATATGTTATGTACATTTGCATTTTAAATTGTATTTATAGTTGAATACTTTTCTACATCATAAATGAATCTTGAGAGTTTTTATTTATTTTTATTTTATTTATTTATTTTTGTCACAACATCATACAAAAAGATTATATAGTATATACACATATAAACATATATAGGAAGAAGAAAAGAAAAACAATAGGACAGGAACGGTAGGCACGTTTGTGCGCTTATGCACGCCCCTTATGGTCCTCTTAGGAATGGGGTGAGGTCAATAGTAGAAAGTTTTTGGTTAAAGCTATTAGGATTATGGGAAGAGACCACAGAGTCAGGTAAAGTATTCCAAGCACTGATGATTCTGTTGCAGAAGTCATATTTTCTGCAATCTAGATTAAAGCGGTTTACATTAAGTTTAAATCTATTGGTTGCCCTTGTATTATTGCAATTAAAGCTGAAGTAGTCTTTGACAGGAAGGACATTACAATAGATGATTCTGTGAGTTAAACTTAGGTCTTGTCGAAGGCGACGGAGTTCCAAGTTTTCTAAGCCTAGGATTTCAAGTCTGGTGGGATAAGGTATTTTGTTGTTTTCAGAGGAATGGAGAACTCTTCTTGTAAAATATTTCTGGACACGTTCAATTGTATTGATGTCAGAGATGTGGTGAGGGTTCCAAACAGGTGAGCTGTATTCTAGAATTGGTCTAGCAAATGTTTTATATGCTCTGGTTAGTAGTGTAGTGTTTTTGGAAAAGAAGCTACGCAAAATTAGGTTTACAACTCTTAGAGCTTTTTTTGCTATGTAGTTGCAGTGGGCTTTGGCACTTAGATCATTTGACATGAAAACTCCAAGGTCTTTAACGGGATGGGGGTCGTCTGTAAGGTAATGTCCATCTAGTATGTACTTAGTTTTAGAGTTCTTTTTTCCTATATGTAAGACTGAGCATTTGCTGGTTGAAATTTGGAGCTGCCAATTTTAGACCAAGCGGTTAGATGGTCAAGGTCGTTTTGAATGATAGAAGTGTTGTCTGTGGTGTTAAATAGTTTGACATCGTCAGCAAAGAGAACACAATTACTTGAGATATGGTCACAAAGATCATTAATGTATAGAATAAAGAGTGTTGGTCCAAGGACGCTGCCTTGAGGAACGCCACTCTTGACAGGAACAGGATTTGATAAAGCATTGCCAATTTTGACCACTTGTTGTCTGTTAGACAGAAAAGCAGATATCCATTTGTGGAGGGGTCCTGAGATGCCATAGGATGTTAGTTTAAGGAGAAGTTTATCGTGTACTACTGAGTCAAAAGCTTTGCAGAAGTCTATGTAGATTGCATCTATTGATTTGCCTTGATCTAGATTTGAAGTCCATATGTTTTTGCAGTGGAGAAGTTGTAAGTTACATGATAACTTTTTCCTGAAACCAAATTGTTTGTTGGAGAGTAGGTTGTTAGTTTCTAAGTGTGAGGTAATGGATTGATTGATGATAGATTCCATGACTTTGCAGGTGACGCAGCAAAGGGAGATCGGTCTGTAGTTTTCGACTAAGCTGGGGTCTCCTTTTTTGAAGATGGGGATGACTGTGGCTAGTGACCAAAGTTTGGGAAGAGAACTGGTAGTGAAAGCTTTATCAAAGATAATACTTAGGGGTTCAGCTATATTAATGGAAAGTTTTTTTAAGAAATATGCACATAGACCATCAGGTCCAATAGAAAGCGATGGTTTTAAGTTGTGAAGAGCTTTACCAACGTTGTCTTCTGTGAAATCTATATGAGTTAAATCATCATAGTCATTGCTGGTTCGTTTGTGGAATGTTGGATATGTGTTATCGGAGTTAACAAAAACTGAGCCAAAGAAAATGTTGAAGAGGTTTGCTTTGACTGTTTCGTCATTGCATTCTTTGTTGTTAGAATCTTTTAGTGGTGGGATGGATCTTGAATCTTTAAGTTTACACTTGACAAAATTATAAAAGGCACGATTGGAATTTGTGCGTAGAAGGTTTTCTTCTTGCTTGGTGTGGTAATTTGTGCATTCAGTTTTTATTTGGTTGCATATGTTTCTGTAACGGTTTCTGAAGTTTGTAACATAGCCTTTTTTGTTTCTTTTCCAGAGGGATTTTTTTTTTGATTGAAGCTTTTTTATTGATATGGGTAGTTTGTTTTTCTTGGACATGGTAGTCATTCGTGGTACATATAATCTATTTATATTATAATATTATATGAATATATTATATTATATAAATATAATATTTATATTTATAATATAATTTATAAGTTGATGCAGTGGTTAAGTCATCAGGCTAAAATCTGGGAGTCTGTGAGTTCTACTTCCACTTTAAGATAACTCATTTGCTAAGTCATTTGCTCTCAGCTCTGGGAAGGAAGAAACCACTTCTGAAATCTTGTCAAGGAATTTTTTTTTTATTTGCATTTATATCCCGCCCTTCTCCGAAGACTCAGGGCGGCTTACACTATGTCAAGCAATAGTCTTCATCCATTTGTATATTATATACAAAGTCAACTTATTGCCCCCAACAATCTGGGTCCTCATTTTACCTACCTTATAAAGGATGGAAGGCTGAGTCAACCTTGGGCCTGATGGGACTTGAACCTGCAGTAACTGCAGGCAGCTGCTGTTAATAACAGACTGTCTTAGCAGTCTGAGCCACTCAAGGACCCTTACATGAATAAATTACATGAACATATTCAGGCAATCACCAGGAATCAATGCTAACTAATTACATGCTACACAAATGTCTACAGCACAGTCCTTTCAATAGTTCCAAGAAGGCTTTGCACCCATTTGCACCACCCAGATGACCCTGATGACACAAATAAACCTCTAGGTGTCCTTCACAACTCACTAAAAGAATGCAAATGATCAGCTGTCTGCAAGGAGTATAAATCCTTCCATTCCCCACCATCCAGTCAGAGCTGAAGAAGCTTCTTGGATGAGAAGTAAAATGTCTTCAAATAAAAACCAGAAAGTCCAGTTGCCTTTTGAAAAAGCACCTTTGGGACAAGAAAGTGACTTAGAAATTGGAAAATTTGCAAAAAACAAAACAAAAAAAGAGAAGCACAAGAACCAATGAGTGAAAGCTGTATAAGGGGGAAAAAAATCACTGGAAGTTTTCTTTTGTTTTTAGCAAAAATTGAATAGTTATTTGTATGCGACAGCATAAATGTTCCTCTCTTGACATACATTTTTCTGATAGTGAATTCAGGACAGGAAGACATATTTTGTATAAAGTGTGTGAGAGAAGAAGAAGAAGAAGAAGAAGAAGAAGAAGAAGAAGAAGAAGAAGAAGAAGAAGAAGAAGAAGAAGAAGAAGAAGAAGAAGAAGAAGAAGAAGAAGAAGAAGAAGAAGAAGAAGAAGAAGAAGAAGAATGTGCAATTGTACACTAGTATACAAGAAAAGAGTGCATGCAACAAAATATGAGACAAACAGGAGCAATATTTTCCCTTTGAATTTTTGGTTTGATATATAATAAAATAATTCAATCAAACAGATTATTTCTTAGATTATTATTGAACTCTTGGCTAATATAAAAATGACCACCAAGATGACAGCAACTAATATTTTAAAATCAGGGTCATTCTGACATCAAGGAAGCAAATCAGGTGCATTAACTTTTCCAATAGCAAGGGACTAAGTGTGTTTTAGTCCAAAAACATCTAGATAAACATCAGGCTGCCTGCTCTCAATATAAAATCCCTGGAGTAGCAGCATAGATGCTTTCTGAGAGATTTTGCTCTCCAAACATAATAACAACTTTTCATGTAAAATGAACAGCCATACTTCAGGGCATCATTTTCTTATATTTATAAATTTACTATAAAAAGAACCTATCTAATTTAAATCTGTCATTTTGTAAAATGTGCACTAAAGTTGCAATGTATTGTAATGCTTCCTTTTCATTTGTAAAGACAATTATTTCTTGCAATGATTTCATTTCATCATGCCTGGGATAAAGCAAATTTGTTTTCCTGATTTATGTTTTGTGATGAGTTACTTCAAACTAACTTGACACAACTGGAAAAGCTAAAAACAAAACAAAACAACTTTCCTGAACTACAGTAAACTCTGCATGGCTCACAACAACAACAACATAAGCCGAACTATACAACACATAAAATATAAAGCCAAAACAAGCTTGGTGTCTTAATCATGGCCTTGAGATGCCCCAGAGCCAACTCTTGACATCCTTATCTGCCACAGTGCCTATGTGTTGTAGGTTGTAGAGAGTATGGTGGCATATCAGTTTCCCCTGCACCTGGATGAAACTGTCTATCTAGACCCGTTCCAGTCCGGTTTCCGGCCCGGCTACAGCACGGAGACGGCTTTGGTCGCGTTGGTGGATGATCTCTGGAGGGCCAGGGATAGGGGTTGTTCCTCTGTCCTGGTCCTATTAGACCTCTCAGCGGCTTTCGATACCATCGACCATGGTATCCTGCTGCGCCGGTTGGAGGGATTGGGAGTGGGAGGCACCGTTTATCGGTGGTTCTCCTCCTATCTCTCCGACCGGTCGCAGACGGTGTTGACAGGGGGGCAGAGGTCGGCCCCGAGGCACCTCACTTGTGGGGTGCCGCAGGGGTCGATTCTCTCGCCCCTTCTGTTCAACATCTATATGAAGCCGCTGGGTGAGATCATCAGTGGCTTCGGTGTGAGGTACCAGCTGTACGCTGATGACACCCAGCTGTACTTCTCCACACAGGGCCACCCCAATGAAGCTATCGAAGTGCTGTCCCGGTGTTTGGAAGCCGTACGGGTCTGGATGGGGAGAAACAGGCTCAAGCTCAATCCTTCCAAGACAGAGTGGCTGTGGATGCCGGCATCCCGGTACAGTCAGCTGAGTCCTCGGCTGACTGTTGGGGGCGAGTCACTGGCCCCGATGGAGAGGGTGCGCAATCTGGGCATTCTCCTGGATGAACGGCTGTCTTTTGAAGATCATTTGACAGCCGTCTTCAGGAGAGCTTTCCACCAGGTTCGCCTGGTGCGCCAGCTGCGCCCCTTTCTAGACCGGGATGCCTTATGCACGGTCACTCACACCCTCGTGACATCTCGCCTGGATTATTGCAATGCTCTCTACATGGGGCTCCCCTTGAGGGGCATCCGGAGGCTCCAGTTAGTTCAGAATGCAGCTGCGCGGGTGATAGAGGGAGCCCCTCGTGGCTCCCATGTTACACCTATCCTGCGCAGACTGCACTGGCTACCTGTGGCCTTCCGGGTGCGCTTCAAGGTGCTGGTAACAATCTTTAAAGCGCTCCATGGCATAGGGCCGGGCTATTTACGGGACCGCCTACTGCTACCAAATACCTCTCACCGACCCGTGCGCTCTCACAGAGAGGGACTCCTCAGGGTGCCGTCAGCTAGGCAGTGCCGTCTGGCGACACCCAGGGAAGGGCCTTCTCTGGGGCTCCCACCTCTGGAACGAACTCCCTCCAGGACTTCGCCAACTTCCGGACCTCCGAACCTTTCGTCGCGAGCTTAAAACACACTTATTTATCTGCGCGGGACTGGATTAGATTTTAAAGTTATGGGTTTTAAGGGGTTTTTATTATTTATACTATTTTAAATTTGGGGCAATAGAATAAGTTTTTAAATTGTTTTTTAATCTGTATTTATATGCATTTTAACTGCCTGTGAACCGCCCTGAGTCCTTAGGGAGATAGGGCGGTATATAAATTTGAAAAATAATAATAATAATAATATGTAAAAATCCAGGTCTTGGGGGCCTTCTGAAAGGCTAAAAAGATGGGATCTTCTTTCTTTGAGCCAAGGAAGATGTAGGAGCAGCCACAGAAAAGATACATCTCTATGGCGAGGTACCAGAAGCATGCCTATGCATCTGAATTGGTAGAATGAGCAGATCTTTCAGGGAGAAGTAGTCCCGTAAATAACACGGTCCTATACTTTGTAGAGCTTTAAGGGTAATAATCAGCATCTTGAATTACTCACAGAAGAAAACTAGAAGCCAGTGCAGCTTTCACAAAATAGATGTAACATGGGTGACTCTAAAAATATTTGATATTGTACATGCCACTGTTTCTGGACTAGGTGGTCCTCAAGGGTAGTAGCCCCACATAAACACATTGCAGTAATCCAAACTGAATTATTATCCAAGAATCTTTTAGTTCTATTTTGAATTTTATCTGAATGTGTTCGAAGAAAGAAAATGGATAATTACTTTCCCAAGAGGAAGGGGGAAATGTGAGAACGACTTGCTATGTTTTCAATTTTTAAGTTTTTGCAATATATATTAGTTGCTAGTAGACAAATTAGCAACTGTTTGATTTATATTTTCAAACCCAGGGAGAGAAATTGATGAGCATTTTATCTTGTTATTTTAATTTGGAGGCAGCTGGATTTGTAAGGTTAACATTGTCAATATATTAAATTACTTATTAAAATTAGGCAGACATATTCACAATATGAACGCATGCAAGTAAACTCTCCTTGTTGGAACAAATTTCAAAAGCTGGAAGTGTTTCATGATGGAAAAGATGGGTGAAAAGAAAATCCTGTTCCACTGATCATGTGTCCATGTTCCCTTTTCTTTCATAGATATTTATTTATTTTTATTTATTTGTGTGGCAGTCCATCTCACCAAGGTGATGTTGGGTGGGAAACATATATTTAAATAACAAAATAATTCAATATAGAAACAAAATAAAAAATGGCATCTAGGGATAATTCCTCAATAACAGTACACTCATTTTATTAACTTTTCAGTTGCCATGCCTGGGACAATAACCAGATCTTAAGCACTTTACAGAGGTCAATAGGAGTGGAACCAATCTAATCTTGGATGGAGTGTTGTTCCAAAGGACAGGCTTTGTAATGTATTTGAAATTTTGGAGGGAAATTTGGGCAGAAAAATACATGTTGCTGATTGGCTGGTGCCTCAGCCAAAATACTATATAAAGAGAGGTATTTGCCTATTGTCTTTTGCTGGGTTTCACAATAAACTAAAGAGCTGTTGTCACTTGTATCATCTCCTGCCTCTTCATTGCCCAAACTTAACACTGGCGACGAAGGTGGGATATTGAAGGCAGTGAGACTAGGAAAAGAACTGAAGGAGCAAGTTAGTTTCAAACCCAGCCAGTTATCAAGGATGGATACATAGCGATGTATAGCTATACGCCGCCTGTGCCATTCGACCCAGCCAAGGAAAAATGGGGGTCATACATGGCTCGCTTCGAGTGTTTCCTCGAAGCCAACCAACTGCAAGGAGTATCGGATAACCGAAAGCGTGCTTACTTCCTTAGCCACTGCAGACCAGAGGTCTTCGATACTGCCGAATCGCTGTTGGAACCAACGCCGGTTTAGTTGGTACCGTGGCCAGTGCTACAGACAATGCTACAAGCACCCTACGTGCCGGTGCCATCGAAGTTCGTGCAACGTTTCGAACTAAGGCAAAGAGTTCAGCGAGAGGCCGAATCGATCAGCGTGTACATGGCCGCATTAAGAAAAGCCGCAACCCACTGTGAGTATAGGGACTTGGAGGACACTCTATTAGAACAACTCATTTGTGGGGTAAGGGACATCCGACTACAGAGGCGGCTGCTTTCAAAAAGCAACCTAACCCTAGCGATAGCCCTAGATGAGGCCAGGGCATATGAGATGTCCACCAAAGCGGCGGAAACCTTACAGAAGCCGAACATGCCAAATTCCTCAGTGAAAGTGACGCCGATTCACAGTGAGGAAATCCAGGCAGAGTGGGAAGGTGAAGAAGAGGAAGAGGTTTTCCACACTGGGAGGCCGGAAAGAAGCGACCATGACGAGTGTGTGAGTTGTGGAGGCCAACACCAACGACAGAATTGCCAGTTCAGAGACGCAATTTGTTGGAGGTGTGAAAAGAAAGGACACATAGCTCAGGCTTGCCGAGCCTCCCAACCTTGCCACCAAAAATTCAAACCGGCCAATCAGCAAGGCACCGTTTCTGCGAGACATCCAGGGATTGGCCAATTCAAAAAAGGTGCGAAGTCAAACCACACCACTGTGCGAGTGGGCCACACATCAACACGACTGGAAAAGAAAATATTCACTAGGACCTACATCGAAGGAGTGCAGTGTAAGATGGAGGTGGATACCGGCTCATCAATCACGATTATGTCCTGGGACACAATCGCAAGGGACCTGCCAGAAGTCGCAAAACGCCAGCTGCAACCCCAAAAGCTGATAGTGCAAGACTACCAGCCCCCATAAGGGAATGGGAAAAACCCCAAGGACCTTGGTCAAGGATCCACATAGATTTTGCCAGGCCTTTCCATGGGCAGACCTTCTTGATCATGGTAGATGCCTACTCGAAGTGGTTGGAGATTATACTCATGAAAGCCACAACAGCTGAAGCCATAATAACAGTTTTGTGGCGACTATTTGTGACACACGGGTTGCCCAACACCATAATGTCTGATAACGGCCCACAATTCACGGCCACCCAGTTTGAGGGGTACTTGGCCGGAGAGGGCATCTGACATGCCCTCTCGGCACCTTTCCATCCGGCGAGGAATGGACTTGCAGAATGTTTCGTGCGCAGTGCCAAGGAAGCGCTATCCAGAATTAGCCCAGGAGATTGGCAATCCAAAATTGACACCTTCCTGGCAGTCCAACATAGAACATCCTGTGTGGCCACTGGCCGCAGCCCATCAGAGTTATTAATGGGAAGGAGACTCTGGTGCCCCTTAGATCGGTTAAACCCAACATACTCCCTGATGGGTACCAGAATAAGCAGGATAAAACCAGAATGATGACCATGGGCGACCTGGTATGGGCACACAACTACAGTGAGGGTCCAGCATGGCTAAAGGAACAATTGTAGAGTGACAGGCCCAAAATCATATTTAGTGGACATGGGGGATGTGTGGAAACGCCACATAGATCAATTACGAAAAAGAGTGCAAAACAATCCAGAGACCAAACAGCCAGACCCTGACTACCAAATATTTGAACCAACAGCTAGCTCAATCCCGTGGCAATCGGAGGACTTAGCTGAATCAGAGGAAGTCCAGCGACGCCAACCGGCTCCTCCAGAGGACAGCAGGGACGACTCTGCCAATAATCCAGTAATCCCTCCGGCCCAGAGGAGGAGCTGGGAGGAACAAACAGTCCCTCTGACCAGCTCAACTCCCTCCCAGGGAATGATTTGCGCAAGTCAGAAAGAGTTAGGAGACACCCTGTCTACCTGCGTGACTACGTGGAGAAATAACATGCAAATTTTATGTAAATAATGGGCTAAATGCGTTCTGGGAGGGGAGGAGTGTAATGTATTTGAAATTTTGGAGGGAAATTTGGGCAGAAAAATACATGTTGCTGATTGGCTGGTGCCTCAGCCAAAATACTATATAAAGAGAGGTATTTGCCTATTGTCTTTTGCTGGGTTTCACAATAAACTAAAGAGCTGTTGTCACTTGTATCATCTCCTGCCTCTTCATTGCCCAAACTTAACACTGGCGACGAAGGTGGGATATTGAAGGCAGTGAGACTAGGAAAAGAACTGAAGGAGCAAGTTAGTTTCAAACCCAGCCAGTTATCAAGGATGGATACATAGTGATGTATAGCTATACGCCGCCTGTGCCATTCGACCCAGCCAAGGAAAAATGGGGGTCATACATGGCTCGCTTCGAGTGTTTCCTCGAAGCCAACCAACTGCAAGGAGTATCGGATAACCGAAAGCGTGCTTACTTCCTTAGCCACTGCAGACCAGAGGTCTTCGATACTGCCGAATCGCTGTTGGAACCAACGCCGGTTTAGTTGGTACCGTGGCCAGTGCTACAGACAATGCTACAAGCACCCTACGTGCCGGTGCCATCGAAGTTCGTGCAACGTTTCGAACTAAGGCAAAGAGTTCAGCGAGAGGCCGAATCGATCAGCGTGTACATGGCCGCATTAAGAAAAGCCGCAACCCACTGTGAGTATAGGGACTTGGAGGACACTCTATTAGAACAACTCATTTGTGGGGTAAGGGACATCCGACTACAGAGGCGGCTGCTTTCAAAAAGCAACCTAACCCTAGCGATAGCCCTAGATGAGGCCAGGGCATATGAGATGTCCACCAAAGCGGCGGAAACCTTACAGAAGCCGAACATGCCAAATTCCTCAGTGAAAGTGACGCCGATTCACAGTGAGGAAATCCAGGCAGAGTGGGAAGGTGAAGAAGAGGAAGAGGTTTTCCACACTGGGAGGCCGGAAAGAAGCGACCATGACGAGTGTGTGAGTTGTGGAGGCCAACACCAACAACAGAATTGCCAGTTCAGAGACGCAATTTGTTGGAGGTGTGAAAAGAAAGGACACATAGCTCAGGCTTGCCGAGCCTCCCAACCTTGCCACCAAAAATTCAAACCGGCCAATCAGCAAGGCACCGTTTCCGCGAGACATCCAGGGATTGGCCAATTCAAAAAAGGTGCGAAGTCAAACCACACCACTGTGCGAGTGGGCCACACATCAACACGACTGGAAAAGAAAATATTCACTAGGACCTACATCGAAGGAGTGCAGTGTAAGATGGAGGTGGATACCGGCTCATCAATCACGATTATGTCCTGGGACACAATCGCAAGGGACCTGCCAGAAGTCGCAAAACGCCAGCTGCAACCCCAAAAGCTGATAGTGCAAGACTACCAGCCCCCATAAGGGAATGGGAAAAACCCCAAGGACCTTGGTCAAGGATCCACATAGATTTTGCCAGGCCTTTCCATGGGCAGACCTTCTTGATCATGGTAGATGCCTACTCGAAGTGGTTGGAGATTATACTCATGAAAGCCACAACAGCTGAAGCCATAATAACAGTTTTGTGGCGACTATTTGTGACACACGGGTTGCCCAACACCATAATGTCTGATAACGGCCCACAATTCACGGCCACCCAGTTTGAGGGGTACTTGGCCGGAGAGGGCATCTGACATGCCCTCTCGGCACCTTTCCATCCGGCAAGGAATGGACTTGCAGAATGTTTCGTGCGCAGTGCCAAGGAAGCGCTATCCAGAATTAGCCCAGGAGATTGGCAATCCAAAATTGACACCTTCCTGGCAGTCCAACATAGAACATCCTGTGTGGCCACTGGCCGCAGCCCATCAGAGTTATTAATGGGAAGGAGACTCTGGTGCCCCTTAGATCGGTTAAACCCAACATACTCCCCTGATGGGTACCAGAATAAGCAGGATAAAACCAGAATGATGACCATGGGCGACCTGGTATGGGCACACAACTACAGTGAGGGTCCAGCATGGCTAAAGGGAACAATTGTAGAAGTGACAGGCCCAAAATCATATTTAATGGACATGGGGGATGGCCAAGTGTGGAAACGCCACATAGATCAATTACGAAAAAGAATGCAAAACGATCCAGAGACCAAACAGCCAGACCCTGACTATCAAAAGATTGAACCAACAGCTAGCTCAATCCCGAGGCAATCGGAGGACTTAGCTGAATCAGAGGAAGTCCAGCGACGCCAACCGGCTCCTCCAGAGGACAGCAGGGACGACTCTGCCAATAATCCAGGGCCGGAGGGCCCAGAGGAGGAGCTGGGAGGAACAAACAATCCCTCCGACCAGCTCGACTCCCTCCCAGGGAATGAATTGCGCAGGTCAGAAAGAGTTAGGAAACGCCCTGTCTACCTGCGTGACTACGTGGAAAAATAATAAGCAAATTTTATGTAAATAATGGGCAAATGTGTTCTGGGAGGGGAAGAGTGTAATGTATTTGAAATTTTGGAGGGAAATTTGGGCGGGAAAATACACGTTGCTGATTGGCTGGTGCCTCAGCCAAAATACTATATAAAGAGAGGTATTTGCCTATTGTCTTTTGCTGGGTTTCACAATAAACTAAAGAGCTGTTGTCACTTGTATCATCTCCTGCCTCTTCATTGCCCAAACTTAACAGGCTTCATGACAGAAGAAGCATATTTCCTGGATTACTCTAGATGGCATTCTCTATTTAATGAGACCCAGAACATGCCCCGCCTGCCAGATTTAATGTGGTGGATGGAGACAATCAAAGAGAGGTAATAATCAGAAATAAAAGTGTAACAGTGACTAGACTAGACTAGACTAGACTAGACTAGACTAGACTAGACTAGACTAGACTAGACTTAGAATTTTTTATTGGCCAAGTGTGATTGGACACACAAGGAATTTGTCTTGGTGCATACGCTGTCTGTGTACATAAAAGATACATTCATCAAGAATCATAAGGTACAACACTTAATGATAGTCATAGGGTACAAATAAGCAATCAGAAAACAATATCAATATAAATCGTAAGGATACAAGCAACAAAGTTACAGTCATAAGTGAAAGGAGATGGGTGATGGGAATGATGAGAAAATGAGAAGATTAATAGTAGTGAAGACTTAGTACATAGTTTGACAGTGTTGAGGGAATTATTTATTTAGCAGAGTGATGGCATTCAGGAAAAAACTGTTCTTGTGTCTATTTTTTCTGATATGCAGTGCTCTATAGCATCGTTTTGAGGGTAGGAGTTGAAACAGTCCAGGATGTGAGGGGTCTGTAAATATAATTACCACTATTACCTCATTTTGAACCAATTAAAGCTTCTTAATCTTCTCCAAGGGCCATCTCATGTAGAGCACCTGTACATATTCTAGTAGTTAACTGTATTAATACCAATTAATTCTAAGTAGTTATGAATAGAGCTCCAGTGGATGATTTTGTGCATTCTTTCTCCAACCCTGATGCCTATAAGCAATGTCTGGTAATGTCTGCCAATATACTTTCATTTCTGACACTGAGTTGACCTTAAAAAATAAGTTTGAGTGGAACTAGTTTGGTAAAGGTCTTCCATTTAATATGCTGAACTCCTGGTCACTACATGGACATGGAAATGTTATTTAATAACAGCAGTATGGAAATGATATGCTGCTATTTTTCTTTGGGATTTTTTTTTAAACGTTACAATCTAATTTACAGTTTTGGGAAGATTCTGATCCAAGTATTGATAAGGCCTGACCATACTTGGTTTCAAAGCCAGGTAAGGTCAATAACTTACTTTTTAAAAATGTAACTACAACACATAAGAATTTTTATTTTAACAAACATCAAAATGTCCTTCAGTGATATATTACAACAAACCTCCAAAAGTTAAATTCTCCCTACTGAATTTTTATTTTTTCAAATCACGGTAATAACTGAGCCCTCTCTGAAAATTTATCAAAAAATAAATGGGAAATTCTAAATTATTAAGCATGTGTTAAACTGTCTATAAATGATTATTATCCTTAGTAAAATGTAATTGTCAGGCCAGCTGAAGCTCTTGAAGAAATTTTATAATCCTCCTGCTTGCCTTCATTGAGTAATAAATGACATGGGTTTCCGATCTCCCTTTGTAGGAGCTAAACATATCTCTTCATGTATGAACTGGGGGGGAAAGTACTGTAAGAAACAGTATCTTTTTATTCATAGGAAACAGCGTTTGAAAGTGCCTTCTGTGTTCTAAAAGTTTTCAGAAATACATCTTAACTGACTGGGGATGTAATACAATATTATACACTATGTTTTAAAGGGGAAAAATGGTTTAATTTGTCTCTCTTTTTGCAAATGTCAGTGCATTACTATGACTATTACTGTTGCTCCTAATATATCCTTCTTATCCAGAATGGAATTATGCACTCTGAATCATTGCAAAATCTATCTTCAAACACCTACTTGTTGCTGCTACTTTGCAAGCATTTAAACTAAACAAAATTACCATATTGATCTTTGCTTTCTGTGGTACTTAATCATGCAAGTTAGTAAGGCTACAATCTTATAAGCCCTAAGAGAGTATTCAAGGGTTGAGAAAAAGCTCTGATCTCCAAACAAACAATAACTCATTCTCAACCTCCTTCAGAAAGTTCCATAAACTTTCTGGTTTTGATACCAGAACTCTACGATTTACAAAGTAAAAGTGAAACAAAAGACATTCTATTGCTTGTCTTGGAGTGGTTCAGACAAAAATGGATCAGTGAAATGGCCCTTGTTCCTATATTTTTAATGTACTCTTGCAACTGGAAGAATTTTAATAGCTCTGGGAAAGATGCACATAATTTTTTCTTTCATAGTAATCAAAATAAAAATATTTTCTAAATTAAAAAAATGGTTTTAAAGAAAGCTAAAACTTCTCCATCCTCCATTCTGTTTACTGAAAAAGCATCAATCTTCCCAGGTAGAGCAGATAGCAAACACAAGCAGATGCGCTAGTTCTATTTTATTATAAGGCTACATTGATAGAATCTTGCAAGTTTGAAAGTACAAATCTTCCACTATCTCTTTTTACATCCTAATAAGTTACAGATATTCCTTTCTGAGTTTTTTTTCCTCTTGTCATTTTGCAGCAGTGGGCTCCACACTCCTCTTATCCAATCATTGCCAAGGCAACATTTCTTTCCCCATCTCCAAAGTCATTCCCACATATCAATACAACAAGCCAAAAGAACTCCAGATAACTCCAGATCCTTAATCTTCCAATCTTATTTATAGCCCTCCAATCAGTTCCATTGTTATTCTTTAACTTTGTTCTCTGGGTTGTTCAGAGTTTTGTTAATTTGATTTAAATATAGTAGTAGTCACCTACTAGCATAGAAAACTATTTTACAGAAAATAGTATTTGAAGAGTTATCAGAAGGCACCACTCTGTAATAGGAAGAGAGCCATTTCGTCTATGGTGGAAAAAAGATTGTAGTTGTGTTGTAACTTCCTCCACTGGAAAGGTTCCCAATTCATTTTGAAAACTAAATCAGCAAAGGAAGGTTTTGAATATTCATCAATAGGTAACACATGGATAATAGATTAAATAATCATAATTTAATAATAATAAATTATTAAACTTTTATGCTACCCAGCCCTCGATTTATTTTATTTATTCGTATCCTACTTTTATTATTTTTATAAATAACTCAAGGCAGCAAACATATCCAACATACCTTCCTCCTCTTATTTCCCCCACAACCCTATGAGACAGTTTGGGCTGAGAGAGAGAGTGACTGATTCATGGTCATGCAGCTGGCATTCATGGCTAAGGAGGGACTGGCATACAATCTCCCACTTTCTAGCTTGGTACCTTACCACAACCTATTGATTAATGCCCCTGAGCAGCTGACAATAACCCAAGGAATTATGATCAAATCAACGGAACATAAAATATAAAGATAAAATACAATAAGTGTAATGAAGCAGTAGTCTCGCTCTTCCTGGACGAAGTCTTCTAAACAATAGCAGAGTGAGGGCCATTCAGGGGGAATCCCATTCCATAGGAGAGGTGTTGTAATAGACTTAGTAACATACTAGTCTTTTCCCTCAATATTGTATGCCTGAAATGCTTACAGCATTTCAGAATCAGCTGCTGCATACCAACCAGTACCCTTGGGCATTTCATGAACAGAATCAATCAATTAGTCAATCAATTTTGTCATATAAAAGGTAGCATAGTATTTGCTCTCTTTTGTCTTCTTTTAGCTTCATATAAAAGTGGGAAGTAGCTAGAAATACAGTGCAATCCTTCAATATAATGACACCCTTTACATAATTATTGTATGGGGAGGACTAGAAGGGGGAAAACAGCCCAATAGAATTGTGTAAGACTTTGACATAATCTTATTCCTGAGTATATTTTATATTAAATAAATGTATTATAGGATATTAAGTTCTAAACTATCCACATGCATACAATATCATTTAGGTTTGTTGTTTGATTTCAAATCATATTGTTAAAATAAACATTTCAGTAATGCTCAGTTTTAATTGCACCTAAGAGAACTTTAAAATCATGTAGATGTTTCACAGACAACTGTTTATCAGTAGGGATATTTACAGTACTGTTAAAGATCTACGCAAACAAAATTAGAGTCAACATTAAAGTGGATTTGACAGGAGGCTTTGCTTGCTGTGAAACCATTGACAAATACAGATGGTAAAGGATCAGCATTTATTCTTTGTTTCTGTTGGACAGATGGCCAAATAGGGTAGCTATTGAAATGCCTTTCTTTTTCCTAATCTTAATGAAATGACCTGTGATAACTCTACCATTAAGTTGGTTTTTGTACATGTGTGCTTAAATCTGTGCCAGGATGGAGAAGGGTAATGATGCATACATCTTTTTTTTTTTTTTGCTCTTTAGTATTATTTAGGACTTCCCATGTGGATTCCTTCCTTTCTTGCCTTCACCTAAAATATTAAGATGTGAAATAGATATTTTTACCAAATGTAGGAAGAAACTGCTTTATTGAACATCTTATCTGAAAACTGAGATAGGGTACATTTCCTTGATATGGTAGTTATGAGATTCTAATAGAAGTATCAGGGTTCAGTGTCACCTTTTAGGGGAGATGGTCAGTATAGAAATTAATTAAACAAACAAACAAACAATGCTAAATTGGGGATTCCATATCGAGGGGGAAAGTGTTTTTTCCTGTGAAAAAGAACCTTTAGATGAAAATTGTCTGCTTTCCATTTCCCACTTTTCTGCAAGACAATGGAAAAGTCCTTATCTCCAAGCAAGTTTTTAAAAACACTCCTACATAGTCATTTAATATCTGAGCATTTCAAAGGAAAAGAGGAAAAAGGAGAGTTTTTTAGAAAAAGGACCAAATCCAACCAAACAATGTATTAAGATGGAAAACACTTTTCTCTTGTTGCTGGGCTCCTTCATGTTCTTTCTTAATGAAAGTTAATGAAAGAAAATATAATTCATCATCCATGTAATGCTGGTCAGGAGTCCAAAATTCATGTGATAAAAGTCCAGCATGCATTTTGTTAAGGTCAATGATGTCTTCAGTAAAATCAATAAGAAAACTGATACAGAATGAGCAAGTTAGACCCTTTCATGTGAAACCTGAAAGGTCTCAACCAAGGAAAATATATTGATGTGGTGTGAAAGATATATTAATCTTAATTGGAAATTCTGGGTCTTTACAGAGTGAAAAGTACACAAGCAGATGCCCAGATTCAGCAAAACTTCTTCATGAGATTATTTGTTGAAGAATAACTCCATTGGCATCAAGTTAGTCCCTACATAAGAAGCAAGTAATCCTGGTAATTCTTCTAGCTGAAAAAAGGTTCCATACATGGGCAAATGGAAATACCTCCTAGATAATGAAAAAACTATAGATTAATAACATCTAAGGAGTTTTCCTTACTTTATGTTACTGGTTCTGTCACCTAGATTCGTCACTGGCTAACTAAGTCTTCTTTATGTTGAGATGTAATTGAGGCTGAACTGGTAGTCTTTCTTCATACTACTTCAGTCACTGTTGAATGTAGTTTTGAGTCTTGTAAAGCCTTTCCTCTTTAACCATCATGTGATCCACCAGAATAAGGAGACTGAAATAAGATGGTGGCTGGCTACTAGCTTATGTGGGACTCCGGGATCAGACTTATCTCTCTCTCTGTCTCCTCCTAACATCAATAGGCGCTGCAGTTGGCAAAGATCAGGGTTCAGTGAAAAGTCATGGGAGAAATCAGTCATCCACAGAACTGTGTCATCAACCTTTTGCCAGTGATTAATAAGCTGATATAAGTTCAAATAATGTGTTCTGGTTTTGTATCAGTCTGTGCTTCCATTTCCAGTATTTCCTGGGACTTTTTATAGTCACACAACACTGCCAGTTACAATAATAAATTAGCATTTGCCAACCCTCTACTCACCAAACCACCCCAGCCCAGCCCAGCCCAGCCCAGCCCAGCCCAGCCAAGCCAAGCCAAGCCAAGCCAAGCCAAGCCAAGCCAAGCCAAACCAAACCAAACCAAACCAAACCAAACCAAAGATCCTGTGATGATATTAGCTTTTGTGGCCTTTAACACTGCCCTGCCATACATTCCTGACTCATAGTTGTTGATAGCTTTTTGTGTCATATTGGTGATATTGGGAAGATATACGTGGAGGAATCAGTGACTTTGAAGCATCCTTCGCCAAAGTTCTATAGACAATAATAAAAATGAAGATGTTCTTAGGCATGATAAATGTAGACTAAGGGAGTAGATCACTTCATGTCAACATACTTCAACCTAAGAATGAGAGGGAAAACAATAAAGTGATTGTCTGGTTGACCCCTAAAAAATGCTCTAGTCAGAAAATGTTTAATAGAGTGCAAAAGGTAAAGCACTTCTAGGAAGAACGCATTTAGAGAATCATCAGCAATTGAAATTAAGAATCAAAATGTCCACGTTAAAGAAAAAGTCTCCTTTTAAAATTTTAGGAGCTCACTTTCCCCCCAGAAGGATTCCTAGACCATTCCTCTGGAATTGGACCCAGATAGATACCCCTCTGCCAAGGTTTCATCTGGAAGCTGTGCAAGAAAAATAAATAGCATTTATTTTAATAATGCTTTTAAGTTCAATAATATTAGAAACGAGCAAACTTTTGCGTTGGGAAACAGCTGACACACTTACACAAAGTAAGTAAAGTCATGTCACTTTTCCCATTCTTTATTTTCTATTTTAAGGATATGCTGAGACTTCAATCTTTTTATCTTTTATTTTTAACTCTCTTACAGTTATTTTACAGTACAATTTTTGTGTGTCCAAAATGGAAGGTAACCCTGGACAGGTTTCTGGCAATCATGCTATTATAATTTTTCAGCACAGATAAGAAGAAGGGACTATTTTAGTCACAGGTTGTCCACTCCTTGTTTAGAGTCTTATAAATCTATAAATATTTAAACTATAAAGTCTATTATTTTTATAAAATACAGACTGCACGCATTTATTTTTGAATCGTGCTCTTTAAAAGTTAAAAATTCAGAAATAAATTGTTTCCATTCATTTGGCTTTGGAAAAAACCACAGCTCAAAATTTCTGATCCAGTAGCCTCAATCCTCTGGAAATCAAAGAGAATATTCATAATTCCCAATTCTGCAGAAGAAAGACATTTCTTTTATGCTTTTCTAACCTTGCCTGGGAAGGGAGAGGGCCTCACTTCATAGGGTTAGCATTGCTGGAGAGAGCAGTGAAAGAGGGAATCAGCAAAGAATGATTGCCAATCACATCTCATAAACTAGATTATTTTGAAAAGAATTGATCAAGATTTTGCAAGTTTTCACTCCTTGACCCTTTAAATCCCTTTCTTCAAAAGGAGGCATATGTGAACTGTACAATAATCTTATATTGTTGTTGTCTTGTGAAATTAGATTACCTAGTGCATTTTATGGCAGCAGGAGCTAAACTATGGCATTCAATGAGTCAGCCATTTTAGCATGCAAACAGAAGAATGAGTAGAAACTTTAAAATGGCTGAAGTTAGGCTAGGAAAAGGCTGAAATATAGAAAAAGAATAATGATGGAAAAGAAGCAAGTGTGCTTTGAGAAAATGATTGTTTGGAAAGGCTTCTATAACTATTCTCATGGGAAAAGAGCACTAACTGGAAATATAATATAAGCAAACAGACATAACATTACAAAAGTGACAGATTAGAAAACAATATCAACATCAAGCAACCAAAGAAAAATCCTTTCTGGAACCATGAGGCAGGGGGACACCTTAACCCCTCATCCTTCAACACTATATTTATTTGGGGGTAGTCCTCAAATTATGGTAATGTATATAAGTGATTAAGTCAATGAATAAGGTTATTTATGATTAGTTAGCAGTGTAATAAACATTGCTCATACTTCATTCTTTATACTCAAATTTAGCAATAAAAGTTATAGACTCTGCAAACATTCAAAGATCAGTAGCCTGATTTTAATCGCCAAGACCTCTGTTTTACAAAGGAAATCCAGGGGAAAATATGGCTGCTTTAAGGAGTAGAAGTTCATGCTTCTGCACATTCCAAATAATCTATTTTGCCTTTGAATCTGAAGCTGCACACAACCCTTTTAACTAAACAAATGTGTGTCTCAGCACTTTAAACAAACAGTAACACTCAGACTTGCCAAAGGTCAAAAATGTAGTGCTATGCAAAGCTTCAAAAGGGCAATTTCATTTGATTCAAAGGTGATTCAATCATATCAGTCCTTTGAACTGAATCTTCAAATCAAATCTTCAGATCAGTGTGAGGCATCAAACTGAATCGGGCACATTCCAATAGCTTCACAGAGATTTAAAGGTGATTTGGAGAATTAATGGACTTTCTGTATCTTTCTGGTTTTGCGAAAAGTGTCAAATGTAATTGTAGCTTTCTTTCCATATGGGGACAAAACAAAGGGAGAGCTAATACTGATGTGCTTCCTCATTTCTCATTCCTCATACATTTCCTTGCATATCAGAGCACTTGGGAAGTGACGTTCTTTTGTTTGTATCTCTTATTACAACTTGTTTTTAGACAGGTTCTCTTGGAGGGAAGGAGAAAGAGATAGAATGAAATTTAGTTATCTTTGCAAATGTCCTTCATTAGTGGAAAAGGCACACCATAAGGTAAATTGATAAATAACATGTGCTTCTATCATTACAATAAACTGAACTTCCTGACACAATACATATTTTGTCTTTTCAGCTGGAAAGCCCTTAGCTCTTCCTTGAACTAAACTTTAGGGAAAATGGAAAGGAAGATGCTTTGGATTGTTCCATTCAAAATCGACAATGCAGACTTTCATTTTGTGCCATTCCTGAAAAACAAAAATTCCAAGCTGTACCATCATGCAGGCTTTCATTTTTATACATGGGAAAGATTTTCATGAGAATTCTTATTAATCTAATAAAGTTTACATATTAAAAAGAGTTTTTTTGTAAAAAGAGGAAAAGTGGAGAAAAAGAATAATAACTGCACAGAAAGAGGTCAGTTGAAGTGAAAGAATTACTATTTGTTTGTGGAAGATCACGGGGTTCAACACTTGTGAAACATTCACTGCAGGGGGAAAATGGTTAAAAGGAATTATCTGAGCTCCTTGTTTAAGAAGTTTATACAGAGGCTACTTGTATCTTTTTCTTCCCTCTTGAGCAATTGTATAGAACATGGTAGAAAAGTGAAAGCCATCTTCTGTGGGGAGTCTGATTGTTTCTTTCTCCTAACCAGGAGAGTATTCCTGCTCTGATGGCAAAGATCTAACATGCAAATCAGGAAAAGTGGGGGGAATGCTTGATGACAGAACCCACATCCCTAATAACACTGTGCAGAAATGACAGAAATATCTACTAATTTTCAGCAGTTGTGCCATTTGGTAAAAGGAATTATATGGAATTAGACTTTTCCCTTTATAAACTAAAATGAATTCTGTGTGTTCAGGTCTCTCAACATGAGGTCAATTTACCAAATGCTTTAGGGGGCAGGGAAAAAATTAAGGGTTTGTCACAGTTATCACAAATTAAACATGAAATGTGTATCTAGTGGAATCTGTGCAGCCATTTGCTCCAGACGGCTAAAGAGAGTGGTGTTTTAATGCCGGAGGCTAGTTACAGCAAAAGAACAGATTGACCTTGGTTTAATAGAGTGTAATGAAGGAATAAATACTTTTAAAGGTATTTGTTATTCATACACATGTTCTATGTAATGCTAACTAGTAGAGCAAAAGAGATGATAAACTGAAATGTTTCAGCTGTTTTTCAAATTGTCTCATAAAAGAGCAAGAAGAGAAGTTGGGGAAAATAATAAGCATGCATTCTATCTAGCAGTAAAAATAATGTTATCAGCACCAGAACATTATGGCCAAATTCTCTTCTATTTTCAGAAGGATGAGTGAACCAAATGCATTATTCAGATAATGAAATTAAGGCTCAGAATGTTTGACTTCTGGGTAAAAGTAATACCTTTAGTTTCTGCCATTTGTATTTTTTTTCTTCATGTTTTGCTTGTAGCAAGGATTGTATCAGTATTGTGAGGACAGATGAGAATGTGTGAGAAAATGAAAAGAATGCTAGTGATAAGACAGGATATCCAAGCCTACATAATTCCATATCAAGGTACGTTAAATGCTTAATTTAAATGAAATATTAGAGAATTTAGAAGAAAAATGGAGTGAATAGGAAAGATATACTTTTCTTTGTACAATATATTTATATTTAATTTAACTTATCTTTACATTCAATCCAAATGTAGTTTCTCTTCTGATCCTATTGGCTGCTAGTGTGGATCCCAGCATGTGATTGGAATACCAACTGCTTCCCTGGAAAATACATTCACATTCTAGATGTGTAAATAAAAATAGCAACCACTGAGAAGAAACTTGGGGATTAGCATGATTTCTGAAGTTGGCTTGTGTTATACACAATTCAATTCCCTTTGTCTCTTTCTAAAATTCAAATGAATCTATTGGAATGAAATTCCTATTCTATTCTTACTTCAGACTGTCTGAACATGAACATGTTTAACTTCTTGCCGAATTTAGTTTAATGCTTTAAAAATCGATATATGCATGATATAAGAACAGATGTTCATGTTGCCTTCAAAATAGGTAATAGTGGAAAAGAGTTATCAAAAGGAAAACCTGTTGGATTATTTGTTAGGGATGGGTGAAAGCCCTGAAGCCAATTGTGCCTGGTCTTCACAGTCATTAAGCAGGAGGTCAATGGTACTTTTTATTGCCATGAATAAATTGTTCTTTGGTCGAACAGGAAATCCAGATGTAAACTAGCCCTTCTCATCTCTCCATCAGTCAGTAACTTGATAGAGTTTATACAACAACTTCAGGATAAGAAAACAATTGCATTTGATACTTCATCTCACAAACACTATATTTATGGTGACATTGCTCCACAGTAGCATGCAGAGCTCCGGCAAGAAGAAGGGAGGGAAAAATTAGATATTTAGCTCTGATGTGTTTTGGTGTGAGTTCTGTTCCCTTGCTCCCTCCCTCCTGTAATTTATGATATACCCTTCTTCCCTATTTAGATGATTCTTCAGGACAATTATGGCAGCCACTGAGCAATGGATGAGATTCACAATTAAATCATAGAGAGCAGATACTCTGAAAAACAGCAGTTTTATCCATTTGTAGTGTCTCTGCTTATGGAAGTACACTCCCTTGAGTTTTAATAATCCATCATCTATCCATTTAAACCTTTCCCTATTTACTGAAACTGTTCTGGAAGGTTTAAAGCCCTTGGAGTCAATCACAATATGGCTTGGAGTACTATACTAGAGAGAGGACATTAGAGCCAGGATAAAGAAGTGGATTGGGACAGAACAAAAGCCTACATTTGATTTAATTTCAATATAATTAAAATTGGTTTTAATTAAGTAAGTACAGTCATATCATTATACCCTTTGTATTTAATAACTTTCTTTTCCTGACACATTTATTACATCTCAAACTGGGAAACAGCAAGTTGATGTGCAGGTTATGCTTTTCTGCCCTGAAGGAAAACTACTGGTGGGTACAACTCCCTAGCACAATTCAGACAAGCTAAAAGGAAAAAAAAAAAAACCTCCACCAATGTTTTCTGTGGTGTTATTCATGGCAGTGTCCCCTGTTTCCAGCATAACTCGAAACCACATTGTCATTTTGCACTGCTCTTAATTTTGCCAATACTATTTCATGTCCAATAATTTATTATAATTTAAAAAGTATAATATCGTTCACATATGAAAAAATGAAATTAGCATTTTTATTAAAACAGTTCCCCTATCCCTATTCACTGTGTTGTATATCCCTCTTTACTTGTTGGTGTTTGTTTGCACTGTGTAGCTGATTGCTCAGGGACAACACTTAAGACAGTGTTTCTCCAACTCAAGCCAAGAATCCCTGCCACAAACTCAGCTAATAAGTATGCAGAGTAGCAGCAAAACCCATCACCGAAGGAAAACAATAATTTGAATATATGATAAAAGAAAAACAAAATCAACTCATCAGTGTGCGATAAGGAAAGTAAATTATACACCCCACTGGAATGGCTTATTGCCCAAAGGAAATGCAGCTAGATTAAAAATGGTGAGAGAAAACACAAAACCACTGCTTTACTGAAAATGGCATGAGGAAGAAAAAAAAACACCTTTTTTTATATATACAAATTTGTGCCAAAGAAAAAATGAAGAACTCACTGAATTTTTAAAGATGTGCAGCAATAACAATGGAATTGTCAAAGTATGTACTTCTAATGTTACAATATGATGGTATATATGTAACAATGGTACATGTAGAGTCAAGGAAGTGGTATCAAAATCAATGACATTATGTCAAAAACATTAACATTGTAAGGATGATAGAAATACTCTAAAGTATTTTAACTTCTAGAAGAATATTTCTACTTAACAGTGAGTACAGAGTGATATAGTTGGTTGGTCACTTGAAAATGTTAGAGGCTCATTTTTAGGGGAATATAAATCATCAACATATATATCTAATAATTGGGGAGCATCGCATTCCATCCATGTCCAATGGTTGCCCATTCACAATTTGGTAATTTGATACAATTTAATGTCATGTAGATTATTTTTCATATAATCTTGATGAAAAACTCAGTACACAACATTATGAATACAAGCCCCTCAATTTCCATAAAAAATGCATGGAATTGTATTACCAAACACATCATCAGCTGAAGTATTTCTATAAGCAATGGCAAATTAAACATGTTTCAATTTTTTCTTCATCAGTCCTGTACTATTCCTGTTCAGCTTCATAAACAATATAAATGATGGTTCTAATTACAGAACCAACAATGGGCTAGTTCTTAAATCATTCTCATAAATCCACTAAAGATGTAGGTTAAGTATATGAAGAGGAAGAAGAAAATAGGCTCATTGATCAATATAGTTTGTGTGGCATCCAGAAAGGAGAAGCAGCACATATAGGATTCCACACAGCCAGGACCTCCCATTATCTAATATGAACCTGTGAATATACAGCTTCATGTGACATACTGAATGTGTGGATATCATGAGTAGGTAGGACCAAAATGAATATAAGTTTGTTGGGCTACAATTGCAGACTTCTTATTCTTTCAAGTAACCATAACCATGTATGAAGAAGATTTTAGAGCTTATGTCTTAACAAAAGAAGCAAAAATGCTATTGATATAAGAAACAAACATCTGGATTTAGAAACAGGAGGAGATTTATGTTAGTTGGAAGAATGTTAGATGACCATGGAAGACTGGAGAAACAGGGTTGAAGATAGGAAAATTGGAAGGTATAACTTGGAAACAGGAAGCTAAAACAACATCTGACTAGACAAAGACTTAAGGAGAATACGGCAAAGAATGCAGCAAATGAATAAAAAGAACATTTCAGAAGCCCTTGTTTTCCAGAAAACTTGTTTTCCTTAAAGGCATGTGAAAATTAAGACCTTCTGTTTCAGCAAAATTGGTTCTAGTGGCTAGGGACCTTTGAATCAAGGAAGCAAGGAGAAAAAGAACTGCATTCATATCCTCTTGCAAATTAACACACTTTCTGAAATTCGAGGAGAAAAATGTGAACAACCCTTCCTTAGACCTGTTGCAGGGTGGTCTCTATGGAAGCTGATAGTCCATGCTGTCCCCATCCTACCTTTTTTGCCATTATGAAAACACTTAGGCATATTTGTATATTTCTGTGATTTATTTTTCTACTCTCCTCATAGCTCTGGAAAGCGCAAATTAACATGACAAGTTCTTTTGGCACTTCCTTCCACTGATTAGTACAAATTAAATTTCACACTAATTAGCACAAGCTGTTTGTACATAATATAGAAAAATCTGATTTCCAGTGATGGCCGTAAATATAGTCCTCCAACTGACACTTGACTTGCCTACCATAATTAAGTTCCTTAGCATTCTTAATAGAACTTGAGATACCTCCTGACACAGCTTGGGCTTACATATTATTTGGCAGGGAGATTTTTTTTTCTGAAAATAGTTTCACTGTTGAATGTAAAACCAACTAATTGTTTTAACAGTTGTTTAACAGTTTCAACAGGTGAAAATAGCACAGCTAAGGACCAGAATGCCAATGTGTTTCTTTAGAAAAGATGCCTATAATAGTCTGATTTTAAAATGGAGTTATAACACTTAAAAAATCATATTAACTTTTTTGAACTTGGCACGATGTGTTTTGCAAATAGCAAACATGTGTTTCCCATTTAGAATCATATAATCATAGGACTGGAAGGGACCCCAGAGATTTTCTAGTCCAACCCCCTAGTTGAAGTAGGAGCCCTATACCATCCCAGTCAAACGGTTGTCCCATCTATTCTTATAAACCTCCAGTGATAGAACATCCACAACTTCAGGAGGCAAGCTATTTCATTGGTTAATTGATCTCACTGTCAGAAAAATTATTCTTACTTCTAGGTTGGATCTCACTTTGACAAGCTTTCACCCATTACTTTTTGTCCTGCTCTCTGATTCCCTATAGAATAAATTAATCCCCTCTTCTTTGTGATAAGTAATGGAAGACAGCTATCATATTCCCCCCACAATTGTCTTTGATAAGCAAGAGAGACCTAGCTTAGCCTCCAAACCCCTTATCATCTTTGCTGTTCTTTTCTATATACTTTTCAGGGTTCCAACATCTTTTTTGTGTTGTGATAACCAAACCACGGTGGCTCAGTGGTTAAGATGCTGACCTTGCCAATTGAAAGTTTTGCAGTTCAGCGGTTCGAATCCCTAGTGCCGCATAATGGGGTGAGCTCCCGTTACTTGTCCCAGCTTCTGCCAACCTAGCAGTTCAAAAGCACTTAAAAAATGCAAGTAGAAAAATAGGGACCACCTTTGGTGGGAAGGTAACAGCATTCCATGCACCTTTGCCATTTAGTCATGCCGGCTACATGACCATGGAGATGTCTTCGGACAGTGCTGGTTCTTTGGCTTTGAAACAGAGATGAACACCGCCCCCTAGAGCTGGGAACGACTAGCACATATGTGTGAGGGGAATCTTTACCTTTATCTTTTTAACCAGAACTGGACAAAGTATTGCAAGTATGGTGTCACCAGCATGGTGTAGAGCAATAATATGAAAGGCTAGCATTTCAATCATGATGTTGCAATGCACTTTTTGTCATTGTTTGGTCATGTTTGTACCAGTCTTCAACACATATCCAGAAATATTGTGTCAATATAGATACCCTACAATATCAACTTTAAATGTTAATGAATGAAAAATACAATTCCTTAATAAAATGGCATTCTTATGGCAATATGATTGAATGCACATGTTATTGGATGGACAGCAATCTACACTCTGATCTACAGTTAAATTGAACAAATACAAGATTAAAAGAACAGAGTTCAACAACTCTTAGAACCATTAAATATAAATAGCGAGAAACTGCAAATATTCAGCAATCTTTTTATCTTGGAATATTTAAAGTATGTTATAACTTCATTCCAGCATTAAAATAAGGTCAAGAAACTTTGTGACATGGCCAAATAAAACAAATGGCAAATATTTTAATACCTTCATGGACTGCATAATACTTTTTCTTTCTTTTCCTTTTTTTAAATATTGCAGTTGGAAAGCAATGTTGATGAAATATCTTAGCTGAGAACTTTCTTGAAGTTGAAATAATTACTGTGAATAGTAGAATATTATTTCCCTCAAGTATACATATTATGCAAATTCATAATAATCATTAGCTGTTCCTAGTCTTACCCGTAGGTGCCATTAGATATTTCTGTACATTGCTGTATGTAATCTATTCATATTTTTGTCAGAATTAGATTTATCAGTATCAGGGGAAGACAACTGTTCCATTGGTATATATATTTGTTGCTTGGAAAGCTATAATTGGACTGAAGTTTTTAATTAATAGGGTCTCCTTGAAGGAGAAACTATATATCACATCACTCAAAAGCATTCCCTTCAAGAAATCAATGGTAATATGCAGTTAATGTATAAAGTAAAGGCATGTTTAATCACTACGCAAGTATGAAAAGGTTCTGGTGCAACATGATGCGATCCTCAGGGCAAAACAGTAAAATGCATTATGAAATTTAGTACCATGAGCTCTTCATAAATAACCCAAAAGTCTCAGATTATTCTGCTTTATTCAACTGTCAAAATTTAAAATAAAAAACCAGCTTTAACAGTAAATCAAGTACATATACAGTATGATATCAAATCCGTGACAAGGCCACAGTTTCACCACAATTATACCAAAAAGGCAGAACTAAGAGGCCATATATTTGTGCAAACAGGCTTTGGTAATGCACTCCAGGTCTGCTATCCCCAGTTAAAGCATGGATGATCATGGCTGTGTTGCAAACCAATCTGGCATCTACTATCAATGGCTTGATGCCAAAGACACCAACAGTCTAACTATTTGGATTAACAATGGAGCATTCAATTAGAAGTAGAAATCATTATCCAATTGTTGGTTTCTTTTATCTTGAAAGGCTTTCCTGTGACTTTTACTAAATCTTCCATAGTCTGCTGGCACCAGAATGTATTCACATCATATCATATCATGCAATATCACATCATTAACAAAACCAAAAAGGCCATCAAAAATTTTCAGCCAATAATTCCACATCCAACTCTATGCTTTGTATTCTGTCAACCTGATTTGGTTCAGCAAAGAGAAATGCATATGCATACATTTTGTATGTACAAAAGCCATAAAATTACTGGAAGAAAAGGAAACCTACATCACAGTTAATACCGCCCCAATACAGAAACTAGACAACCTGATTAAGGGAACCTTTAATGACTTAACTATGAAAGATCAGATCACAAAAGAAGAACAGTAGCACATGAAAAGCAGTATTCCATGGTTCTTTTTTCACCCCAAAATACACAAGTCTGACATACCAGTTCTTCTAATTGCATCATCACCAGGGTCACTAACATACAATTTATCTAAAGGACTTACAAAAAAAACTCAGACATCACATAAAGAGCCCAAATATTCTATCAATTCCCCACTTTTTCTTTTTGGGATACTGGTACGGTGCCTCCAGAAAATCAAAGGTAATAGAAGATAAGATTATGATTTCATTCTATGTCATGGCACTGTTTATATCCCTAGACCCAGGAATAGCAAAGAAGCCGTGACAGTGTACTTCACAATACACATCATCTGACAAAATACGCTAAATACATTCCTTTATTTACAGTGAATATAGGAAAAAGTGAACAGATCTGAATTATGGGATGTTTTATGTAAACATGGAACTTTCTACATATGAATGCACCAAACATAGCCAAATATAGTAAGACTGGAATACTCAGAATCACACCTGCTTGTGTCTCACTACCTACTTTCAATTTTATGGACAAATATACTAACAGATCATAGGTACACCCATGGAATCATATAAGTGGCATGTAAATTTAATAAAAGGAAATAAATCAACCCCCTCCATTTTCCCGTTGGCCCCTTTAGAGCTGTGGCCACATGCCTAGGAGACTACTTGGACTTAGGTTTTCTCTAACTTGTCTCCACATGGCTTATGTTTTTCTTTCAGTTTCATCCCTCTGGGTCTAATTCTTCCTTTCCATCTCTCTCCATCATCTTCCACCCCCAAGTCATTATTCTCTTCTTGCTCATCAGCTGTTATGAGTGCTACCATTTTTCCAACTCTTCTTCTTAAATCCTTTCACTGGAATCTTTATTTTCTCTTGTATTTTCTTCCTCTTCAATCTTACTCCAATTGCTATTGCCTGCTGATCTGGCAGTATAACTCCTGTGAAAGAGTAGTTTCCCAATCTAGTTTAAGATTTCATGGTTCTGATCTAATTCCACTATAGCAATTTCAGACCAACAATAGGATGTCACTTTTCACCACAATGGAAGGGTTTTTTTGGTTTTTTTGGGAGGGGGGATTCCAACAGATGTATTTTTGGAACAATCTTTTCAAAGATATTTCTAACAGAGTTTTTCCACTGGCAAGGGATGTCATACTGACTAAGCTGATGATGATCTTAACCCCATAGGATATATGTTCAGAAACTTTATTCAACAAAAATGAGAATTTTCATGACAACTAGTAATTTTAAAGACTTGCTACTCTTTTGGATTTGTAGAAGGTGGTAACTCACAATACTTTCATAAAACCATCTGCAAAAAGAATTTTATGAGAAAGGGAGTCTGATAATATTAATTTCCCTAATCAAGGGTATGGTCCAGGGGTAGGGGTCTACTTACTTTTACTACTGGTTCGCATTGTGCCTGCGCATTGTGCCCATGGGCACATGCGTGGAAGCTTCTGTGCATGTGCAGATTGCTTTTGAAGACATTGGGGTCAGTGGGCGAAGCCTCCCACCAGTTTTACTACCGGTTCTATAGAACCGGTCTGAACCGGAGGCAACCCACCACTTGTATGGTCATATAAATATTTAATTTGCCCCATAGTCAGGATTCATAAAACATGATAAGCCAAAACCAAACTACTACTTTATGACTCAAAATGATATATGAACCCACCCACTGGAATTTTTAGATCATATTTTTGAGTTTAGTGTTCTACAGAGCCAACAATTGTGGTTTACCATGATTATTTTTAATATATGAGCAGTATATGAATTTTCCCCACAGTTGTTTTCCACCACAGCAATAAGCAGCACAACTGAATGTAGCTCTTTCTCTTTGAAAGTGAAAATTATCAGAATACCATCCCGATGTTCAAGTGCTCAGAGTCAAAACACAACACTTTTTAATCATTTTTATTATTTGAATTCAAAGTTGCTACAACAATGATACATGTGATTGAAAAAGAATTAAGCTTAATAATCAGGCTATTAACCAGAGATATTTTCTACACATTATAGAGAGATAAATTAGAAAGACTACAATAGTTTCCAGAAAACATCTGTTAAACAATGTCAAACTGATGATAAAGAAAATTAAGGTCCTTTTGCACTTGAATTTAATCCAGCTATAGCAAGCTATAAAACAGCTATCAAAAAAACATCCTGTTTTTTATTCATATAGAATAGCTATAACTAGAAATCTTTAACCTTCTCATGATAGAATTTCCTTCCAGAGCATTGCACCACTGAACCTGAAATGCAAAGGAGTTACTTGATTTCCTATGATGTTGTACCTCAAACTGAATATGATACAGATGGGTGTAGTGGTCTATAGCTAACTAACTAACTAACTGTGAAAATTGAGTTCCAGATAATTGGGTTATTTGGGGTCCTTGGTGCTCTCTGAGCTTCCTTGTTTTCTTGCAGATGTTCCATTACCCTAAGTAGGTAACATCATCTGTGCTAGTGATTGACTGCAAGAAAACAAGCAAGCTCAGAGAGCACAAAGGACCCTTCCTTTCAAACCTGAATACAAATATACTCCTTGACTGAAACAAATGTGTAGATGTCACTCGGTCAATATTATTGTATTGTATTGTATTGTATTGTATTGTATTGTATTGTATTGTATTGTATTGTATTGTATTGTATTGTATTGTATTGTATTGTATTGTATTGTATTGTATTGTATTGCATTGCATTGTACTGTATTGTACTGTACTGTATGTATTTATTTATTTTAGACAATTTATATGGCTGCCCATCTCATATTTTAAAAAAAACCGTAAAAATTGATAGCCCCACATTTCCCCCCCCCCCACATGTCAACAATCAGTCAAAAGCTAGCAGTTGATCAAAACTATCAGCTGACACACTTTAGTCAATATGTATAAAGATATCTCGGTATACTCTCCTTCAACAAAAACTTGATGGTGAATTCTAAACCTAAATTGCAATTGGAAGTGTTAAACTACAGCAATAGTGAAATTTTGAACCATTTCTAAGGGTTGTGTTAGATAATTGTCCATAATTCCTGCAAACTCATTTAGGATGGCATTTCTTAGTGGGTTCAAGAAGAGAAAGTTTATTTAACCATTTGCATTTATTACATTCTTTTTTTTTCCCCAGCAGAGCTATATTAGTTTCTAGCACTCAGCTAATGGAATCTAAATATTTTAAAAACACTTTGCCATCTTAGTATTTATTAGATACATTCTCACATATTTAACATAGTAAAAAAATTACATCTTTATGTGTGATTCTTTTTATTTAGCATTGTCTACAGAACTGTAAATGGTGTGCATTCATCCATAACTTGATAAATAATGTTAGAAAATCAGTTCTTCCATGTTATTAAACATTGTTATATTTTAAATTTGCTTTGAAATTTAATGCATTAGGAGCATCACACATTTAAATTTTGCCCAAAGCTTTTGTCCTTGAAAGTGCATGAAGTTATTTTATCACTTAGCTAAATTTAATACACACTAACAAAAGAGCTATAAATTCTCATTCAAATGGGATAGTATATTTCACGGGCATTTCTATAAAATGTAAGATAATTATTTTATCCAACAATTTCTTGATACAAGTGCATCCTATTCAGTGGTGAAATCCAATTTTTTTTACTACCATTTCTGTGGGTGTGCCTTGGTGAGTGTGGTGTGCCTTGGTGGGTGTGGCTTGGTAGGTGTGACAGGGGGAAGAAAACTGCAAAAGCTCCATTCCCACCACATTCCAGGGGAAGGATACTGCAAAATCCCCATTCCCTCCCCACTCCTGGGGGAAGGATATTGCAAAATCTCCATTCCCACTGCACTCTGAAGCCCTCCAGAGGTAGTATTTGCCGAACTACTCAAAATTTCCACTACTGGTTCTCCAGAACCTGCTGAATTTCACTCCTGATCCTATTTCATTATGCCACAAACGTAAAGGGAAAAAAATTGCTTCCTCTCTTTCTTGAGATTCCTTCATAGCTGAGCTGTCAGTACTTTTTGGGGATCTTGCTTTGTTTTCAGTGATTCACATGTTGACTTCACTGATATGACTGACTTTCACTTCACTTGACATGATTTGTTTAGAAGAAAGTTCCTTTTGGGATGTTACCAGTTGTCCCAGGAGTTCCAAGCAACCACAGAACAAGCAACCACCTTCAACAGTCATTTCATTTACACATAATATATGGACGGAAAAGTGGTAAAACATGTGGTTAAAAGGATTTAAATTATTATTATGGTATAAGATAAAATAAATATTTGCATAAAATGATGTGCCATTAGTTTTTGATTCCAGAAAAATTGTCTAGAATATATGAAGGCACATCAAATTTATGTTTAAAATGTGAAAAACAGGAAAGGTCATTTTATTATGCTTGGTGGACTTCTAAAAAAAGCCAGAAAAATGGGTTCAAATACAGACAATGACACAAAGAATTTTAAAAAAACAACATTCATGGGAAGGCAGATTTTTGGTTCTTGTTGAGATTAATAGATGTTCAGTTAGAAAAGAGCAATGGACATTGTTTTATATATGGCCACTGCTTTGAGACTACAATATATGAAAAAAATGGAATGACTCTCAAATACCAACAATGGAGAAATGCTGATGAGAATGACAGAACTGAAAGAGATGGCAAAATTAATGTTTTTGATTGTAGAAAGATCAACAACTATAGTACATTTATTAGTGACTGAAAGCCTATTTTGGACTTACTGCTGAAATAAAAAAAGAATATATGATTTAGAGGCTTAAAATTAGAAATAGTAGTATATGGAAATAAGGAAAATAATGTAAGCTTATATCAAATATATCTAGAGGTACTGTCAAGAAGATTGAAAGCTGTTTCTTTATCACTATCATCATCATTATTTTGCTCTTGCTTTCTCTTTATATTTCTTTTTTATATTTCCTTTTCCTTTTCTATTTCCTTTTCTCAGCGCTGCCTATTTTCCTTATTCTTTTGATTTTTTTCTTATGGTTTTCATTTTGCCATAAATTTCTTTTTAATAAAAACATATACCAAAAAAAAGAGAGAGAGAAAAAGGCTATTTAATATATCCAGTTTAATTTTTGATAGAAAACTTTGTCACATATAGAGAGACCAGGATCCCAGTTGTACTAACTGAGAAGAATGGTATGTATATCAGTTCCTGATAGTTACAGGGCTCCAAGGTTAAGTCAGAAAAAAGTTACTAGCCTTAGATCTCCCTGTAGTAGCATTGAACTCATTTCATCCAACAATATGTCAATGACATATTTCAATTGGCAACAGAGATCTGTAGTAGGAATGCCTTCTCCAATCAGATTGATCGATTCTCTTTTATGGCCCTTCCCTTTTTAACAAATTTACCACAAAAATATGAGTTGTTTTTCAAGTCTGCAGATAGAACAAACGTTTTAAATTTTTACAAATTTACTGATTAAGTGAAAAATAGTAAACCCTTTTTTGTTTGTTTTCTTACAGGTTCACAGACAAAATCATTTTTTGAGGAAGTAAAATTGACAAGGGTTATGCCCCTTTCCATTCTAACTGGAAGGACAGAAAAATGATACAACTCATTTTCTTTCTTTTATTGGCTTTGGAGAGAAAGTAGAAAGGGAATCCACTGCTAGGGATCTATGGTCACTTTAATTCAGCCATAATATAAGGCCATCAGCAAGTTCAAAGTAGAGCAAAAGGCTCACATTTAGAAAAGAGTTTATTAAGCTACTTTCATCTCCAGCTTTTAGTCCTTTTTTCCCTCTGGAATTGGGTCATCTATGTCCATCTTGCTCATAATTTATCACATTTGTACAGTGAGGACTACAGTGAGATGTTTCTGCTTCTTGCTTCTACATGTGTAAGTACCCAGGAAATGTATTAGATTGTTATTTAAAGTTCATTATTTTATTATACATTTGATTAATGTTTCTCCTTCACTAGATTTAGCACATTATTTTTTTTAAAAAAAATCATATTTTATGAAAAAATTCCCTTCTCATTCCTATAGTTGGTATGTGTCTTCCTCAGTTTTAGGTACTCTACCAGAGGCCTGGGAATTTTAGGTTTTGAACAATGCCTGAGCTATTCCTAGCACTACACTCTTCTGGACAGAGAATTCTAATATCCCTGGAAACTTTTGGAGACATTCTTCCAGCTTAGGATTCACTCCTTCAGGTTCTGCTATTTCTCCAGCTTCTTATCTCATTTTTCCTAATGTTACTGTCATGTGGCACTGCTACAACTCACCGCTGTTGTCTTCTGGTCCTTGTCTATTACCCTGACAAGGTTGATAGGCCAGTACCTAGCTGTCTGTCTGTCTGTATCTGAAAGTTTCATTGGATTTTAGCCTTGTTATTCTCTGTGACCTTCTGTTGAATTTCCCACTTGAACTTGGGAAGGTCTAGCACCCATTCCCTGTGCAGATGTTCTTGTTTACAAGGCCCAGTATTTGGTTGTGCCATTCAGTGTGCACTGTTCCTACTTACATATCAAACCCTGCCATTATGTGTTACACTGTTTCTGAGGCCTTAGAGGCCAAGTCTGCACCATGGATTCTGTCTATTGTGATAGACCTCCCCACCCCCACCCCTTTCTTTGGCTCAGGAGCTTGATTCCTGTTTTTGAGTTGCTATGATTATCGCCTCTGTGCTGTTTTTTTAATCCAGCCATTTCCAGCTACTGGTAGGATTTCCCAATACCTGCCATGTCACCTATCTGTCAATGGTACATCCTGTGCAGTATGTAGTCTTATTATGCCACTTTGTCACTTGATTTTCCTCTCGTGTTTACTACTGCCTTAGGCATTCTTTTAGAGTGGCATCATTGATGTAGTCTTGGATGCTCCAGGCTTTGTCCAGGACAGTAGCTTTGTCAATCACTAGACATTGCCCATCCCAGTTGGTGTACAGTCTCTGGGTATGGACTTGGTGTAGAAACCTCTATATATTCTGAGGAATCTCTGGGTCTCCACAATGTCAGCTTCCATGACCTCATTTGGCCAACTCATGATACCAGCAGGTGTATACCAGCACTGTTATCACTGGCAGGGCATAAGTACTGGTAATAGGTCCTGAAGAGCCATGTCATATCCTTTGGTGGCATTTGGATTTTGCTGTTTTTGACTCCTTATTGTGGAATACCAATATACTTGTAACTGGCCTGAATGTTTCCTATATGGTCCACTAAAAATTTCCACACCATCTAACTTTCTTTCCTCTCTGGACTGTAACTGGACACACTTCTCCAATCCAAAGAACATCCCAATGTCATTATAGATCTGTGTCAAGTGGATCAACAAGTTGATTAATCAATTTACACCTTGGGTCATCTATTTAGAGGTGACTAATAGTAGTTCTATTCTTGAACTTATATCCATTTCTAGTTCTTATAATTATCTAGATGAGGGGGTTCAAGCCTATACAGAACAGCAACTGCATTTGGCATATATTGCACTTGATGGAAGTATTTTTTTCCATAGTCCCATTGAGTTCTTGAAGAACTTCTTAGTTTCTTGTTGACTTTGTAGAGCACCAAGCATTCACAATTGCATTGAACTGTAAAAAAGAGAGGGAGGGAGGGAGGGAGGGAGATAGAGAGATCTCGCAACACTTTTTATTATCTAGGTATTTGAATATCAAGCAGAGCTGAAAAAAAGGCTATATTCACACTCTCCAGTCAATGTTAAACAATGTTAAAAAATCACTGATTTCAAACATCACATTCCTTAGAATCCGAAGGTTTGGCAGGATCATATCCTGAAGGAATAGGGGAGAAACAAGATTAAAAACAAAACAAAAGCAAAGCATTCATCCAATGTGAAATCAACCAAGCACTTGGATTATTTTTAAAGAAAGTAATGCATACAGCAATACAACATTTACATTCTTTACAAATAATTACAAGAAAAGCTTGCAAATAAGAACCCTTAGAAATGGATTACACTCCCAGAAGATACATAAAAACTCCAGTCTAATGAAATTCATTTTCCTAATATAAATTGCCCTATAGAAAATAAACAAATCGAATGAGAGGCAGCAGCTGTGACTCAAAATTACCAGTGAACACCAAAAATTACCCAAAATAGTAATTAGAGAAAGAAAGGCAGTAACAGAGCAGACAACACTGCTTGTTATGCTAATATGACCATCAGATGGTAAGGGAAAGTCAGACTCCTTAAGCAAACATGATTAAAACTAGAGCTGAGCCAAAGGGGTGGTGGAAAATGCTTTACACGAAAACCATCATTAGCTGTGAAAAGCAACTCCATTTGGGCAAATTCTCAAGGCAATATAAGACAAAGAATTAAAACATTCAACCATAGCAAGCAATGGCAGAAAATATTACTCTTGGTCTGAATTAGCTTTATAATGTTAGGATGCAACCACCAAATCTAGGGTAGAATTACAACATTAGCACATAGCACATTGACTATGATTCCCTAAGCTGATTAGTCAGCAGGGATCAATGATCTTGGTAGGAGTTGCCCTTAAAGAACATTTAGAAGCTACAGATGGTATATAATATGGTGTCCCAGGAAATGATGGGCGTGTCCCAATGTACTCAGGCAATCTATTGCTTTGAAAGCTGTGTTGATTGCCAATTAGATTTGTTTAGGCCTTAAATAGTTTCAGATCTGACTATCTGAGTGACCACTTCCTCTCTAGTTGTCAAGCCAAATCATGACCCTAGAACAGGGTTGTCAAACTCCCAGCCCACAGGCTGGATGTATCACATGCTGGCCGCACCCATGCCCAGGTTAGTAAAGGGGGGGGGAATACATCATGTGACACCGTTGTGATGATGTGAGTTTGACATCCCTGCCATAGAGGATTGCCATCTGATAGGAACTTTTCAGTAGGTTCCTCCACTCTTAATTTTTTCCCCCAGGCAAATATTCCCCTCTTGAACTATCTTCCATCATGTACAGGAAGGTTGTGTATTAAAATTGAAGGAGGGTTGCCAGGCACATAGTTTGCACATTTGGCTTGATCATTTTTTTTTAATCATTACATATTTGTGAGGGTTCATTATTTTATATGCCAATGTATTAGACCCGTTGGGAATGAGTGGCATAAAAGTGAATGAATGCCTGGATTTCATAAGTGGGAACTAATGGTGAAACAGCTGCCAACTGAGCATTGAATGTCCTACAAGAGTGTCAAAAAGCATGAAAAATTCAAGCAATATTTCATATCTACAGGATGGAGTGGGGCCAGTGGTGGGCTGCTGGGGGTTTGCACGGGTTCGGACGATCTTCTAGCTAGGATTCTGCCCAGGTCTGCCCAGGTATGCAAACCCACAAATGCCACGCCTGGCACCCACCCACCCACCCACCCCTCCCACCCTGCCCCTCCCCTCCCAAGAGTCTCCACATGGTCCATTTTGGATTCCAGGTAAGTACAGGGCTCACACGGAGGCTCGGGGAGGATGAAAAATGGGACTCCCAGAACAGCCTCTGGGAGGGCTGTTTTCACCCTCCCAGAGGCTCCAAGAAAGCCTCTGGAGCCTGGGCAGAGCAAAAAACAGGCCTACCAGAAGTCCGGAAACAGGTCTGTTTCTGGCCTCCGGAGGGGCTCCAGATGGCTTCTGGATTCAGGGGAAGGCTGTTTTTGCCCTCCCAGAGGCTTGAGGAAAGCCTCCAGAGTCTGGGGAGGGCAAAAAAACACCTCCCACCATGGTGCAGGAGGCTGACTAGGCCACACCCACCATGGCCATGCCCACCCAGCAACTGGACAGAGAACCTGTTGCTGAGATTTTTGAAGCCCATCCCTGAGTGGGTCAATAAGGGAAAGTATATTGTGGCATCACAATACATTTTTTATCTGTGTGTGTGTGTGTGTTATGTGACATTCATAAGCATAATGGCATAGATGATATCATGTCCCTCTTTACTCTTCTGGTGAAAGTCCCGTAGGTTCAAAGAAAGCATCCTGCTGTGCAGTTCATTTGTAGACACAGGCATGACTGTGCTGTCCCAGCCTAGAACCAGAATCTAATACTGTGGGGCAGTGGAAATTCATTGTTATGGTAATTGTTGATGTTATTCTAATAGTGCACATGTGAAATTTGCCCATTTGTGTGATGTACCTTCAGTACAGATTCCAGGACTCACATCTATATAAGGGGGAAGGGATAACCATATCTTTGTAGACTTTTAGCTTTGAGAAGCCACAGAAGTTTTATTGATTGATCATTCTAGTATACAGCTGCTCCAGTGCCTACCTACCCTTGCTGTTCATGGAGTTAAACCCCAAAATCTTCAACCAAAAACTGTCTACTATTGACCTCACCCCATTCCTAAGAGGACTATAAGGGGCGTGCATAAGAGCACAAAAGTGCCTACCGTTCCTGTCCTATTGTTCTCATATAGTATTATATGCATACATTTACTTATACTTTTACTTATATATACTTTTTCTCTCATGATGGGTTATTATTTATGTTGATGATTGTATACACTGTTGTGACAAAATAAAATAAAATAAAATAAAAATTTAGTTAAACCTATTTAGTTAAACCCATTACTTGAAAGCTTGAAATGATGCTTCCCATGTTTGTGAAGTATTGGCAAGTATTCAGTGCTATTTAACATTTGTGAGTTTGGTAGCACCAGTAGTGATTTTTGATTCTACGGGATTGGTATTTGGCACAGGCTAGTAAAATATTCCAGTTTTGTTCAGACTGATAGATAAAAATGCTGAAAATTTGTTCAGCAACAATGGTAGATACCTGTCTTTATGCATCAGGAGCAGGGGTGGGTTACAAAACCTGTCGCTACCAGTTCGCTCGTAGGCATGCATGCATTCATGTGTACATCACTTCTGTGCATGCACAGAAGCATCTGGGCAGGTGAGTGGAGCCTCCCACTGCTGCTGTTACCAGTTCGCCCAATCCAAGGTGAACCAGTAGCAACCCACCACTGACCAGGAGCACACAGTCATCAGCAAAGAGGGTTTCATGAATGACTGTATGGAGAAACTTCAAGTGTGGCAATGGTCAAAGAGAGACCCATCTTATCGCACCTGATGAACACTCTCTCCTACAGACCCTGGAAAGCATGTGACAATGTACTAGCTAAAAGCAAATGGAATAATATTAGACTGCTAGTGTTAATGTTGACACTCTTATTTTTACTACAAATATTTCACATGCCATTTATCTCACTTAAATATAGCATGCTTTCGTGAACTGTTTGCAAGAATCTACTTTATATTTGACTTATATTTGTATTTCAACAATCTCTTTCATGAGCTATTTCAAATACAGCCTAACTGTGGAAAATGGTAAATGTGAAAGAAATGGTAAATATACATATTTTATGTTTATAAATATATTTATAGTATAATTTAATAATCCCAAGGTGAAGTTTTCTACCAGCTTTCCAGAAAGATCTTTGTCTTTATTTTCATTTTTATTGATGTAGTTCCACTGTTTGTTCTAACATTCAGTTTGTTTTCTTCTGTTTCTTCATATTCATCCCTAACAATTTCTTTCATTGCACAGTATGATTCTTTTCTGACTTCTGATTCTCCCAATAAAGTTCAGAACCTCAAAGCAAATTCTAACATTCAGTTTGTAAATCGTGTATATATGCTGAAGATTATATTGTAAGAAATTTGTTAGCTTTGTTTTTCTGCTTTAGCTTGACTTGGAACCTGCATATGGGCAATTTGTGATCTGTTGCCGGTCAGCCTCTGGCCTTCTCTTTGTTGCTATAACTGAGTTTTTTCACCTCATTGTAAAAATAATATAATTAATGCTCCATCTGGAGAAGTTCATATATATAGGTGTCATTTTATTGTCTACTACGAAGAAATTATTGGATTGGCAGTAACTAGTTCATTTCTATTTTCAATGCCATACAATGCCTTCCATTGAGGACCTGTATACTGCACGAATCAAGAAAAGGGCTGTGAAAATATTTACAGATCCCTCACATCCTGAACATAAACTGTTTCAACTCCTATCCTCAAAACGACGCTATAGAGCACTGCACACCAGAACAACTAGACACAAGAAGTTTTTTCCCGAAGGCCATCACTCTGCTAAACAAATAATTCCCTCAACACTATCAAACTATTTACTAAATCTACACTACTATTAATCTTCTCATCATTCCCATCACCAATCTCTTTCCACTTATGACTGTATGACTGTAACTTTGTTGCTGGTAATCCTTATGATTTATATTGATATTGATTGTTCCTGATTGCTTATTTGTATCCTATGCTTATCATTAAGTGTTATATCATTAAGTGTTAAATTGTACCCTATGAACATCATTGGTGTTGTAAATGGTGTACCTTGATGAAGATATCTTTTCTTTTATGTACACTTATGAAAGCATATGCACTAAGACAAATTCCTTGTGTGTCCGATCACACTTGGCCAATAAAAAAATTCTATTCTATTCTATTCTATTCTATTCTATTCTATTCTATTCTATTCTATTCTATTCTATTCTATTCTATTCTATCTGTAAGGTTTTCCTTCTTACTATTTCCAACATTGGCATTCTGATTTCTAAGAATTTTTAAGCATATCTTGCTTGCATGTTATCAAACTTAATCATAAATTCAGCAACCTTCTTTTATTTGTCATCAGAAATTGGATTATAAATTTGGATAACCATCATATTAAATCATTTCCAGTATTATTCAGTCATTGACTGCATTGTACCTAAGTCTTGTTGATGTTATTTTCCTTGTTACTATGAAAATAGCATTTTCCTTCTTTGTTTTCATCTCCTGAGTAACAAACAAAATATTATGGCTATAAGTGCCCAATTCCATTCACTTTCAGTTAACTGATGCTTAAAATGTCCATGTGAAGTTGATTAATTGCTCCCTTTATTATATTGACATTTCTCATGCTACTTATGTTCCATGTTATACTTTAATTTCATTTTTGCAACTATGATTCTATGAATCTTTTTTTCCTACATGGTAACATTGGCCTTATATAAGGTAAAGGTAAAGGTTCCCCCCACACATATGTGCTAATTGTTCTCAACTCTAGAGTGCGGTGCAAATCTCCATTTCAAAGCCGAAGAGCCAGTGCTATCCAAAGACGTCTCCATGATCATCTGGCCAGCATGACTAAATGCCAAAGGTGCACAGAACGTTGTTATCTTCCTACCAAAGGTGGTTCCTAGTTTTCTACTTGCATTTTTTATGTGCTTTCAAACTGCTAAATTGGCAGTAGCTGGGACAAGTAACGGGAGCTCACCCCATTATGCAGCACTAGGGATTTGAACCATTGAACTGCTGCCCGTTCGATTGACAAGCTCAGCATCTTAGCCACTGATCCACTGTGTCCCTCTGGCCTTATGTAGTTAAATTCAATATACTCTTGTTGTACATTCTCAGAATCCTTCATTTGTTCCTTCCAGGAAATCCCTATTGCTATGATGATAGGACAGCATGATAAATGTACCATCTACCAATTAGTCATATTTTGAACGTGGAACCCAAATACCATACTTTCCTATTTATTTATTTATTTATTTATTTATTTATTTATTTATTTATTTATTTATTTATTTATTTATTTATTTATTTATTTATTTATTTATTTATTTATTTATATTTTTATACCGCCCTTCTCCCGAAGGACTCAGGGCGGTGTACAGCCAAATTATAAAAACAATACCATATACAATTAAAACAAAAACTTAAAACAAGCATATTCCATAAATGGCCAAAATTTAAAACGATCAAATTTAAAACCCTTAAAATTCATCAATAATAACCCCAATTAAAATTATTTAAGATTAAAAATTTAAAAATTTAAGCCAGTCCCACTTGAATAAACAAATGCGTTTTCAGCTCACGGCGAAAGGTCCGAAGGTCGGGTAATTGGTGCAAACCAGGGGGAAGTTCGTTCCAAAGGGTAGGAGCTCCTACAGAGAAGGCCCTTCCCCTGGGGGCCGCCAGCCGACATTGCTTGGCGGACGGCACCCTGAGAAGACCCTCTCTGTGTGAGCGTACAGGTCGGTGGGAGGCATGAGGTAACAGCAGGCGGTCCCGTAAGTACCCGGGCCCTAAGCCATGGAGCCCTTTAAAGGTGGTAACCAAAACCTTAAAGCGTACCCGAAAGACCACCGGAAGCCAATGCAGACTGCGCAGGAGCGGTGTTACGTGGGAGCAGCTTGTGGCTCCCTCAATCACCCGCGCAGCTGCATTCTGAACTAACTGAAGCCTCCGGGTGCACTTCAAGGGGAGCCCCATGTAGAGAGCATTGCAATAATCCAAATGAGAAGTGACAAGAGCGTGAGTGACCGTGCATAAGGAAGGGGCGCAACTGGCGGACCAGGCGCACCTGGTAAAAAGCTCTCCTGGAGACGGCCACCAAATGATCTTCAAACGACAGCTGTCCATCCAGGAGAACACCCAAGTTGCGCACCCTTTCCATTGGGGCCAATGACTCACCCCCAACAGTCAGCTGCGGTTGCAGCTGACTGTACCGGGGTGCCGGCATCCACAGCCACTCCATCTTGGAGGGATTGAGCTTGAGCCTGTTTCTGCCCATCCAGACCCGTACGGCTTCCAGGCACCAGGATAGCACTTTGACAGCTTCGTTGGGGTGGCCTGGGGTGGAAAAGTACAGCTGCGTGTCATCAGCGTACAGATGGTAACTCACCCCGAAGCCACTGATGACCTCGCCCAGCGCTTCATATAGATGTTGAACAGGAGAGGCAAGAGAATCGACCCCTGAGGCACCCCACAAGTAAGGCGCCTCGCGGTCGATCTCTGCCCCCCTGTCAATACCGTCTGCATCCGGTCAGAGAGATAGGAGGAGAACCACCGATAAACGGTGCCTCCCACTCCCAAACTCTCAAACCGGTGCAGCAAGATACTTGATGGTATCAAAAGCCACTGAGAGATCTAACAGGACCAGGGCAGAGGAACAACCCCTATCCCTGGCCCTCCAGAGGTCATCCACTAACGCGACCAAAGCTGTCTCCGTACTATGTCCGGACCGGAAGCCGGACTAGAACGGGTCTAGATAGACAGCTTCATCCAGGTACCGGGGAAGCTGCCATGCAACCACACTCTCTACAACCTTCACCACAAAGTGAAGGTTGGAGACTGACGATAATTTCCTAAAATAGCCAGGTCCAGGGAAGGCTTCTTGAGGAGGGGTCTCACCACTGCCTCTTTCAAGGCGGTGGGGAAAACCCCTTCCAACAATGAAGCATTTATAATTCCCTGGAGTCAGCCTTGTGTCTCCTCCTGTGTGGCCAGCACCAACCAGGAGGGACACGGGTCCAGTAAACATGTAGTTGCGTGTAACCTCCCCAATAACCTGTCCATGTCCTCGAGAGCCACAGAATCAAACTCATCCCAAACAACCTCAACAAGATGCCTCTCCGTCATCTCACTTGGATCATTGCAATTTTGGTCTAAACTATCCCGAAGCTGAACGATTTTATCGTATAGATAACCGTTAAACTCCTCAGCACGTCCCTGCAAGGGGTCATCCCGCCCCTCCTGATGAAGGAGAGAACGGGTCACCCGAAACAGGGCGGCCAGGCGGTTATCTGCCGACGCAATGAGGGTGGAAACGTAAGAACATTTTGCCTCCCTCATTGCCACTAGGTAGGTCTTCGAAAAAGACCTAACTAGTGTCCAATCAGCCTCGGAACGGCTAGACCTCCAGGTACTCTCTAGGTGTCTTCTCTGGCGTTTCATCTCTCTCAGCTCCTCAGAAAACCAAGGAGCCAATTGAGATCTATGCCGGGTCAGAGGCCGCAAAGGCACAACATGGTCCAAAGCCCCAGCCGCGGCCTGTTCCTAGGCCACAACTAGTTCTTCAGCCGTGCCGTGGGCAAGATCCTCAGGGAACGGCCCAAGCTCCATCAGGAACCTCTCAGGGTCTATCAGGCGCCTGGGACGGAACCAACACATTGGTTCAGTCTCCCTGCGGTGGTGAGCGGCGGTCCGAAAGTCCAAGCGAAGGAGAAAATGATCTGACCATGACACAGGTTCTGTCGCTAAATCTCCTAATTCCAGATCATTAAACCACTGTCCAGAGATATAAATCAAGTCCAGTGTGCCTCCCCCAATGTGTGTAGGGCCATCAGTTACTTGAATCAGGTCCAAGGCCGTCATGGAAGCCTGGAACTCCTGGACCGCCGTTGATGACAAGCCGGCCGATGGCAAGTTGAAATCCCCCATGACCAAAAGTCTGGGAATCTCAACCGCCACTCCGGCAAGCACCTCCAGCAGCTCAGGTAGGGCTGTAGTCACGCAGCAAGGAGCCAGGTACGTGATCAACAAACCCATCTGATTCCTATGGCCCCACTTCACAAGGAGGGATTCACAACCGGCTATCTGAGGCACAGTGGACTCCCTCGGCTCTAGACTTTCTCTAATCACAACCGCCACCCCTCCACCCCTACCTTGGGCTCTCGGCTGATGGAATGCTCGGAAACCCGGAGGGCACAGTTCAACAAGGGGTACACCCCCTTCTGTGCCCAACCAGGTCTCCGTAATGCCCGTAAAGTCTGTGGCCTCCCTCTGAATAAGATCACAAATCAGGGGAGTCTTATTAACCACGGACCGGGCATTGCACAGCATCAGCCGAAGACCCAAACTCTGAGGGTCTTGACCATCCGGGGAACGAGTAAGGACTTAGGGGCTGGAGCATGTGATCACTTTTAAACAGCGAACACGTGCTCCCAAAGAACGATGCGGCCCCTCGCCTCCACCATATCTGCCCCTCCCATTACCGTATAGATAGAATGACACTCTACGCTATGAACACCCCCTTCCTCCCCCCCTCGGACCAGGTAGAATGATGCCGTGAGCAGACGCTGGGACTGGACATACCCTCCTAGATGGGTTTCTCCCCCTACCCGACTCTTCCCTCCCCCCCATTAAAAAACCCCTGTTTAAAAACCTATTAAAAAACCCCCAAAGATTCTTCTTCGATGCATGCCATCTCTCTGGGTCCCAAAACTTTCTACAATTCTATCATTAACTGCCTTTCTATATAAAACACGGTTGCTCTGAACTGTTATGAATTGTAGAAAGTTTGTATAGATTAATGTAGAAAGAGGACAAATTTTACATTTGTTGTTGTTAGTTGCGAAGTCGTGTCTAACCCATCGCGACCCCATGGATAATGTTCCTCCAGGCCTTCCTATCCTCTACCATCCTCTGGAGTCTATTTAAGCTCATGCCTACTGCTTCAGTGACTCCATCCAGCCACTTCATTCTCTGTCGTCTCCTTCTTCATTTGCCCTCAATTTTCCCCAGCATTAGGCTCTTCTCCATTGAGTCCCTCCTTCGCATTAGATGGCCAAAGTATTTCAGTTTCATCTTCAGGATCTGGCCTTCTAAAGAGCAGTCAGGGTTGAATTCCTCTAGGACTGACTTGTTTGTTTTCCTTGCAGTTCAAGGAACTCGCAGGAGTCTTCTCCAGCACCAGAGTGCTGGAGAAAGCCTCAATTATTTGACGCTCAGCCTTTCTTACAGTCCAACTTTCACAGCCATACATTGCAACTGGGAAAACCATAGCCTTGACTATATGCACCTTTGTTGGCAGGGTGATGTCTCTGCTTTTTAGTACACTATCTAGATTTGCCATAGCTTTCCTCCCCAGGAGCAAGCATCTTTTAATTTCTTGGCTGCAGTCCCCATCTGCAGTGATCTTGGAGCCCAGGAAAATAAAATCTTTCACTAACTCCATTTCTTTCCCATCTATCTGCCAGAAATTGAGAAGGCCGGATGCCAGGATCTTAGTTTCCTTAATGTTGAGTTTCAAGCCAACGCTTGCACTCTCCTCCTTCACCCGCATCAAGAGGCTTTTTAGTTCCTCTTCTCTTTCTGCTATTAGAGTAGTATCATCTGCATATCTGAGGTTGTTGATATTTCTCCCGGCAATCTTAATTACAACTTTTGATTCATCCAGCCCCACCTTTCTTATGATGTGCTCTGCATATAAGTTAACGAGGGATTAAAGAGGGATTCTTGCCCGCAGTAGTATACCTGATGGCCATCTGAATTAAATTCACCCATTCCTGTCCATTTTAATTTGCTGATTCCTAAGATGTCAATGTTCAGTCTTGTCATCTCTTGTTTGACCACATCCAGCTTACCTTGATTCATGGATCTTACATTCCAGGTTCCTATGGAGAAAAAATATTTGCAACATCAGACTTTCCTTTCACCACCAGATTCATCCATAGCTGAGCGTCCTTTCGGCTTTGGCCTAGTCGCTTCATTCTTTCTGGCACTACTAGTACTAGCCCTCTGCTCTTCCCCAGTAGCATATTGGACACCTTCCAACCTGAGGGGCTCATCTTCTGGCGTCATATCTTTTTTCCTTTTGTACTGTCCATGGGGTTTTCATGGCAAAGATACTGGAGTGGATTGCCATTTCCTTCTCCAGTGGATTATGTTTTATCAGAACTTGATGAACCTGTCCGTCTTGGGTGTCCCTGCATGGCATAGCTCATAGCTTCATTGAGCTACGCAAGCTCCTTCGCCACGACAAGGCAATAATCCATGAAGGGGAATTTTACATTATGATATCACAATACTGTATTGGTGAGATGAATGGCATAAATTTAATAAATAAATAAACACACATTATGATATTTGCCCCCCTGTTGTGTTCTTATGGACATTGATGAATAGAACATGAGGAAATGTTATGATATTTGATGCAAGACAGGTTTATGTGATTCTGTGGATAGAAATGGGCATAGATATCTGATGAAAAAAGATTATTCCATCAGGTAAGGGAGTTAATCAGCTGAAAACATTTTGTGTGATACAGTTGTTCCTTGCAAAACAAGAAGAAGGCCCAGCAAGGATTTATACAGTGTCCTATGGAAGCCATCATAAACTTTTCCCAGGTTGGGAAAGTCACTCTGAGCATGATATAGGAAGGATTGGACCTGCTAGTTTAATTCTTTGCTAGCCTCAACTCATCCTGAACTTAAATATTTTTACCATTAGCAATACAATGCTGCTAAAATCACTTGTCCAAAATGTTCTTCCTTTCACCTCCCATATGTTTTGTTTTCAAAACAGATCTCTAGTTTTCTAAGTTAAATTTTTTGAGCAGCCATTCTGGCTTCCTGCACAGTCTTTCATTTTGCCTTCTTACTGAAATGCTTTGAGCTTCCTACACAGTCTTTCATTTTGACTTCTTACTGAAATGCTTTGAGCATTTCTCCCTGCCATGGAAGATGGTAGGAATGCAGAACATTGGTGGTATTCAGCCAGTGTGGACCAGTTCGGGTGAACGGGTAGCGGAGATTGTGGGTGGGCCTATCCACCCGCCCTGGTGCTATTCCGTCCTATTTACCCACATTTTCGAGGCCGGAAGCATGTGCAGAAGGCACACGTGAGAGCAAAACACATGCGCGGAAGGCCAAGTGCATGCATGGAAGGCGTTTGCATGCATGAAGCTAGTGTGCGCACAGGGCAAACTGGTGGTAAAAATATGTGAAACCCACCTCTGATGCACAACCATCTTGAGCTCCTTTTCCTATCAGCTTCTTCTGTCATGGATTTTTATTTATTATTACTCTGAGTAGTTTGAAAATTACTTTTTTGATATTTGAAATTATTTTGTAACTACAGTCTACATTAGCCTCCTTGACAATTTTCAGCATCATATGATCAGTTTCTCAATTTTAATACTACCCCCCTGTTTCACAAATTCATAAACAATGTCTTTGCCCTCTAGAGTCAACTTACTGTTGTGACTAGAAGGTTGACTTTTTCAAGATATATTCTGCAATTGGTCACCACCTGTTGACTCTACTATAAGAGTGTTTATTTTATATTTCTAATAGTTTAAATACAAGCTTATCATAACATATACCAATAAGCAGGCACCAAAACTGCTTGCTGATTGTAATTCTTACTTCCATTGAATTCTAGTGAGCCTCTCTCTAGTTTCCATGGTAATGGCTACTTAATAGCCTGTGGAGTGTTGAGCCTTGCTACAGTCAGTGTTTCTTTTTAAAATCTGGTTATGCATTTTCTGTACATTAATAGGGGCAGTCTCCCCTAACTCCATGTCCAGATTTGTTCTTATTGGAAAATCATTCATATAATTCCCTCATTCATTGGTATATTAGTCTCTTTTCATTTAGGGCTATTTCACACCTTATATTCCCAAAGCACCTTTCACTTCAATTTTTCAGGGCTATTAGGCTCTAAGGACTGTAATTTTCTGGTCATCCCCTTAAATCTCTTTTAAAACATTTGCTGTTACAATGACTATCTTATTATCTCCTGGTGAGGAGGTTGACTTAGTGACAACTTGCATAGTTTTGCTAAAAGAGAGGTACAAATTCCTTCTTTATCATTTCAGTCTTACATATATGCTTTATAGAAACCCCAAAACTGGTATAAAACAGAAAGGACTTTAGTCTTAACTACCCTAGAAAGTTGTTCCATTTCCTATTCTGGCACTCTCTATGGTTCACCATAAAATAAGGCTAAATCAGACTGAAATTGAAAAACTGTTGAAGGGTCCATCTCATTTTTCTTCAGTCTCATTACAATCCTGGTAGCATGTTTCTCCTCTGTTTCTAGTAAGAAAATTTCTGATAGGATCATAGGTGAAAAGAAATTAAATTGAAAAGCAAAGTATGGTCTCAATGTTAGCTTCATACAAAGACATTATGTTCTTCAACTACCAACATAATTTGCATATTAAAATAAATCTTGTTATCCCAAATCACAATACTTATTTTATCCATTAACATTTAAAGTTAGATTTTAGAAACATATAACTTGACACTTTGAAGTATCATTTAAAAAAACAAAACATCTGGATTTTTTCCCATTGGTCTGGTTTTGTGATTGCCTACAGATTTCCAGTGTCTGTTATTTATCTGCATTTTCTAAATAAAAATCTCCATAATTTTGGCCCAGTTTTTTTCCAGTAAATATTTTGTACTTTATTATGTTATTATTTCAAATTAGTTTATAAATAGATAGATATAATATTATATTGAATTAATAAAAATAATTTTAAAAAAGATCTGTAAAATTGTCCTAAATATAACAATCCAACATTTTGACTGAATTACTTAAAAGTTCTGTTCCTTGCCCTATTAAATATAAATCATACATGCATACATGCATACATACATAGTTAAATAGTTAATAAATGTTGGCAACCCTGGTACATTAGCAATTTACTGCTAAAAATCAATATGCATTTATCTTTTTATAATTCAGAATAATAATAATAATTCTTTTGGCCATCCCCCTATGTCATAGCTTCATCAGATCTCAGTTTAGAGGAGGAGTAGAAGTTGGAATCTGGACCCTTTTACAGGGAGGGCACAGTCCCCTCCGAATGAGTGGAGAGTCCAGGGGCTGAGGACAAGGCAGTCCCAATGCCATCAGGTAGTGTGTGTGGGGATGGCTGACTGGACAGAAAGCCATCTGCAGGAGCCACCTGCAAAGGACCAGCAGAGATAACAGGTTCCAGACCATCTCTGACAAGGAACAGCTGCCTCTCCCACTCAATCCATGGGTGAAGTGAGCAGAGCGGAGGGAGGCAGAGGCCCAGAGAAGATCAGCAAGGCAGCTTGCAAGGAAGCATCTCTGCCCCTCCTCACAAAGAACAGCTGGGAAGCGTGATTTAATCAGATGCTGGAGAAGATGTGTTTATTGGGAATACCTGATGGTTTTGATGGCTTCCTGGGTCCTGTTTCTTGAATTTTTGCTGTGTTTCTGGACTTCAAACCTTAAACATCGCTTGTGGACTTTGAACTTGCCTCTTGGACTCTGCTTGGAACTCTGGATTTATGGGTATTATTATTTCCCTCTTTGCCTTATGGATCAAGTAGGACTTGATTTGTGGAGCTGGGTAATCTAGCTGAGGGAAGACTGAGGGCTGGAGTAGAGCTTCACCGGGACCTTTGATGGGTCATTTGACACAGTGAACAATAATCAGATCCTACTTAACCTCTGCCTTGCCAGCATGACTTGGGTCAGAACACCCGATGTATCAAAACTTCCCATTTTTTGATAGCTTGAAATATTTAAAATACTATTATTCTAAGTTCAGGTTAACGATCCTGTTAAATTTTGATTCACAATGTGATAGGTCATAACCAAAGGAATTAATGTTTCTGTTTCTGAAACAGACTATAATTAAATGTTATATTAGCCTCATTTAAAGATTTACATTAAGTAGTTTTCCCAGCTAATATTTAATTTCACTGAATTCCTTCAACTTCTTAGATAATGAAGTAGTTGCTTAGGAACTACTAAGGTGTGAAACTGAGAAGACCAATAAGTTCAGGGCCAAGTAATTTTGATCATGGATTTTTAGACTTTTTCAGTCTGCAGAACTCATTAATATATTTTTATCAGAACCCATGATCAAGAGCCAAAGTTTGAGGGATAGAAATCTTGATGCATTCGAGTAGATTTTTTTTTGGTGGGAGGAGCTTATTTCTCATGGACCTCCGTCAAGTTCTTACAGAACCTTGCAGTTCCACAAGGCAGCGTTTGAAAAGGTTTGGTGAGATAATGAACATTTAATTTGGATTAATTGCCAGGAAGAATTCTGCATTACATTTTAGTTTTAAATTTTCCTAACGTTTTACATCTTTTGACATAAGATGGGGGAAGCAGCATCTGCAGAGTCTTACTAGTTGCTCCAGAGTCCTCTGCAGCTTCAATCTTACCATTTTCTCAACAACAAGCTTCTCTAAAAAGGGTGAGGTTGGAGTCAGAACAAAATGTCCACCACTGTTGGGCCCAACAATGTTTGTGAATATCATAATTTTATGATTCTATTTTTAAAAATGGGCTTGATGGAGACTGTGGTATGTTAAAAAGAGAATATAGTCTTTCTTTTTCTACTTAATCAGTTGAAAACAAAGTGACTCTTGCTAGTCGAAAGACTAATTTAACGTGTCATTTAGTTGTATAGATAAACAGCAATGCCATGTGCAGGTCAATCAAAAGCAATAAGTGAGATCCAATCTGAAACAATTGGTTAGACTGGAGCAGATCAAAGTCAATCCCTTCAAAGCAGATGTTGATTTAAACAGGGGAACACTATACAAACATCATATACCTGTTTGTGGTGATGTAATTGGTTTGGAGAGAAAGATGGAATGCCACTTTGGAATTTTCATGCATTGCTCTATTAAACAATTGAGAGCAGGGTGGTATAATGGTTAAGATGTTGGACCAGGTATTGGTAGGCCAGATTCAAGATCCTTCTTGAAGTTATTGTTAAGAGAATAAAATGAAGAGAGACCCTTTCATAAGCTACTGGTGTAAAGGTGGGATATACAATAAATAGAACTAGCACTTAGACTTATATACCACTTCATAATGTTTTACAGCCCTCTCTAAGCAGTTTACAGAGTTAGCATATTTTCCCCAGAAATCTGAATCTTCATTTTACTGGCCTTGAAAGGCTGGAAGGCTGAGTCAACTTTGAGCCAGTTGGGATCGAACTCCTGGCCATCAGCAGAATTACCCTGCAATACTGTTTTATTCTAACCTCTGCACCACCACGGCTCTTATCACATAAAAAAAAACATATAAACACTGAAATCACTGCAGAAGATTCCTAATCAGTCTAGGAATTCTATCCTCTAAGCATTACTCTAAGAAAAATTAGCTCAAAAATTAAGTGCATTTGAACGTTGGGGAACAGCTACATTTAAAACACCACTCTGGGAAGGCTGACTGGTCTCTCAATCTCAAGAAAAAGAGGCATCTTTTGAAGCATTCTGTGATAAATTGGTAGGACTTCCTCTTCCAAACAAGTTATATCAACATTCCAACTATGTTACTATTAAAAAAAACCTATTATTCTGAGAACAAATGAAAGAAAAACTGCCAAACAAAAACCATTAGATAGTATAATTGAGTCCAACATTTCTGTTGCTAAATGAGACTTTGTTAAGTGAGTTTTGCTCCATTTTATGACATTTCTTGCCACATTTCTTAAGTTAATCACTGCAGTTCTTCAGTTAGTAACATGGTTTTTAAGTGTCCCAAAGGTGCTTTTTTAAGAGGCAACTGGACTTTCTGGTTTTTCTTTGAAGATGTTTCATTTCCCATCCAAGAAGCTTCTTCAGCTCCAACTGGATGGTGGGGAATGAAAGGATTTATACTCTTTGCTGGACATTTGCATTCTTTTAGCGAGTCATTAAGTCACCTGGAGATTTATCTGTGTCATCAGGGTCACCTGAGTGGTGCAAATGGGTGTGGAGCCTTCTTGAAACTGTTGAAAGGACTATGTTGTAGATTGGAGATAGAAGATGTTGTATCTCTCCCCCTCTGTTGAGAGAGGGCTGTTCAATTTTGACATAGATGGCCTCTTTGACCCCTCTTTCAAACCAGTGGCCCTCTCTGTTCAAAATGTGGACTTTGCTGTCTTCAAAAGAGTGGCCTGTGTCTTTTAAATGCAGATGGAGTGCTGAATCTAGCCCTGTTGTGTTTGTTCTCCTATGTTGTGCCATGCACTTATATAGTGGTTGTTTTGTTTCCCCAATGTACAGATCTGCACATGGCTCACTGCGTTGTACTGCATTTACCATGTTGCTCAGTTTATGTCTCTGGTGTGGACATGCTTCTGCCTTAGTGTATTCTTGGGTTTGAAGTGTGCACATATGTTATGTTGGCTGAAGATCCTCCTGCACTTTTCCAATATGCCTGCAATGTACGTAATTTCAATGTTGCTTTGTGTATTGTTTTCTTACTTATCTGTGTGAAGGAGCTCCTGTAGGATCTTTCTGAGATTTGATGAAGGCCCACTTGGTAAAGTGAATCTGGCTTCCCCGTTGACTTTGTTTGTCAGAAGTTCACAAAAGGTGATCACTTGACCCCAGGAGACTGCAACACTGATAAATATGACTCAAATACCAAGCATGTGAATTTTGATCACATGACCATGGGCACACTGCAATGGTCATAATTGTGAAAAAAGGTCATAAATCACTTTTTCAGTGCTGTTGTAACTTTGAACAGTCACTAAATAAATCATTGTAAGTTGACCTCTGCACCATTATGAGTGTTACTGAGAAGTTGGTCCCCTTGAATTGTGCCAAGTTTTGCATTTAACTTTGGGAATAATTTTGTTGCAAGTCTTATACATATTACAAGTTACTTGAAAGCTTTGGTTTAATAGGTGGTTATGGAAAATGATTTGTTGGTATTCTACATAGAAACCACAATATTTACTAGCAATGGAGGCTGTAGTTAGGAAAATTAAATGAGCTAAATGTCCTCATGCATTAACAAATATTCATCACTGTCATGTGTGCTTTCCAAATCTTTTAGAGTATAACTTTCTCTCATTCCAGATGATATGACAACAATTCCTGTGGATATTTGAAATTACAGACTAAGTTCTATAAACATTAGGCTGAAGAATGTAATAAGAGCTATGTTTCAAGGTTGCCTCTGATTATTCCTAATTAATGTAGAACTAAAGAATCTGGCCTTTGTTTCAAAATGTGATCTAGTTTGTGGCCTTTCCCACAATTTTTCTCCCTTTTTACTCCAGAAGCAGAAATATCCAATAGTCAGGGAAGTATATGGTTCACTAAAACCATACTGGTTTAAAAATAGCCAGAAGGGTAGATTCTATTGATTAAATGTTTTGAAAGAAACATTTAATTTCTTATTTTTATTGATTCCAGAGTAATATATGAGTGATACTATTGATACATGCATGCTGCCTCTAAGCAGTAATTACTCTACGTTATTCACTGAAAGGGTGTTTTTAAGCAGATATATGGAATCAAAACTAATAAAAATGACTTTCAATGATATACATAACAACTTTCTCAATAACATTTTGAAACAATCTTAAACAATTAAATACCATTTGTTTAATCAACAGTATACCCCCTTCTGATAGCTGTATTTATGTATGTGTTTGTTTATTTAACTTAATTAATTTAGAAGGTTTATGTGGCCACCCATCTTAAGAAATATAACTCTGGGCAGCTCACAATAGCAATAAAAAGCAAAAACAGTAAAAAAAAACCAGTAAAAATCTGGTGCCTCAGCCAACCTCCTCCAAGTCATCCAACAAAACTATCCCCAGGATCCAACTTCCTTGAGTCCAGCAAGGGTTTTGAAGGTTTGCATTTGAGAATACTAAGACAATGGAGGCTGCCAGAATTGGGGGACAGAGGGTGAAGGAGGGTCCCACAGGGAAGAAGTTGTCAATGGAAAATGTCACACTAGATGGCAACATTTTAGGGAAGGGTTCTGGAGCAGTAGTACCTAACCTTACTAGGGACCAGTTCTGTAAAGAGAGGTTTTTCCGCAGACTGGAGGGGATGCAGTTTCGCATGCTGCCTGCATCCTACAGATGGGGCTTCACTTATTTGTGTGGTACATTTTCTGGCATTCCATGGACCGGTACCAATCCATGAACTGGGGGTTGGAAACTCCTGTTCTGGAGTGTGCCCACTCTATCGAATCTGATTGAATGAACAGATATCTTCTGGAGAGATGGTTCCACAAATAATATGCCCTATGTCATGTAGGGCTTAAAGGTGGAAAACAGTCCTTTGATTTTCATCCAGGAGGAGACTGGGAGCGATTGCAGCTCACATAACAGCATGTGAAATGATCCTGGTAACAACAACAACAACAACAACAACAACAACAACAACCCACCAATCTTTGATGAAAAATAACAAAAAAGAAATGAAAATTGAGTCAACTATTTATAAGATCAAATTCTTTTTTATGCGAATTAGCCAAAAAAAGTCATAGGATTAATCTTGATATGAGAGATATTTGATTTCAGCTTTTCATTATTTTCATTATGAAAATAAATAATTTCATTATTAAAATAATTATTTTCCTAATTATTTCAAGAGTAAAGACACTATTTGGTTTTGCACCATGGACCCATTTACAAATCCAGACTCTGAAATACTACCCATGAAAGATAGTTGGCTTTTATAGTTTTATCAGATATTATACATCTATGCACTCATTATGCATTGTTGCCTCCTTTTTCTCTTCTTTTGATTTTTAGCAGCTAGTGAGGTTTGCATCTTTGCCCAAAAGTTACAGTCCTCAGGTACAGAAACCAGATTGAATTTCATTTCTGTATAGAGTAAAAATGATGTGATCAGTAGGCTATATAATAAACAGTCTCATTTTGCAAGACCCAACCATAACTGTGCCTTGAAGAACAGAATCCAGAGTGTCTGATGCTTTGCTATGACACTGAGAGGATCCTAGAGAAGGTTGCTAGGCCTCATAAGTTGCTAGGCTTTGCAGATGGAATGGGACAACTTGCCACAGCCAACTCACTGTGGCCAACTCCCCACAACCAATTTGCCACGGCCAACTCAACTCAGTTGAGAATAGAATAGAATAGAATAGAATAGAATAGAATAGAATAGAATAGAATAGAATAGAATAGAATAGAATAGAATAGAATTTTTATTGGCCAAGTGTGATTGGACACACAAGGAATTTGTCTTGGTGCATATGCTCTCAGTGTACATAAAAGAAAAGATACCTTCATCAAGGTACAACATTTACAACACAATTGATGGTCAATATATCAATACAAATCATAAGGATTGCCAGCAACAAAGTTACAGTCATACAGTCATAAGTGGAAAGAGATTGGTGATGAGAACGATGAGAAGATTAATAGTAGTGCAGATTTAGTAAATAGTTTGACAGTGTTGAGGGAATTATTTGTTTAGCAGAGTGATGGCCTTCGGGAAAAAACTGTTCTTGTGTCTAGTTGTTCTGTTGTGTCTCTGTATTAAATTAAATTGAGTGGGCCAATTTAACAATTCACTTTAATTATTTAAAATAAATAAAGACTATTTTAATTTTTGTCATTCATATTTCATTCTGTCCCTCCTTTTGCATCTTTTCTTTAATGATTTTATTTCACCATTTCTTTGATATTAGTATAACTTGTCCTGCAGTGAGTTGTCCCATGGCAAGTTGACTGTGGTGAGTTGGCCACAGTGAGTTGGCTGTGGCAATTTGGCCAAGGCGAAATTATCCCACCCCCTACAACACATAGGAAAAGGCGAATGTGACTTTAATTCCTTTTTCTTACAAATTCACTTGTGCTGAAATTGCTGAAGCATAAGGAGGAAACTGTGTGTGAATATCTCTGTGCATTTGACCTTGATTCAGCATTTTTTGTCATCCTTAGGGCCAACGGATTTGCCCATCCTTCCTCTGGGATTTCAAGAAAAGATATTTCAGCTTGCCTCTCAGTCAGAATCTCTTAAGGATGAAATACCATATAACTTTATTTTTATTATTCCAATATTAAGGGATCTTTTTCTGGCTATGAAAAGCAATTAAGTTACCTACTCCTTGGAAACTAGGGCACTGAGCAAGAAATATTGAACTATTAACTGATCTAAAAGGACAGTAAGTTGAATGAAAGCCAAGAGATCTGTACTTATCTCCCAGCTGTGACTTAATCATATACGTTTGTCCTTCTTGTCACAAAATGGAGACTTTGAAGTTTAAAAAAATGTAAAAGCCTGAAAGCAAAGCTAGAACTTGCACTACTTTATTGCACACTACGGTTTGATGTCGAAGGTGACTTACATTTCTGTCAGTCAAATATGTGAAGTGAAATATAGGTGCCCTGTATCATGAAAAAACAGAGAAATATCTATGACATCTTTTGCAACTAAAATAATTGCCCATGGCTTGCAGATAGCTTGACTTTAACCTGTGAAGGAACAAGAGAGAGAGAGAGAGAGCGACAGATAGACAGACATAACATTTCTCAGAGGAACAAAGATCTTTAGCGATCTCTTGGTCGGTCTCAGGATAAGTTCTGGAGACAAATGATGCAACAAGTTTGTTAAAAGCAAAATAGGAGACAATGCTGAAAACGGCCTAGAGTGTTTCACTGGAAAAAGACAGACTGGAAATTAATGGTAACTTTTTTTTTACCAACTTACTGAGATTTTATCTCAGCATCAACTATTTTTTATTTCCTTTTTATTACTTGCTTCCTTCTTTTGCCCTTTCTTTAAAAAAATAATAATAAGTTAAAAACCCCACATTTTGCTAGATAAAGTCTAGTGCTAGTTAGTAAATCAGTTTTCTGATCACCTCTCTTAAGAGAAAGAAGTTTGTTTCGATTTCATAAGACAAGCTTTAAATTGAATTTTAAAGTTTTCATCATTTCATATCTTGTGGTCAAATGCTCTTGTATTCTTAAAATATTCTCAATAAGATTAAAAAATTGAACTAATATAATGCAATTAATAGTTAATAATAATTCATCGGTCTTGGATTCATTCAATACTAGAGATATGCAAATCAAGATATTTTTTCTGAAGTGGTATTTTGTTCATACAATAAACTTTCTAAATCCACCTTTCTATCTGATAACAATAGCAATCTCCATTTATAACAATAAAAACTAAAATTCCTGTCTTTGAGGAATGGAGTAATTGGAAACTGGCAGTGAATTTTTTACAATCCCATTTTGCACAGGGAATATAAGGAAATAGTTATTCATTATGACCACTATATGGAAGCTGTGCTTATTTACTTTTTGTCATGAAAACAGAAATCTCAACCTTTATTAAATACTCCTCCATACAATCTAATGGCATCAGATAGTTTTCAGAAACTCCTGGAAATGAAGAAACAGAACCTTTAAATAGCAGCAACAACAAAATTCTTTCTTTAAATTCTGCATCTGTGTTTGTCACTTTCCAAATTGACTTTATATGTTAAATTAGAGAAAATTCAATAGTAGTTTTATATTGTTCAGCCATGGAGAAAATCTTCTCAATATTTAATTTATTTTACAATCAGCTTATTTGCCATCAGTGAAATCATGGTAAAATATATGATTGTATGTAGCATATTTCTCCAAAGGAAAAAAATATCAGGTTGGTACACAATGTGAAAAGCTACTTAGAAAGTTGTTGGAAGGTAAAATACATAACTCTGTGCTAGACAGACAAAGAATACTAAAACAACAGCACTTTCATCATCAAAGATGTTAACAGCCCTTTAGTGTCGTTCTATGTGTTATTCTTCTCTTTAAAAAATAAGTCAGCCAAGCACCTGCAGATCACTGATGTTTTAGTGGTACGACAACTTCCTTCAATTCATAAAACAAATGCTATTTGACTCTACTTATTCAGGAAGTTTGTGAATTTTATTAGTTCTGATTGGATCTTGCAATTTCATTCTGGCTATAATAACTGAATATTTCCTATTTCCATGTTTGTGTCTAAATAGATTTCTTCAGAGAAACCTTCCTAAAGAAAATTAGTCTTCGGTATTATACTGATGGGTTTTGTTTTTTTTCTTGGCATCAAAGGAAATGTATTCTGAATGTGCTCAGTGACACTTCTTTAATTATTCTTTGTATTGCTTTTGTTAGGCTGAGCTCTGCCATTGAAAATATTGATGTGAGAGAACCTGAATGCAATTTCAGGGCTGTTCTGGACGGCAGCCTTCAATTGTAAGTCTCCCATGCATAAACTGTCTGGAAATGAATCTGCCTTAAGAGATAATTTTCTGGGTTTCAATGTCTTGCTTCATTTTGGTCATGTGAGGTTGGTCTAGATTGCAGCTAACCTGGTTTTCAGATGGTGGACTCTTCTGATTCTTTCTTCTCACATCCATGTTGGGAAAGGAAGAGCCTGTTGCTTCCTTTTCTGTAAGATGTTTTGGAGACAGTGTTACAATAGTTCCTGTTACTTGGCGTAGAAGGAGAAAATGAAGGAAGAGAAGGCAAGCCATCACTGGAGACTATAAGAGATTGAACAGCCATTTGTCTGAAATAGTATAGGCCGCAGGCTTGTCCAACTGGTGGCCCATGGGTTAGATGCATCACATGCAGGCCACACTGACACCGGCTACACAAAGGCAAAAAACTTCATGATACATCACAATCCGGCCTGTGATCCAATCACATTTGATACCTGCGGTATTATAGGGTCTCCTGCTTGAACAGGGGTTTGGGGTTTTAACAGAGGTTAAAAGACCTCAAATTTCCCTCCTTATTCTGTTATTCAGTGTTTCACCTTTCTAAGCTGCTAAAATACAAATAAATGGAAAACATTTAACTGTTCCACTACTGAATCTGAAAGAGGGAAAAATCCAGCCTTTTATGGCAAGCAGTCCAACAACTGATAGTAGAGTGTATGTGTAGTTTAGGATTGAAGTGTAGAGTCCCTGGTGGTATCTGGGTTTGGCTGTTTTCTTGCAAATGTTTTATTACCAAGCTAGGTAACATAATCAGTGCACTGATGATATTAGTTATGTTTGATAATGAAATGCCTACAGAAAAGATCAGCCAAGGAGACCACAGTACAGAAATTCAGTAATAAATAGTCATTAAAGACAGAGTGCAGGGATTAGGGTAGGGGGGATGGGGTGGGCAGTGCCTGCCAGGGTAGAAACCAGCCATTTGGAATGAAGGGATTTGTGAATGAATAAAGTGCAGTAGGTAGATTGGACTGCCTTGTTTATACCAGAGAAGTACTAATTCTTCTTTGGATGCCAGGAAAGAAAGCTCAGTTGGTGATCAACTTCCCAGAAGACTAAGGGAGCAAGCATGGGTGTGGATTCTCCAACTACTTGGAGAAAGGTGCAGTTTTCATAAGTATATGGTTCCTAGCCAAAGCAAATAGCACTTAGCATTTAGCACTTAGACATATACACAGTGTTTTACAGCCCTCTCTAAGTGCTTTACAGAGTCAGCCTATTGCCCCCAACAGTCTGGATCCCCATTTTACCAACCTCGGAAGGATGGAAGGCTGAGTCAACCTTGAACCAGTGAGATTTGAACTGCTGACAGTCAGCAGAGTTAACCTGCAAAACTGCATTCCAACCACTTAATCCTTCTGTTTAAACTTCAAATTCATATTCTTTTCTTTTAAAAATCCCAATTACATGGTCATTTTATGCAAAAGGCAGATACATTCCAAAAATAGGTACATTCTGGTACCTTATCTTCTAAGACAGTATTCTAAGCGTGAAAACATCATTCTAGTTGAGAACTAATCTATCATAACTGCCTCTTGTAACCACATAGATTTTTTTTAAAGTAACACGCTGTCCTTAAGTTTATCTTCAACCAAGTCATTAATAATTATCAAGAAATTGGGAGTGACAATACAGTTTGTCTTGATGTTAATGCACTATCTTGACCCACACTTGCAGTGATAGGGTTGTTGCCATACCATATCATTTTGCTATATCACTCTGTATTCCAACTGCCTCAAGGTCAGAAGGAAGATACAATAATGGAAAAAGTAGAACAAACAATAGCTAATGGATGGAGTATTTTATAAAAAGCTGCAATGGCAATTCCACAAAGAGTAAGATAGCAAAGGAATGCAGTTTTTAAACTGAACACTCCTTGACAGATTCAATAATCAGGGGAAAGCCTTAATTGATGACACTTCATTAGCATAATGAGTTGAAGCTGGGAAAAGAGAGTCCCTTATTAATTAATCAACCAAAGCACGGACTGTTTCAGTCTCCTACACTCTGCCATTTTCTATTAATCAAGAGAATGTGTATAAAACTCATTTGAATTCACTGTGTGTTGAATATCAGTCTGGGGGAAAATTGTTGGCAATGAAGTATGCTCAACTGAACCCAGTTACGTAGAAGCCATGCACGTCAGCCATTCACATCCAGGAACCTAAATTACCATCACACAGGGCATCATGATAATATTTCAAGAAGTCTGGCTCTCAATAGCTTCAGGAAGGCAAACAGAAATGACTTCACTTTCATCTTCAAATCTGTTACCTTGCTGGAGGTGATTTCTCCTATCAAATTGGACAGAGTGCAAGAGCGAGATTGAGAAGGCATTTGCCATTCGATGTTAGAATAACCTTTTAATGGCTATGACATTGTTTTGCTAAAAGTCACGTTGCTGGCTAAACTCATATTTAAGCATTATTAAGGCAAAGATAAAGTCTGCACTGAAGCTGTCCTTTGAAAGAATCTAAACCTGCAAATAAAATCTCTCTCTCCCTCTCTCTCTTTTTAGAATAAACCTATTTCTTGGTGAATTTCTGTATACAGATAGATCAACTTGTCACGAAGAAAGATGGCCAACTTTCCCAAATTCCCTTTCATTTAACTGTATTTACAAAATATTTAGCTGTTGTCAATAGGCAGGAGGGAGATGAAGCAGATGTGAATTACGCATTTCCTCTTGCAAGCTTGTGATAGTACTTTTTTTCATATATTTCACATATGGAATTGTATTTGCTTTGTTTAGGAACACAAATGCTAAAGAAAAATGCTTTGGACCTAAACCAGTCTGTTGCTGGGTAATTTCAGAAATGTATTTTTATGCATATGATATGGGTAAGGAGCTAACCAATTCCATTCTCCCTCTTATGTACACAGGGATTCATTAAACAGATAGTAAATGGCTGCAATGTGTAAGGTGTGTGAAAACAGCTGCAATGCATATTGCTTGACATTGAGAGGAGTCGCAATTATCAAGTCCAAAGATCACTATGGCAACTCACCTAGCTGCTGCCACAGCAATCACATTCTGTAAGAATCAATTTAAAGTAGAGATGTCAGTGAACTTTATAATACTTGGCTCAGAGTATGGACAATCAGAACTTATAATAATGCTGGCCATAAAAATTCAGGTTCCATTTTCTTTTTTTGACTCCAATTTTAATCAAGGCCAGAGAGGAAAGCTTCCCTCTTCTTCTTTTTTTCACTTTCCATGTCATCTCCCTCCCTTATTACTATTCCTACTTCATCTGTTCCTTCTCTGAGATCAGTAGCGGAGATCTACAGTAATAATTCTCTCTTACTTTCTTTTCTTCCTCACCCTTGCTATTGTCTACTTTTTTTTTCTGTGTCTCCTTTCCATTCTCCCTGTTGTCATTTTACTGGATTTGCTGACGAAATTGGGCGATAAACTGGGGTGGGAATAGGCAGTAAAGAGAAAATGTAGGAGAAGCTAGAAGAAGAGGGAAAGAAAAGCATATTTCCTTTATGCTAAAGAATCCATCACAGAAACTGGGGAGAAAAGTAGGAAAGGGAAATATGTGGCCATTCAAGAATCAAAGATTTGGTAGGATCATAGGTATTTCAGTTATGACTAAATTTTAAAAAGCAAATGATAGAAGCTACTATCTTTTTTCAGTGCCTAACTTTTGCTGTTAATGCTATAATCATAAATATACCTATTTATTTTATTTCTATAAAGCAGAAGTCTCCAAATTTGACGACTTTAAGACTTATAATAATAATAGAATTGGAAGGGACCTTGGAAGTCTTCTAGTCCAACCCCCTTACCAGGCAGAAAACCTTACACCACTTCAGACAAATGGTTATCCAACATCTTCTTAAAAATTTCTAGTGTTGGAGCATTCACAATTTCTGCAGGCAAGTTGTTCCACTCATTAATTGTTCTGTCAGGAAATTTCTCCTTAGTTCTAAGTTGCTTCTTTCCTTGATCAGTTTCCACCCATTGCTTCTTGTTCTACCTCAGGTGCTTTGGAGAATAGTTTGACTCCCTCTTCTTTGTGGCAACTCCTGAGATATTGGAATACTGCTATCATGTCTCCCCTAGTCCTTCTTTTCATTAAATTAGACATACCCACTTCCTGCAACCGTTCTTCATATGTTTTAGCCTCCAGTCCCCTAATCTTTTTCTTCTTCTTTTCTGCACTCTTTCTAGAGTCTCAAAATCTTTTTTTACATTGTGGTGACCAAAACTGAATGCAATATTCCAAGTGCCTTACCAAGGCATTATAAAGTGGTATTAACACTTCACGTGATCTTGATTTTATCCCTCTGTTTATGCAGCCCAGAACTGTATTGGCTTTTTTGACAGCTGCTGCACAATGGTGGCTCATATCTAAATGGTTGTCCACTAGGACTCCAAGATCTCTCTCACAGTTACTACTATTGAGCAAGGTACCACATATACGCTACCTGTGCATTTTGGGTTTTTTGCATAAATGTAGAACCTTAATTTTTCCACTGTTGAATTTCATTTTGTTAGATAGTGCCCAATATTCAAGTCTGTCAAGATCCTTCTGTATCTTGAGTCTATCTACTGGAGTGTTGGCTATTCCTGCTAGCTTGGTATCATCTGCAAATTTGATGAGTTCCCTATCTATCCCCTCATCCATGGCATTGATGAAGATGTTGAAGAGTACTGGGCCTAAAACAGACCCTTGGGGTACTTGTGGACTTCAACTCCCTGAATTCTTCAGCCAGCAAAACAACAAAATACATTTTGCTGAAAGTTGTAAATATAGACTGAACCTGGTAAACATATACTTTGAGTAATGCAATATTTTTTTTTAAATCATGGATTTTATGATATTTTGTTTATGTTTATTCTAATGTAATGTTCTAAACAACATTGTTTCTACAATCATTTCCTGATTACAATGGGTATGATGAGATAAGTTTACAATGCAGGATACTCTTTCAGTGAGATTTCTGTAGATTTGGGTGAAGCTATCCTTAAAAACTAGATCTTAACTTCAGTATTACGGTAAGTGGGAGAGGCAGATATGACGGAAGGGGGGGGCCACATCAGGTCTCGGGGGCTCGCCCTCGCTGTTTACGAGCGATTGCGTGCTCCGGCCCCCCAGAAATTTCCCGTGACCCGAGTGGCCAGAGTAATCGGGACCTGGGCCTCCGGCTGATGTTATGTAATGCCAGGTCCGCGGTTAATAAAGCCCCCCTGATTGCAGATCTTATTCAGGAAGGGACCGCGGACGTTATGGGCATTACGGAGACCTGGTTGGGCACCGAGGGGGGGGTCCCCCTAGTGGAGATGTGCCCACCAGGCTTCCGAGCATTCCATCAGCCGAGGGCCCAGGGTAGGGGTGGAGGGGTGGCGGTTATTATTAAGGAGAGTCTGAGCCGAGGGAAACCACTGTGCCTCAGATAGCTGGGTGTGAATCCTCTTCGTGAAGTGGGGTCGTAGAACTCAGGTGGGCTTGTTGATCACGTACCTGGCTCCTTGCTGCGTGACTACAGCCCTGCCTGAGCTGTTGGAGTTGCTGGCCGGGTTGGCAGTTGAAACCCCCAGACTGTTGGTCATGGGGGATTTCAATTTGCCATCAGCCGGCGTAGCATCTTCGGCAGCTCAGGAGTTCATGGCTTCCATGACGGCCATGGACCTGATTCAGTTAATTGACGGCCCTACCCACGTCGGGGGAGGTACCCTAGATCTGATTTTTATCTCTGGCCAGTGGTCTAATGATCTGGTTTTAAATGATTTAGTTGTTGAACCTTTGTCATGGTCAGATCATTTTCCTTCGTCTAGACTTTCTGACCGCTACCCACCACCGCAGGGAGACGGAACCAATGCGCTGGTTCCGTCCCAGGCGCCTGATGGACCCGGAGAGGTTCCTGACGGAGCTTGGGCCGTTCCCCGAGCACCTGGCCCACGACTCGACTGAAGAGCTAGTTGCGGCCTGGGAACGGGCCGCGGCTGGAGCTTTGGACCGTGTCGTGCCTTTGCGGCCTCTGACCCGGCGTCGGTCTCAACCAGCTCCTTGGTTCTCCGAGGAGCTGAGGGAGATGAAGCGCCGGAGAAGACGCCTAGAGAGTGCCTGGAGATCCAGTCGCTCTGAGGTTGACCGACACTAGTTAGGTCCTATAGTAGGACCTACCTAGTGGCAATGAGGGCTGCGGTTGCCCCACGCTTCCTCCTCATTGCGCCGGCAAATAACCCCCCGGCCGCCCTGTTTCGGGTGCCCCGCCCTCTCCTCCAACAGGGGGGGCGGAAGGACCCCCTACAAGGGCGTGCCGAGGAGTTTAACGGTTATCTATACGACAAAATCGTTCAGCTTCGGGACGGATTGGATCAAAATTGGGTAGATCCAGGCGAGGGTTCTGAGGCCCGTCTTGTTGAGGTGGTTTGGGATGACTTTGATCCTGTGACTCCGAGGACATGGACAGGTTGCTGGGCAGGCTGAACGCCACCACATGTTTATTGGATCCGTGTCCCTCCTGGTTAGTACTGGCTACTCAGGAGGTGACGAGGCTGGCTCCAGGGATTACAAATGCTTCTGCGGGAGGGGTCTTTCCGCTGCCTTGAAAGAGGCAGTGGTGAGACCCTCCTCAAGAAGCCTTCCTGGACCCAGCTGTTTTAGGAACTACCGCCAGTCTCCAATCTTCGCTTCACGGCGAAGGTTGTTGAGAGTGTGGTGGCATGTCAGCTACCCCAGTACCTGGATGAAGCTGTCTATCTAGACCTGCTCCAGTCCGCTTCCGCCCGGATACAGCACGGAGACAGCTTTGGTCGTGCTGGTGGATGATCTCTGGAGGGCCAGGGATAGGGGTTATTCCTCTGCCCTGGTCCTATTAGATCTCTCAGCGGCTTTTGATACCATCGACCATGGTATCCTGCTGCGCCGGTTGGAGGGGTTGGGAGTGGAGGCACCGCTTATCGGTGGTTCTCCTCCTACCTCTCTGATCGGACGCAGACGGTGTTGACAGGGGGCAGAGATCGACCCAAGGTGCCTCATGTGTGGGTCCCGCAGGGGTCGATTCTCTCACCCCTCCTATTCAACATCTATATGAAGCCGCTGGGTGAGATCATCAGTGGCTTTGGGGTGAGATACCAACTGTACGCTGATGATACCCAGCTGTACTTTTCCACCCCGGGCCACCCCAGTGAAGCTGTTGAAGTGCTGTCCCGGTGTCTGGAGGCCATACGGGTCTGGATGGGGAGGAACAGGCTCAAACTTAATCCCTCCAAGACGGAGTGGCTGTGGATGCCGGCACCTCGGTACAGTCAGCTGCAGATGCGGCTGTCTGTCGGGGGTGAATCATTGGCCCCGATGGAGAAGGTACGCAACTTGGGCGTGCTCCTGGATGGTCGGTTGTCCTTTGAAGACCATTTGGCAACCATCTCCAGGAGAGCATTTTACCAGGTTCGCCTGATCCGCCAGTTGCGTCCCTTCCTGGACCGGGATGCCTTATGCACAGTCACTCATGCTCTCGTTACCTCTCGCCTGGACTACTGCAATGCTCTCTACATGGGGCTCCCCTTGAAGAGCACCCGAGACTTCAGCTAGTTCAGAACGCTGCGCGCTGGTTATTGAGGGAGCGCCTCGAGCTCCCATATAACACCTATCCTGCGCAGACTGCACTGGCTACCTGTTGTTTTCGGTGCGCTTCAAGGTATTGGTTACCACCTTTAAAGCGCCCATGGCTTAGGACCGGCTATCTACGGGACCGCCTACTGCCGGCTTCTATCTCCCATCGTCCGCACGCTCCCACAGAGAGGACTCCTCAGGGTGCCGCCAGCCAAACAGTGTCGACTGGCGGCCCCAGGAGGGCCTTCTGTGGGGCTCCGACCCTGTGGAACGAACTTCCCCTCGGACTTCGACAATTACCTGACCTTAGGACCTTTCGCCGCGAACTTAAAACTTATTTATTCCGTATGGCTGGACTAGCCTGATTCTTATTTTTATTGGATGGGTTTTTAAAATTCTGTGATTTTATGGGGAAGTACGTTTTTTAATATTTTGGGCATTTAAATTAGTTTTTTAAGGGATGTTTTTAATTATTGTATGTATGTATATTTTATCTGCCTGTTCACCGCCCTGAGTCCTTCGGGAGAAGGGCGGTATACAAATTAAAATATTATTATTATTATTATTATTATTATTATTATTATTATTATTATTATTAGTATAAATTATCAATTGTTTCATTGTGCAGGGAATCTAATAATCAACCAATTTGGTAACAATAAAAAGAGACTTACAACTTCAAAGAGATTGCCAACTTTGTTATTGGCATTTGAAACTGTTAATATTGACTGTTCAAGCAATAAAAGCCCAGGAACAGAGAAACTGGAAAAATACTGACATTTTTGTACACTTTATATTTCATTTTATGCCTGATCAAGAGCCTTCAAATTAACTTTGAATTCCTTTTCAGTGAAATTTGATGGTTATCTAAAGATGCAGTTAAAGCTAAACTTTCCTAAACAATTCCATTGGTCTTTCTGAAACTTTTCATATTGGACATAGTATTTTGAGATTCACCCAAAGTTTCCCTTTAGATAAAACTTACGAACAACTCCATTCAGAATAAATCCATATTGAAAATGAAATTCAATTTTGGTAGAATAGTTACTGCTGTAACTGAGCCATAGTGGCGTATTGGTTAGAATATAGTATTGCAGGCTAATTCTGCCGAGTGCCAGCAGTTCAATCCTGACCAGCTCAAGGTTGACTCAGCCTTCCATCCTTTTGAGATTGCTAAAATGAAGACCCAGATTGTTGGGGACAATATGCTGACTCTGTAAATTGCTTAAAGAGGTCTGTAAAACACTATGAAGCGGTATATAAGTCTAAGTGCTATTGCTATTGTAAATGTATTTTTTCTTTTTTATATATAGAACGTGCTCTACTCAAGGCATGTCTAGCATTGAAATATAGAGAAATGTGTCCTCCATTTTAAAAAGTTATTCTTTGGTTGACATTTGCTGTTGCATTAAATTAAATATGCCTGCATAGTATGTTGAAAGATACATTTACGTTCAGAAATGTTCAGCGTATTCTTAATGATCTCACACTCACCAGCAGGAAAACCTGTTTCAATTATCAATTTATTTACATCCATTCTAAAATAAATGAAGGTTGATGCTAATAGCGAAAATGGGAAATGATCATGTACAATTCACATTACTGCTGTCATGTTTGAGTCAAATAACTCGCGTAGAAATGTCTGAGATCATGAATTCATTCAGCTTCTGTACTATTAAAATAAGACCCTGCATAGAGCTGTCCTTAAAAGTACCCTAGAGGTTTCACAGTTGGGACAAAATGCCTCTGCTCAGTTACTGAGCAAATTGCAATGCCGGAGTCATATTATACTACTTATATTTGCACTGGCTACCCAGTTACCTTCAAGCCCACTTTGATGTTTGTTCTTAACTTAGAAGTTTCTAAGCCTAAAGCATTTGCTGAAATATCTCTCCTGATATACATCAGCCTGGCCTGCTAACATTTGGGAAACAGGGATAACAGTACTGAGTCCCATTTACACAATAAAGGTTCTTCTCAGTTTTGCACTTCCTTTAATATGTACTTCCATCCTTTAGAAGTGTATCTGTTATCTTCACCATTGCAGTGTTGACCACTTTTTTTAAAAAAGACACCCTTTTACCAATTTGTTATCATAGGTCTTATCTAATTTTTTTGATATATATATATTAATGAAGGGTGTTATCTAAAAATAACAACCATGGCTATAATATCAAAATTGCTAGCAGTAATGGCACATCATTTAGAGGGAAGGGAGTTGGAAAGGAGACTGGGAATAACTGCCATAATCATCACCACTACTTCAAAAGTGGTGTCAGCAGGACTGGCTGGCATGTCAGGTGCTACTAATCCCAACATCATTTGTAACAGGCAATGAAATCATTGCTGGCAGGATGCCTATTGGCTTTCTGCCTCTCCTGGATTGGCAGTAGAGAGAGCAGTGGTAGCTATTTGTAGTAGAAATCAATCAAGAAATGCCATTAGAGGCAACAATTCTGGCTTGATTCAAAAGATATTTAACAGAAAATATATCTCTCTCTCTCTCTCTCTCTCTCCATCTCCCTCTCCCTCTCCCTCCCTCCCTCCCTCCCTCTCTCATCAGAAATCAGGAATATAACCTAATCCTGGGCAAAGCCCCTTTGGCTACAAACTGCCTGCCTCACAATAAGGAGTTTCAAATCCAAATGTACACAAACCATAATCATATTCCTTTATAGAAAGCATCACCCAGAGTCAACTTTGAAATCAGGATCAACTGAGATGACTCACCCAAAAAATAGAAACTCACCCAAAAAAATCTTCTTGGGATTTAATTTGAGGTTAGTTAGACCCCCTCCAACCTTCAAATAACTTTGAGAACATTCCCTGTCCAACCTCTGGTCCAGCTGGGGGCAGCAATGTACAATTGAATATCATCAGTGTGCTTCATCGTAAGTCAATATATGATTCCTGGTGTTTTATGTAGAAGTTAAGTAGATAATAAAGATAAATATCCATATAATTTGGGGCTAGATGTAGAAATAAAATACACCGTGGCTAAGGCATGCATTAGATTTACATCAAGATGTTATTATCTGTTAAACGTAAGGTTTAAGTCTAAGAATAAATTTACCAATAAATATATGAACAACTTCTGAAATTATTGTAGATGGTAATCTTAATTAACCTTGGCTGACCTCAGAAAAGATAAACAGAAAGATCTGCAAGAATTGTATATATGGAAGTCGAAAAACTATCCCAGAAATAGGAAATGGCAAATCACTTCAGTATTGTTGCCAAGAAACCTTCATAGTATCATTTCCATGTAATCATCAGAAGTTGAACTCAGCTCAAGATGGTATTTGTATGTTATGAAACAAATATATCTACATTCCAATATAGGAAGCAATTGTTTTCTTAATTTCTCTAACGACTTGTATAAAAATAAATGTTTTAGCTGATTTCTCTCCAGGCTGGATAACTGATTAGAGACTGCCATTTTACCTTTTTTTTTTCTGGATCCTGGATCCTGGAGTGAAAAATAAGGAAGCAAGAAACTTGATTTGAGTTCCCATTGTTTCCTGTAGCTGGAATAATTGAAATGTTTTGAGTTTTGTACTGACATTCAAGCTGTTTCAAGTTTTGTTTCATTGGAATGCAACCAACCTGGAATGTTCTAACAGAATGTTCCAATTTGGTTGTTATTCTGATTTTGAAACAAATTCAAAATCACATTTAAAGATTTGTACACACCCCTACTGTGAAGCTAATTAGATTAACCTCATTATGTTTTTACTAGTAGTTATCACACTAAATATAAACATGTAATCAGAAATTGGGGAGAGAGAGAGAGAGAGAGAGAGAAATTAAAGTTGCCATATAAGGGCCGGGTTATCTACGGGACCGCCTACTGCGACCAGATACCTCTCACCGACCCGTGCGCTCTCACAGAGAGGGACTCCTCAGGGTGCCGTCAGCTAGGCAGTGTCGTCTGGCGACGCCCAGGGGAAGGGCCTTCTCTGTGGGGGCTCCAGCCCTCTGGAACGAACTCCCCCCAGGACTCCGTCAACTTCCGGACCTTCGAACCTTCCGTCGCGAGCTCAAGACACATTTATTCATCTGTGCAGGACTGGCTTAGATTTTAAATTTAGAGGGGTTTTAAACTGATTTTAATATTTATATTTTTAGTTTTAATAACCGGGCATTAGAATAAGTTTTTTAAGGATTATTTTAATTTGTATATTGATGTTTTATATGCCTGTGAACCGCCCTGAGTCCTTTGGGAGATAGGGCGGTATATAAATTTGAACAATAAATAAATAAATAAATAAATAAGAGAATAAGAACTGTACAAATTATTGGAGAGCCAATTTGATGTAACATTAAGACATCAGGCTAGAAACCTGGAGGCCATGAGTTCTAATCCTATCTTAGTCACAGAGCTAGCTGAGTGATCTTGGGCTCGGCACGGTCTTGACTTACAATAGTTCATTTAGTGACCATTCAAAGATACAATGGCACTGAAAAAAGTTACTTATGACTATTTTTCCCCTTTACAACCATTGCAACATTCCCAAGGTTGTGTGAGTCAGATGCTTGGCATCATATTTATGACAGTTGCAGTATCCCAAGATCATATTATCATACGATCACCTTCTACAACCTTCTGACAACAAAGTCAATGGGGAAGCCAGATTCATTTAACAGCCATGTTACTAACTTAACAACTGCAGTGATTCACTTAACAAATGTGGCAAGAAAAGTTGTAAAATGGGGCAAAACCTCACTTAACAATTTTCTCACTTAGCAACCAAAAATTTGGAGTCAATTGTGGTTATAAGTCAAGGACTACCTGTAATAGCAAAACACTTTCCAAAAACCTTGTCAAGGGAAACTGTAGGGACTAATCCAGGCAGTACCAAAATTGACATTATGGTATTAAAACAAATAAACCAAAACCAAAACCAATATAAAGTCAGAAAGGCCCAGAGAGCTACGTCACACTATTTTATTACATTAAATTATCAACAATCAGCTTTCATTCTTACTTACTTACTAACTTACCTATATACCTACCTATCTACTTACTTGTAAGAAAACAGTCAGTTTGGTGTAGTAGTTAGGATATCAGGATAGAAATCTTAGGTTCAAAGCCTGCTGGGTGGCTATGAGACAGTTACTCTCTCTTAGCCTTAGGAAGAAGGCAATAGTAAACTACTTCCAAAAACTTGCCAAGAAAACTGCATGGATTTGTCCAAGTGATTACTAGGTGTCAACACTGACTTCAAGATCTCACCCCACAAAAACACATGTTGTTAGAGTTCTAGATGCTACCCCAAAAATATCTTTAATTGTAATATTCCACAGTGTAATGAATAGAGAAGAAAAATCCTAGTAAATAATTTGGAGATTGGGGGGAAAGGGGGGCAAAGAAAGAGTTCCAATAGCTATCCAGCCCAGAATTTAAAGCAATACAATTAAGATGCTGGGAATTTTGTGGGCCTCAGTCCTATGTTCCAAGGTTGTCCTGTGATTTTACAGCATGCATTGGAGGGTTGCATGGTCTGTGAAGCAGTGATGGGTTGCTACTGGTTCGCTCTGGATTGGGAAAACCGGTAGCGGTGGTGGCAGGAGGCTCCGCCCACCCTCCCAGATGCTTCTGCGCATGCAAGCGAACTACTATCAAACTAAATTGAAACCCACTACTGCTGTGAAGGCATTGTTAATCTTTTTATATTGTAAAGGCTTGTCTTAAAAAACTTGGAAGAAAGCACTAAATGATAATTTCCTTGGAGATTGTGAGTAGACTGATGATGTAACAAACGTAGATACAGGAAAAAGAAAGTATATGAACAGGATAAGAATGAAGAGAATTGTTGTGAACAGGTAATATACTGTACCAACTCACTCACTCCACTTCTAGAAAGAAAGAATTCTTCAATATCACAAAGAAAAAGACCCACAATTTATATCCATTGGTAAAAGGAAAGTTCTCTGTAAAAGCAGGTATGGGAGTCCTCATCTGGAAATTGTGTGAAAACATTGGCTAAAAAGTATTTTCCTAACCTTAGTGGCTATAAAGGTGTGTCTGAGATATATTTCAAAAAATAGGAATGCAGCTAAAATGGCTTATAACAGTGTTTCGTTTAAAATTTAATACAACCTCTGTAATTCCCTTGACTGCTGTAGAGGCTTGAGTTTTATCAATATCTCTGCTTTTGATTGAACCATGAGGTACTCACTGAATAACCTTTCAGCAAAGAAAAAAGAAAAAAGAAACCTTTGCAAATATCCCATATAGCATCCTCCAGAAAAATAATAGACATTAAAATGTCATAAAATAGCATCATTATTGAGATTCTTTCATTAATCTTTGCATTGTGCAATAAGTCCAATCATTTCTCACCACATCACTAAACGTTTCATTTCCAGATGAGTTTTATGAACTTAGCATTTCTAATATATATATATATATTTATTATTTCCCAAAGATACATGCTTGCTTTATTAATTTTGTAAGATACATCTATAGTTAGTACAGCTGGTGTATTATGAGAGAATACATAGTGAGAAATGTTGCTTTCCATCTGCCACATCCATTTACCTGTATGTAAATAAAAGTATTAATTAAAGTTTTCATTAACTGTTCCTGATTTGTGAAAGAAATTCAAAATCATAGTTCAAAATACATTGCCAAAGATTAACGAACATTAATGTTAGGTAGAAAAATGTTTTAATTTTCAAATATAGACTTATGCCCTTTTCCCCTGTATTCTACCCACTTATTATTATTTTTATTATTATTATTATTTATTCTATTTTTATACTGCCCTTCTCCCGAAGGACTATCTTTGAGTTGGCAGAAAATAAAACTGCAAAAGCAAAATAACAACAAACAATAACATTTGCCAATGCATTTCTTGTTTCTCTTGCCTATATTTCTAGTGACTGCTATTTCCTACCAGAGTAATGGATAGCAAAGCCTAACAGATTTCTATACCTGAGGCTGTCCCTATATGGTGACTGAACAAAGGGGAAGACACTGATTTAACATTGGGTGCAATGTCATCTGTACGCTGATGATACACAGCTGTACATTTCCACCCCTAACCACCCCAACGAAGCCGTTGAAGTGATGTCCCGGTGTCTGGAGGCCATACGGGCCTGGATGGGGAGAAACAGGCTTCGACTCAACCTTCCAAGACTGAGTGGTTGTGGATGCCGGCTTCCCGGTACAGTCAGCTGACTCCATCGCTGACTGTAGGGGGCGAGTCATTGGCCCCCATGGAAAGGGTCCGCAATCTAGGCATCCTCCTGGATGTACGGCTGTCTTTAGAAGATCATATGACGTCCGTCGCCAGGGGAGCTTTTTATCAGGTTCGCCTGATTTGCCAGTTGCATACTTTCCTAGACCGGGATTCCTGCCGGTCACTCATGCCCTCGTCACTTCCCGCCTGGACTACTGTAATGCTCTCTACATGGGGCTCCCCTTGAAGAGAACCCGGAAGCTCCAACTGGTCCAGAATGCGGCTGCACAGGTAGTAGAGGGAGCAACTTGAGGCTCCCATGTAACACCTCTCCTGCTCAAGCTGCGCTGGTTGCCGGTGGTCTTCTGGGTACAATTCAAGGTGCTAGTTATTACCTTTAAAGCGCTCCATGGCATAGGACCGGGTTATTTATGGGACTGCCTGCTGCCACCGATTGCCTCCCATCAACCAGTGCGCTCCCATAGGGAGGGTCTCCTCAGGGTGCCATCGGTCAGACAATGTCGACTGGCGACCCCCAGGGGGAGGGCCTTCTCTGTGGGGGCTCCTGCTCTCTGGAACGAGCTACCTCCAGGGTTACATCGACTCCCTGACCTCTGGACCTTTCGACGCGAGCTCAAGACATTTTTGTTCCATCGCGCAGGGCTTGCCTAATAGTTTTAATGGGGGCTTTTATTTGAGTTTTATTAGAGTTTTAATTATTAGCTAAATTGAATCAGTTTTTTAATGATGTTTTAATTTTTGTATTCTTGTTTTTACTTTGCTGTAAACCGCCCTGAGTCCTTCGGGAGAAGGGCGGTATAGAAATCAAAATAATAAATAAATAAATAAATCCTGATGGGGCTTAATGTTGACGCAACCTTCCATTTTTCTGAGGTTGGTAAAATGAGAACCCAGATTGTTGGGAGCAATATGCAAATAATGCTTCAACACTGTAAATTGCCCAGAGAGTACTATAAAGTGCTATGGGGTGGTATATAAGCCTAAATTCTAATGTTAATGCTAAAATGGACCCTATAAAATAATTTGTATGACAACTGTATTTTTTAACAATTATGGAAATATATTGATGTAGGCATTTAGAAGGAAGTTAAGCCTTTTAATCAGAATACCACTAGAGGAGAGTGATGGATCTTTATGTGCAGATCTCCTACTCATGAACTGAAGAAACTCCAGTTTGACCTCCAGCAAACTCTCAATCTCATTTTTGCTCATAGTGTTGCAGGAAAAGGGAAATCTATGTACTGTATTTTTCACTCCATAAGATGCACTTTTCCCCAAAAAAAAGTGTGTGGAAATGTCTGTGCGTCTTATGGAGCAAATATTGTATCAGTATCACCTGGAACAGCTGATTGGAGGTATTCCAGGAGGCTGATCCAACTGCCGATCAGCTGCTTGACAGCGAAGGCTCTTGCGTTCCCCAGTGGAGGCAGCAGATATAGAAGAGGCAGCAATGGCGGTGTTTCCAGTTGGCCAGCCAGCTGATTGGTGGGGCTATAGGAGGCTGGGATCCAGCCGTTGCTCCTCTGACCAGTGGTGGGCACAACAGAGAGGAATATTTTTTTCCTGTTTTCCTCCTAGGTGCGTCTTATGGTCAGGAGTGCCTTATGGAACAAAAAAATACTGTATTTCTTTTTTGATTTAGGAAAATCATTCTCAAATAATTGTTTACCCTTATGTTCAGCATAATTTTGTGGGAAGAAATTGTTAAATGACTCTCCATTTTCAACAGCTTTTTCCCATGAAGATGACAATATTATTGTTCCTAGTTATCTTCTTCCTCATAGTCAGTGCTATGATGTCAGTCCTGCTCTGGTTCATATGATAAATATGCTACTAAAGGCTAGTAGTGAAACAAATGCCAGCTCACCAAAGGCAATGGTTGTCAGTGTTTCCTCCCCAATTGGCAGAAAGCACCCTGATCTCATGCTAAGAAGTTTGCTGGCTTAATTTTCTCTTATAATCCATCTAGTTATGGGGAAAAAACCCCAGCTGTTATGTGATCATGACCTGGAAGCTTGCCATAGGAAGGCATCAAGTTTAGAGCCCAATTCATCTCCTAGAAGAAAGATCCAGTCTATGTAGTACGGGGGAATAACCTGTTAAAGAATTTTGTTGGGAAAGAAGGTAAATTCTAACATTAAGGATTCTTATGCCTTTAGGAATGATTTTTCAATCCAGTTTTCTAATAGCACAACCCCACAATTTTTTAGTGCTGATTTGATTTAGAGTTTCTTTGGCAAGTGACAACTGTTGCATATTCATATCTATTTATTTGTAAAATTTAGGTACTCCTCATTTCAATGACAGAATGGGCCTCAAAATCATGTTAAAAATACAATATATGAATAAAAGAAGCCAGATATAAATAAGAGTAAAATAACAGTAAAAAAGCAGGGAGAGGGCAATCAAGGCCACAGCCAACTCCAGGGTTTCCTGTTGCCCAGGTCTTCAAACTCTTCAATAGGCCAGGAAAATGGGGGCCCACATCTCCTCTGGAATGAGAATATTCCAGTGGATAAGGGCAATGGCAGATAAAGCCCTCTTCTAGTTTACATTCATGTGGATGGAAAACTCAAAATAGGAACTTTAGGTAACATTCTTACAGAACAGATGGCCTAATCTGATCTGGTACTCTTCAGGACTGAATGGTGCCCATTTAATTTCACAGGGAAAGCAGAAGTAATTCATAGAAAGGAATCATTGCCATTGGGGTTGGGATTTTTTGGGGGTTTTTTTGGGGAGAGTTGGTTTTTGAGCAGTGGGGGGAAGGAAACTCAAAATCCATAGCTGGGTCCAAATATTAGATTTTTTATTTATTATATTTGTATATTTATTATATTTAAGTGTGAAATCTGCTATTCAAAATCAAATTCAAAACTGCAATTTGAATATATCAAGTAGTGGGCAGTTGCATAAGTTATTGATTAAAAAAAACCCTCCAATTCCTGAGGGATGCAGAGTACGCAAGCATGTTTTCCACTAGCATCTGTGCAATCAGCTGATCATCAGGAAAACAGATGGCATTTTGTACAAACTGATCAGTGTAATTAGGAAAATACCAGATTATGGTTTTCTGATGGTAGCTGCTTCTTTCGTCTGCTCAATGACAGTGCTTAAGCAAAATCATTTTTTGAGCTACAAAAGAAGCTTAGACCCACTCCTTCCTATCAATTCTACCAGGGATCTGGGTTACCAACTGTTTCTAGCAAACCTGCACTCAGCAATTTACAAGTACCATCTCCCCAGAGATCCTGCTCTAATCATCAGCAGGAAGCAATGGGAAGTTATATGGTTTGCTTTTCTTCCCAGTGACCTCCCAGACCTTCATTCTACTGGGGTGTTGGGAGGAAGAGTAAAGGTACAAGGTACAAAACTCCACATATAATGGGCTGTGTTATGCAGAGCTTCAGATACTCGTGAAAGGCAGCTACAATAATGAAAGCAGATTTTCCTGCAGTTTAGAATGACAGGTTGGAATGGTATCTTATGTTCACCTTGCAACATTGATATAGCTGACATTTGCATTCATATATACTTTTCTACTTCCTTCCCACCCCAAAAAATTAACTAGTAATCACCAAGTGAGAAGAGAGGACTCATTGGAAAAGACCCTGATGGTGGGAAAGATTGATTGCAAAAAGAGGAGACAGCAGAGGATGAGATGGTTAGATAGGATCATCGATGCAATGAATATGAATTTGGGCAAATTCTAGGAGATAGTGGAGGATGGAGGGCTGGCATACTATCATCCACGGAACTACAAAGAGTCGGACATGAATTAGCAACTGAACAACAACGTATTTTGCCATTCTGAGACTATCCCATGCTCTAAAAAAGAACCATGTTTCAGTATATTCATCAGTATTAACAAATCACAGGGAAAATATAGGGACTGCTCTATATTTAAAAAAGAAAAGAAAGGAAAACTCTCAGAAAATGTAAGATCTAAAGCCACTAGATGCATATAGCAATAGCAATAGCACTTAGATTTACCATATTTTTCAGAGTATAAGAAGCATCTTTTTCTCCCCTAAAAGGAGCTGAAAATTTGGGTGCGTCTTATACACTGAATGTAGCCCCGCCCACCCAGTGGCCCCCACCCTATGACCTCTGTCTCCCAGCAATTTACCTCCTTGCAGGAAGAAGAAACAGCCCATTTCAGCTTCAGCACAGCCTATTAGCACAAATTGATTGTCCATTGCATTGGCCTCTCGACTCTCAGCTGTTTCAGGCTGCAGGGATTGCCATTGCCAATTGCTGCACAGGCCTCTGCTGCTTCTTGTAAGGAGGTAAATTGCTGGGAGCAGATTTTTTTCCTTGTGCTAAACAAGCTATGCTGAAAATGAAAACGAAAGTAAAGCAAACTGTTTGCTGTAACGAGGCAAAATTGCTGGGAGGCAGAGGCAGATTTCTTTTTCTTGTTTTCCTCACCAAAAAAAGGTAGGTGCGTCTTATAGTCTGGAGCATCTTATACTCCAAAAAATATGGAATATACTGCTTCACAGTGCTTTTACATACCTCTTGAAGCAGTCAGCACATTGCCCCCAACAACCTGGGTCCTCATTTTAGCGACCTCAGAAGGATGGAAGGTTGAGTCAACCTTGAGCTGGTCAGGATCAAACTGCTGGCAATCAGCAGAGTTAGGCTGCAATACTGCATTCTAACCACTATGCCATCACCATATGGTATAATTTTGAATGCAAATATTTTTGAGTCATTTCTTTAATGAATATACAGAATGACTTCCAGGTTTCTATACACTTAGTAAATCAACATGTAAACTGGGCACAGAGCAGGGTTGAAATGCTCCCGGTTCGGACCGGATTGCCCAATCTGGTAGCAATGGTGGCGGGTGGTTCAGAGAATCCCTGCCTCCCCCCAATGCCCAGCTGAGCCACACAATCATCAGAGTTTTGTGGTTTTTTTTACTTTTAAAAGCATTTTTTCCTTTGGCCGAAAAAATGCTTTTAAAATTTTTAAAAAAGCCTCTGATGATTGTGCAGCTCAGCTGGATGTTAGGCAAAACATGGGGGTGGAGTCTGTTTTTCCTCCCAGCAGGCTCTGCTAGCCAAACCAAAAAATGAAGCTTCCCTGACTCCCCCCCCCTGTTTTTTCCTTTGGCTATTAGGGAAGCCTGCTGGGAGGAAAAACAGGGTGTGTGTTTTTGAGAGAGAGAGAGAGAGAGAGAGAGAGAGAGAAAAGAGCCAGAGAAGGAAGGAAGGAAGGAAGGAGTAGAGGAAAGAAGGAGTACAAACCTGGAACTAGAGGCAGCTTCAGAGGATAATCCAGGGCTGGAAGGGACCTGGAGGTCATCTAGTCCAACCCTGCTCTAGCAGGGCATTGCTAGTGAGTTTCTGTCTTTTGATTCCCCAGTCACATAGCCACGCCCACCCAGTCACATGACCCCCCCTACCAAGCCATGTCTACCACGCCACGCCCACAGAACTGTTAGCAAAAAAAAATTAGATTTCACCCCTAGCACAGAGTCATTATAACCACACTCAAAATTCAACAGCTATATGGAGCAGTAGGTCTTTTTTTTTTCATATAAAAACAATTGTGTGCAAACAATTAATGCATTTCTATAGGGAACAAAACAAAAGAAATGTATAACTGGTCATTCAACAAAAATAGGAATTAATATTTGCATAAAACATAATGGTTCCAGTTATCTGCTAACTTTTTCACTAGCTACTCAATGACTAATCTTCCTACTTAATATTTCTTTTCTAAATTGCCTCATTGTGTACAAGAACTAATTTATAGTATGAAAACAAGAATATACTTATTTGTTGTCTGTAGACATCTTAACTTGAATAAGGCTGATAACCTAGTCTGAAACTTCTGTTTCATAAAAAGTATTATGTGCCTTGCTTGCCCAAAGATAATATGGATGCTGGAGGTCAATATAAATGGAAAGATCAGTTGATGGCTTTCCTAGGTTGGTAGTAATTACATGGTATGTTTTAGTTAATGGAAGAAGCAGAACAGAGTTTTGAGAAAAAATAAAATAAAATTCTTAATGAATATGATTCATAGGAAAAATGTGCTTGGTAATCTGAGTGATATCACTAAAGGAACAGGGTGAGATGAAAGAATACAGCAAAAGTGACTGAGTCATTTGGAAACCCAGCAATGAATGGGAATTGTGGCAATTTCATGAATATCAGCTTAACTCTCAGTTATAATCCATCTAGTTATGGAAGAAAACAGATGTTATGTGATCGTGACCTGGAAGCTTGCCATAGGAAGGCATTAAATTAAAATCCCAATTCAGGCTAAATGCTAAACGCTAAAAATGTTGGGAAAGAAGGTAAATTATGCATTAAGCATTCCTGTACCCATCCTGGCTTCACCACAGGGCACCCACAGGTATGATCAGTCCTTATCATAGTTCAGCCTGAAATCTGAATAAAAAGGGTTTAAGATAATACATTTCCTTCAGAAAGCATTGAGTTACCCCTGTAACTCAATGTTTTCTCAATGACCTGTCCTAAAAAGGGAAGGTTGGTGACTGGATGAAAGTCCTCTATCTTGGTTGGATCCACAGAAGGCTCCTTGAGAAGACGGTATAAAACATTTCCCTCAAGATAGGTAAGACCATCCCCTTTCTCCAAGAGGCCACCCCTATCACAACTGGACACAACTGCCTGTTCCATACTATGTGGTCTTAACCAACAGAAGTGACAGGATTTTAATATAGAGGTGACTCATCAAACAAGAGCCTGTCTACTTCCTTAAGAGTCAGAGTCTCATACTCTTCCCAGATAACCAAAGTTTAAGCATAAGATATTCATGAATACATATGGGAAAAAAAAATCAAAGTATGACTGATTTGATTTTTTATATTTGATTGTCAACGGGAGGCTCTGTAAATGACATAAGAGGTTCTGAATGTTGGACCATCTAAGTTTAGTGGTGTCAAGCATGAATCTTGGGAAGCAGTTAACACTGAATGGGGGAAAAGAGAGGAATTCATACTTAGCAGTTTCCAAGATATTTTAAAAATAAATTTTATGAAATTATTTGGAATGAAAATGGATTGTTGGAATAAGTATTTCATAGATTAATATGTAGGATTAATATGTGGATATGCACCTATGCATATCCACATATTATATTATATAATATTAATAATATATATTATATAATATTAATAATATATTATTATATAATAATAATATATAATTATATTATATAGATATGGATGCGGTGGCTCAGGGGCTAGGACCTTGAACTTGTTGATCGAAAGGTCGGCAGCTCAGCGGTTCAAATCCCTAGTGCTGCCGCATAACAGGGTGAGCTCCCGTTACTTGTCCCAGCTTCTGTCAACCTAGCAGTTTCGAAAGCACATAAAAATGCAAGTAGAAAAAATAGGGACCACCTTTGGTGGGAAGGTAACAGCGTTCCGTGCGCCTTTGGCGTTGAGTCATGCTGGCCACATGACCACGGAGACGTCTTCGGACAGCGCTGGCTCTTCAGCTTTGAAACGGAGATGAGCACCGCCCCCTAGAGTTGGCAACGACTAGCACATATGTGCGAGGGGAACTTTTACCTTTTTATGCACCTGAAGGACAAACAAGGAATAACAGATGGAAACTGACCAAGGAGAGATTCAACCTAGAAATAAGGAGAAATTTTCTGATAGTAAAAACAATCAACCAATGGAACAGCTTGCCTTTGGAAGTTATGGGAGCTTCATCACTGGAAGCTTTCAAGAAGAGATTGGACTGCCATTTGTCATAAATGGTGTAGGGTCTCCTGCTTGGGCAGGGGGTTGGACTAGATGACCTACATGGTCCCTTCCAACTCTGTTAATCTGTTAAATCTGATTATAGTGATACACTAAATAATGGAATGGAGTACTATAAATGCTAATGTCCAGAATAAATTGGTGACAAGGAAGAAATATTTTGAAGACCTTCATGGTACAGGGACAGATTATTGTGCAGGACCACCTGTTGCAGATCAGCTTTGATCATCTAAAAAAAGATCCAAGAGAGTTAGCAAGTCTGAGTCCCATTTCTCTTTAAAAAATCATCTTTTGGAACTCAGGTGGTGAGACTTCACAGCACCTGCTCTATGAAAAGCATTCCCCCAAGATATGGATAACCCCCAACCCTGCCTACTTTTTTATAAAACTGTACACACGCGGCCTTTCCCTCAGGCGCTGGGTCAGGAAGATTTGTGTTTCTTTCTAATGTGATTTTATATTTGCAAATAGTTTGCACAAAATATTTCTTTAGTTTTATTACTTTTTATTGTTGTAAATTGCAATCTTTAATAAAAAAAATACTATAAAAATGTATCAAAGATCAACACAGTCTTGTTTTTTTTTTTTTTTTTTTTTTAATCTGGGGTGGAATGAGGACTCCTTTTTTTTTTTTTTTTTTTAATTTTTAATTTTTTTATTATTATTTTTTGCAACAAACAAACAAAAAGAAAATACATTATTACACCCTTGTGCTATACATAAAAGGAAGATTTGGGTCTTCGGATATATCCTCATGATTGCCAAAATCCACGTTCTCGAGGTACAGGTACTGAAGCGTCCAATGTTCCAAGCGCAAAGTCCACAAATGGTTTCCAAGTCTTCCAGAAAATATCTTCTTTATACACACCACTTCTAATTTTAATATCACATGTCATTTTATCATTTAAAGCTAATTTCCACATTTCAGAATTCCACTCTTCTATTCTAAAAATCACATCTAGTTTCCAATATCTAGCTATTATAATTCTACCTATTATAATCATAATTCTAATCAATTCTTTTTCATATTTTGTTAATTCTATTTCCTTAATTACCAACAATAATATAGTTTCCACTCTCAATGTTATTACTTTCCCCATCATTTCAAATATCATTTTCTCCAATTGTTGCCAAAACTTTTAACCTTATCACAATTATACCACATATGTTCATAAGTCCCCAATTCCATCTCACATCTCCAACATTTTTACTAGTTTTTTATCCATTTGTGACAATCTTACTGGAGTCAAATACCATTTCCAAACAACTTTATAATTGTGCTCTTTAATCCTTATAGATAAAGTTCTCATAATTCTACTCTTCCAATTCACATTCCAATCTGATTCTGGTATTTCAATATTAAGATCTTTTTCCCAATTTGTCCTCATCACTCTTTGTAATTTTTCATCAGAATTTATAATCTTATAAACCCTACTAACGAGTCCCTTTAGCCCAATTTCATCTTTCATAATCCGAGATACTAAATATTCAAATTCAGTTTCACATCTATTTATCGAATAATTTTCCTTTAGTTTTTTGTCCATTTTCTATCTGTATTTTTCAAACCAACTTAACCCTAATTTTTCAATAATTTCTTTATTCCTCCTTTCATTTCCATAACTTTTATCCAATCTTTAATAATTTCTATATTTTCCTCTTTAATCACTTCATTACGCTTTTATATTATTTTTAATCGCCAAATTCCAGTTGTCTCCCCCAAAAAGATTATATCCGGAATTAAAATTTTAACAAATTTGTTCCACATTTTACTTAATCCCTTTAACCAATAACTTCTACTTACACATTTTAAATTTGCTTTATCTAAAACCACCTTGATCCAAATTTCTATATCCCTTAACTCTAAATCTCTCCAATAATTATCTTCACCTTTAAGTATTTTTACCACTATCCGGATACCATACGCACAGTAATAATTAAATAATTTGGGGATTCCTAATCCACCTTCCTTTTGATTTTGATACCACATTTTCTTCACTAATCTGGGTCTTTTGCCACCATTGCAAAATTTATCCAGTTTTTTCTGATATCCTTCAATATCTTTCTCTGTCAAATTTAGTGGTAGCATCTCGAATAAAAAGTTGAACTTGGGCAGCAACATCATCTTACACATTGCAATTCTACCAAACCAAGACAACTTTAAAATTTTATATTTATCTATCTTCTTCTCAATTTCGTTAATCACCACATCATAATTAAGATTTTTCAATTCTTTAACCTTAAGTGAAAGCACTATACCCAAATATTTCAATGTGTTTTTAATCCTTATCCCAAATTGCTCTTGCATATTCTCAGACTCATTACCATTACTATCCATCAATAATTCTGACTTTGACCAATTTACTTTCAATCCTGTCATTTCTTCAAATTCTATCAAATGCTTATATATCTTTTCAAATCTTTCTCTACATTTTTCAAAATAATTAAAGTATCATCCATACAAATTTATCTTATACCCTTATATCCTTCTAATTCTTCATCTTTTCTATCATTTTGACAATATTTCCATAGCCAATAAAAATAATGTTGGGGACAGGTGACATCCTTGTCTCGTACCAGCTTCTAATTTTATCTCTTCAGTTAATATTCCATTCACCTTCACTCTTGCACTGCTCTTTTGGTACAATTTTGAAATAACATGTATAAACTTATTACCAAAGCCTAAAGCCTCCACAATTACTTTAATTGTTTCCCATTGTACAGAATCAAAAGCTTTAAAAATATCCAATGATACTATACCAATTTTATCACCATTATATTCAGCTACATCTATAATATTTAATACTCTTCTAACAATATCACTCATGTATCTACCCTTCACAAAGCCTACTTGATTATAACTTATATATCTATCTATAAATCTATTTAATCTATTACTTATAATAGCAGTAAATATCTTTGCATCCTGATTAATTAAAGAAATGGGCCGATAGGACTCAATCCTTTCTAAATCTTTATCTGGTTTAGGAATTAGGGATATCACCGTTCTATTCCATGACGAAGGTACTTCCCCACCATGTAATATTCCATTGAATAATTTTGCAGTCTTGGTATTATTAATTCTTTAAATTCTTTATAAAACTCAACAGGTAATCCATCCTCACCTGGAGCTTTCCCTAATTTTAATTTTTGTATTATTCCATTAATCTCATCTTGTGTTATATCTTCTTCCATCAATTCCTTATATGTTTGATCAATTTTCACCACATACTTTTCTAAATAGCTTTGCAATTTTCCCCGATTAATTGGTTTCTTTGAATATAGATTCTGAAAAAGTTTCTAACCACTTCACATTTCTCTAATTTTTATAACATCTTATACCTCTATCATCTATCAAAACTCCAATTTCTCTCTTCTCTTTTATCTTTCGCCATCTTTGCCAATAATTTAGAATTTCTATTACTAAATTCAAAAATTCCTATTTAAAAATCTCAAATTTCTTTTACTAACTCTGTATCTTCTTCTATCATTTTATTTCTTAACATATTAAGCTCCTGAAGAATTTTTTTCTTTAGTAAGCAAAATTGATTTTCCAATTCTTTAATCTGATTTTTATCTCTTTCCATTTTAATTTTATAATTTTTATATTTCCTACTTGATAATTTAATACTCTCCTCTAAACACCGCTTTCATCGCATCCCAAACAATTTCAAATTTAACCTCCCGTTATCATTTAATCTCCAACTTTCCTCCAATTTTTAAGTATCCATTTTTATCCTTTTCATTTTTATACAATTTCTCGTCATATCTCCAATAGCTTCTTTTTCTCAAAATTAAAATCTAAGTCCACCATAACTTCTGCATGATTCACATCTACCTTTTAATTGATATAATTAAAACTTGAAGGAAGGACAGATGAAAGCTGAGATTCATGAGAAAGAATTGGAAGAAAATAATAGAATAATAGAAAAGAAGAAGAAAAAAGAATTGGAGAAAATGAAAAAGCACCAAGATCTGAAAATTGAAATTGAAAGATTATTTGATTATAAATTGTATTATAATTATAAAATTATATACATAATTATAAAAGATTATAAATTGAAAAGGCCATGATGGCCCTAGTGGTAAATGACCCACAATTAACAAGTCTTGGATGGCAATTAGAAAATCTACATCTTGCTACATCTGTCGATTGCAACAGGCCATACTACTAGGATTAGGGTTAGAGTCTGCACATATGCTACACCAATCTATCATGAGAGTGGTTCTCAACCTGTGGACTGTGGGCCCCTGGGGGAGGGTCACGATTTAGTCACAGGGGTCCATGAAGGGTTGAAGAAATGTTATGATTTAAATCTTGAGTTAAGTCTTGGGGGTCTGAGGACCTAGTTTGTGGCCACAAAAGGACCTCTGTGATGAAGAAAAGGTTGAGAACCCCTTCATTATAATATGAGCCTTGGTGGTGCAGTGGTTAGTGTGCAGTATAGCAGGCCACTTCTGCTGACTACCGGATGCCTGCAATTTGGCAGTTCAAATCCCACCAGGCTCAAGGTTGACTCAGCCTTCCATCCTTCTGAGGTGGGTAAAATGAAAACCCAGATTGTTGGGAGCAATATGCTGCCTCTGTAAAACCACTTAGAGAGAGCTGTAAAGGACTATAAAGCAGTATATAAGTCTAAGTGCTATTGCTATTGCTATCTTAGATTCTTTGAAAAAACTCAATCCATATGAAGGTCAGCACAAGTTATGGAACTAGTAGCTGTAACTTCACATTGTTGCGAACAGAGAATAATTAATAATAATAAAATATGGTAGACTAAAATTCATCAAAATAGTAAGAGAACACCTGTCTGATCTTGATCAATACAAATCACCAGGACCTGATGGATTACATCTCAGAGTTCTAAAGGAGCTGGCAGATGTCGTCTCAGAACCATTGCACCACATCTTTCAAAAATCCTGGAACACCGGGGAGCTGCCAGAAGATTGGAAAACAGCTGATGTGATTCCCCTCTTCAAAAAAAAAGGGGGGGGAAATCGAGACCCAGGAAACTACAGACCAATCAGCCTAACATCAATACCTGGTAAGATACTGGAAAAGATAATAAAAAAACAGATCTGCCAACACCTAGAAATGAGTAGAGTAATAAGTAGCAGTCAGCACAGGTTTGCCAAACCAATCTTATTTCATTCTTCAGCATAGTGACTAAATTAGTAAATTAGTGAAATACTGTTGACATAATATACTTAGACTTCAGCAAGGCATTCGACAAAGTAGATCACAACTTACTTCTTCGTAAGCTAGAAAAAAGTGGGATAGATAGCCTCACCATCAGATGGATTCACAACTGGTTGATGAACGAGTAGTCCTTAATGGGTCTAAGTCTACATGGAGAGAAGTAAGCAGTGGGATGCCACAAGGTTCAATCTTAGGCCCAGTACTCTTCAATATCTTCATAAATGACTTAGATGAGGGAATAGAAGAGGAACTCACCAAATTTGCAGATGATACTGTGGCAGGAATAACTAACAGAAGATAGATAGGCTATCTAACTCTAGAAGATAGGCTCAAGATCCAGATGGATCTTGACAGACTTGAACACTGGGCCCTAGTCAGTGTCTTAATGAACAATCAGCTATATGTGAGCCAGCAGTGTGCAGTGGCAGCTAAAAAAACCAATGCAATCCTAAATTGCATTAACAGAGGATACAATCAAGATCAAGTGAAGTACTAATCCCACTCTATAAAGCCCTAGTAATACCACACCTAGAGTACTGCATCCAGTTTTGGTCACCACACTATAAAAAAGATGTTGAGACTCTAGAAAAAGTGCAGACGAGAGCAATCAGGATGATTAGGGGACTGGAGACTAAAACATATGAAGAATGGTTACATGAACTGGGCATGGCTAGTCTAGTGAAGAGAAGGACCAGGGGAGACATGATAGCAGTGTTCCAATATTTAAGGGGGTGCCACAGAGAGGAGGGGGTCAAGCTGTTTTCAAAAGCACCTGAAAGCCAGACAAGGAATAATGGATGGAAACTGATCAAGGAGAGATTCAACCTAGAAATGAAGAGGAACTTTCTAACAGTGAGAACAATCAACCAATGGAACAGCTTGCCTTCGGAAGTTGTGGGAGCTTCATCACTTGAGACTTTCAAGAAAAGATTGGACTGCCATTTGTCAGAAATAGTATAGGGCAGGGGTGTCCTCAGGGGTCCAGGGCCAACCTGCGTCACTCATTTTATTGGCCCGCAGCAAATTCTCGTGGACAGTGGGTGCGGCCCCCGTCCTGGCCCCCAAGGAAGCCGCCGCTCGCCCGGTTGCAGATGCGGAGTGGCTCCGCTGAGGCGATCCCCGCCCACCCGGGGCTGCGGGCCGGCCATTCCGCCACTGGGCTGTAGGGGGCGCCCAGGACGCCCATGGCTCCAGCCCGGCCCACCAGACAGAGGAAGAGGCGGGCGGGTGGCGACGCCCATCGTCCCCACGCGGGGCTGCAGCCCCGGAAGCCAGGCGGGCGAGGCGCTCTGCTTCCCAGCCCCGCTGGATCCTCTCCGGCGCGGCGCCTGCACGCGCTCAGGGGCGCTACTTGTCGCGGATGATGGTCTGCAGCTCCCGGATCTGGTCGTTCATGGGCAGGAGTTTGAGCTGGGCCGCCGCCGATCCCGCCAGTCGTGACGCGCCGCCGCCGCCGCCGACGTGGCCGTGGCCTCCTCGGCACCTGCCGCCCGCACAGCAGCCGTTCCGCCAGCGCAGCAGCATCGGCTGCCGCCGGCGCTGCTGCTGCTGCTGTCCGGGCTCAGGCTGTCACCGCTGCCCGGCCGGGTCGGCGGCGCAGCTGCCGAGGCCCGCCGCCGCCGCCGGCATCCCGCCTCTGCCCCGCCCGGGCCCACCACGCGCCGGTCGCGGCAAGGCATCGCCTCCATGCGCCGCCGGCAGCGCCGCGCGCCCGCCACACGCCTCCGCTTACCTCAGCCGCGGGCCCGTGTGCCGCCCGTGACGCGCCGAGCTCGCCCGCCCCATTGGCCGCCGCGCCGCCGCCGCCGCCGCCGCCGCCGCCACTCGGCGCTCGGAGGAGGGCGGTGCCCGCCCACTCGCCCCTAGTTAGCCCTGTCCTTTCTGGCCTGGGTGGGAGCCGCGTGGCACACCTGAGTGGCTGCGAGGAAGCGGTGCGGGCCTCGCCTGGGCCTCCCGGAGTCCCTCCATTGGCTGCTGTGTCTCCCTCAGTGGGAAGAGAGTTCGACGGACGACGGAAAATCCCCAGTAAATACATGCTGGTTGCCAAAAGCTTGACTTTTGATGTAACTGGGGATGCTGCGAAGGTCATAAATGCAAAGACTGGTGGTAAGTCACTTTTTTCAGTGCTGTTGTATTGGTCGCTAAATGAGTGGTTGCAAGCCGAGGATTACTGGTAGCCACTGTCAGTATTTAGGTCTCTATGTATTTAGGTTTCTATGCCCATAGCCACATCCACTCAGTCACATGAGGAGTTAGCCACGCCCACCAGTCACATGACCACCAAGCCACACCCCAAAATAAGCCACGCCCACAGAACTGGTACAAAAATTTTTAGCCCCCCGTGGCCCGGGCCTTTGCTTATTTTTCTGTATTTGGCCCTCACTCAAAAAACTTTGGACACCCCTGGTATAGGGTCTCCTGCTTCAGCGGGGGTTTGGACTAAACCAGGGGTCACCAACCTTTTGGACCTCCGGGACCACCAAATTCATAATTTTAAATCCCGCAGACCACTAATATGACTTTTTAAAAAAGATAAATAATATTTAGTGTAAAATAAAAAATGCAAATAATTTTTCTGTGGACCACCAAAATTTTCTTGTGGACCACCAGTGGTCCACAGACTACCAGTTGGTGACCACTGGACTAAATGACCTATAAGATCCCTTCCAACTCTGTTAATCTGTTAAATCTGTTACATCATTTCTTGGTTTGAACTGGCATTGGTTCTCTCTATTATCTTGTATTACTTTTTACAAGGAGCCATCTTTTTATGCTATTTATAACAGATTACAAAAATGATACATTTTACCATCCAAAAGTACATCAAGATCAATTATATTACATTTTTGTAACGATGCCGTTTTGAACTACTTATGCTACCCAAGCATTTTCAACACACCATTAGGAATCTTCACAAAGGAGTCATACCAGGAGAATGGTCTCTTCTTTGCTACTAAACAGTTACATTACAGCTAGATATAACTTTCTTGATAAGAAATAATCCACAGTAGATTAGAAATGTATATAATTTACTTTTATATAACACCTTTTGTACTGAAATTATCCCTAAGTATATTATAAAAGGATTAGTTAGATCATGGTAATGAGAATAAACAAAGATAAACAGAACAGCTATTAAATGTTAAAACTCTATCCCACAGAGTTTTGTGGGTTGACACTTTAGTATAGCATATTCTATTAATAGCAGTAACTCCAGGAAAAGTTTTGATGTTTGAAATCTTTTAGAAAAAGCATAGTGCTAAGATAGTTGAGAGTCTATAGATTTTATAAACTTTGTTTACTGAAAGAAGGGATATTCAATTATAGGCCAATTTAATAGTGTAATTGTAATCACTTTGATTGCAATTACTTTTACAAATAAAAAAAAATAACAACACAGGTCCATTAAACATATCAATTCCCACTGCAGAATTACTTTGAATCTCCATTCTTCTTTTCTGTATTTTTGCTTTGTTTTTCTAAAAGAGTGCAAATTCTGAGGGAATCTCTCGCACAAGAACAGAAGCATCCCCTTGCTGTTGCTTCTAGCTTTGGTACCTTCCGAAGGAGACTAAGAAGAACCTACCAAGCTGTTTCAGTAGCAATTTCTCCCTTTCCTCTGACAAAGCATATCCTATTGCTTTTATAGTTGAACGCTTTGCGAGCACACAGCACTTCTGCGCATGCGCAGATCGTTTTGGATGACATCTGGGCAGGTGAACAGAGCCTCCCACCGCTGCTACTACTGGTTCGCCCAAACCAGGGCGAACAGGAAGAAACCCACCACTGGAACATGCCTTGTAAAAATAATTCAAAGCTGTCTTCCCACATTTTTCTTCTTTGTTTTGAGAATAGATCTGATGGGGCCATTTTGAAGTACAAAATGTCTGGCGTTCCATAGAGCCATGGCAGTATATATTTTCTCTTACTGTATTTATAAATCTTGAAACATATGGAGTACTTGCTGCAGGTGGTCTATACAATCCTTCCCTATTTTTTGAAGGAGGGGAATTTTGCACTTTCTGAATACCTGCAGCAGGGAAAATTTCATCTCTTTCCTATGAACTTTCATATCCTTGGATCATATGGGAACCAGCACTGATGAAGTTATATCTTTGTTCCAGATACTAGGAGTGAAAGCATGAATATATCAGGACAAATATGGGACTGGAGCAATGTTGCCAGGAGTCAGGATATTGCGAAGTGCCCCTATTGTTGACTCTCCTGTTTTAGGGAATGGACAACAGGTGGACAATGAGGACTAGATCCCACCTTCAGTACTATTGGAATGCTGGTAATATCTGTTTGTGACATCTTCATCCTGCCCTGCTTTTCTCTTCTTTCTTGGAGAGAAGAATAAGGCTGAAGCACAGGATAATTGGGCAGCTGACAATGTGGGAAAAGAATGTTTCAGGAAAGGTTTTGTGTTTTAGGTCCAAGGGGCTGGAATAGAATTGTCATAGCTCAAGCAAAATGGTTAGAACATTATGTGCTAATTATGGCTAACTGTGATATTGTCTGTTGTAGTCCATAACTGCTTTGTTCCTATGGAGATATTCCAATCCAATGCCTACTGTATTTTTCGGGGTATAAGACACACCTTTCCCCACCCCCCTAAAGGAAGGTGAAAATTTGGGTGTGTCTTATACACTAAATGTAGCCCCGCCCACCCTTTGAAACCTCCTTTTAAGAGGCTGAAAAAAGCTTCTTAAAGGAAGGTTTCAGAGGCAGGAAAAAAAAGCAAAAAAAAAAAGCAAAAAAAAACCAAGGCACAGAGCTCACAACCAATGCATCTGTTGCTAAAGTTCACCTCTGGAAACAGCTGATTGGGGGAATTCTGAGAGGCCCAGTCACTTGCCTATTTTATTTATTTATTTATTTATTTATTTATTTATTTATTTATTTATTTATTTATTTATTTATTTATTTATTTATTCATATTTTTATACCGCCCTATCTCCCGAGGGACTCAGGGCGGTTTACAGCCTAATAAAAACATACATATAAATACAAAATAAAACACCAATTTAAAAAACTTATTAGATAAGGCCGAATATTAAAAATTGCAATAAAAAATAATAAAATCCCGTTAAAACCAAAGTTAAAATTTAAAAATTCTAGTCCAGTCCTGCGCAAATAAATAGATGTGTCTTAAACTTGCGGCGAAAGGTTTGAAGGTCAGAAAGTTGACGAAGACCTGGGGGAAGTTCATTCCAGAGGGTGGGAGCCCCCACAGAAAAGGCCCTCCCCCTGGGTGTCGCCAGTCGGCACTGCCTGGCTGACGGCACCCTAAGGAGTCCTTCCCTGTGAGAGCGCACGGGTCGGTGGGAGGCAATCGGTGGCAGCAGACGGTCCCGTAGATAACCCAGCCCTATGCCATGGAGCGCTTTGAAGATAGTTACCAAAACCTTGAAGCACACCCTATCAGCTTTTTTCTTATTTTCCTCTCCAAAAACTAAGGTGTGTCTTATACTCCGATGCGTCCGAAAAAATTTGGTATGTATATTCAAAGACAGAGATGCTTCAAAGCCTGTGGGTCCATGGACATAGCACCTGCATACAACACTATACATCAGTGTTTTTTAAACTTGGCAAGTTTAAGATGTGTAGACCTCCATTTCCAAAGCGGGCTGGTGAATTCTGGAAATGGAAGTCCAAACATCTTAAAGTTGCCTGGTTTGAAAAACACTGTTTTAAGATCATATTTCAGCAGCAGGGGGAAGCTTGCAACCCTAGGAAAAGGTGACTTGAAGGCAGAGGTTGCCTAAATTCTTCCTCTGTTCCAAAACATATTTCAGTTTTCAGATGTAAAGTTTTGGAAGCCCTACTGTTTTCTCCCTAACAACATCGGGCATACAATTCCAGTGAAACTGAATGAATCACTAAATGTAGGGTGCAGATGGACTGGGGTTTGTGTGCTAGCCTACCGGTATATCTGAAGGCTGTGGGGAAGGAAGCCCCTTACCTGTAATATACCTGCAGAGGTCAGGGAAGGTTAGGCTGCAGCTTACTGCATCTGCTCCTCCTACAGATGTGAACTCTACTCTCAAAGCACCCATAATTACCCTTGCTAATTCAGATGTAGTTTTTTTTTTTTTGCAGATTGGCTCTGATAACCATGAAGGCAGAACCCATTTATCTACATAATCCCATGCTTTTTCAGCCTTCAGTGGCAAAAGCTGTAAGGCAGCCTGATTTTTTTCTGCCTTAATGGAAGAAGATTACTTTTCTTAACCTTCCCCTTCCCCATCACACCCTCCCACAAGCATATTTTATCCTATTATTTAAAACAGGGCAGATGAACATTATTCTCAGAAAAAGAGAATGACCAATTTGGGGAAAATGCTCTATTACTTTTAGGCAGTGAAGCAGACTGATGATATTTTTAGGTTTGCATGTTTATAACTGACTTCTCACTCATTATTTTCCAGAGGTGACCTTGATCTAATACCTTCAGTACCCAAATAGGAGCCAAAGCCTCTCCTAAAATATCCTTGATCTGAAACAAATGTGAAGTAACGTTTAGCATTCCTTCTTCAAAGTGTCTGCTAATTTGATTGCAGTGAGGATAGAAAGCTTTTCATTACATATCACAAACTTCATTTATGTGGGATGACTCATCGGGCACTCTGAAAAGCCAAATGAGTACCCAATCTCTAATGCTGCCTTTAGCAGTAACATCAATCCTCTCTAGTTCGATTCATCTTTTATCAATTATGCTGAGTTTTTTTCTTTTCTGGGGGCAGGGGCAGGGGAGGTATAGAAAAAAAATATCAATCTTGTAATTATAAAATGATGTTGCTCCTTGGTCAAAACAGGATTGATCCATACTTTCATCTAAGCCACAAAGGAATTCAATTTTTATACTCGAATCTTAATTAAACTAAACTACGTAAATCAAGTAATTCTGAATTGTTGGCTGCCTGCTGACTTGACAAACATTTGTCTCCTAGGTTCACATAAAAGCCAATAGCCATATCAGATCCATTTGAAGCTAGGATTATTATAATAGCAGGAAAAATAGTAGAAAATCTCAAGAGACACATCATAGTACATCATGATGTGTTGAGGCATGTTGCCCTAGCTTTCTGAGCATGTTTGGGGAGACCATCTTATCTCATATTAACACATTGTTTTTAATGCACATCAGATACCTGTACAATTAGCACAGAGGCCCCACAAGGCTGTGTGCTCTCCCCACTTCTTTTCTTTCTATATACCAATGACTGCATCTCTAACAATCCATCTGTTAAATTATTGAAGTTTGCAGATGATACAACAGTGATCGGTCTCATTTGAGAAAATGATGAATCCGCACACAGACGGGAGGTTGAACAACTAGCCTTGTGGTGCGACCAGAACAATCTGGAACTGAACACACTCAAAACCGTAGAAATGGTGGTAGAATTTAGGAGAAACCCTTCCATACTTCCACCTCTTACAATACTATACAACACAGTATCAACAGTAGAAACCTTCAAATTTCTAGGTTCTACCATATCGCAAGATCTAAAATGGAAAGCCAGTATCGAAAACATCATCAAAAAAGCACAACAAAGAATGTTCTTTCTGCGCCAACTCAGAAAGCTCAAACTGCCCAAGGAGCTGCAGATACAGTTCTACAAAGGAATTATTGAGTCTGCCATCTGCACCTGTACAACTATCTGGTTTGTTTCTGCAACCCAACAAAACAGACACAGACTTCAGAGAATAATTAGAACTGCAGAAAAAACAACTGCTACCAACTTGCCTTCCACTGAAGACCTGTATGCTGCACGAGTCAAAAAGAGGGCTGTGAAAATATTTACAGTTCCCTCACATCCTGGACATAAATTGTTTCAACTCCTACCCTCAAAACGATGCTATAGAGCACTGCACACCAGAACAACTAGACAAAAGAAAAGTTTTTTCCCGAACGCCATCACTCTGCTAAATGAATAATCCCCTCAACACTGTCAAACTATTTACTAAGACTGCATTACTATTAATCTTCTCATCGTTCCTATCACCCATCTCCTCACACTTGTGACTGTATGACTGTAACCTTGTTGCTGGTATCCTTAAGATTTATATTGACTGTTTCCCTATGACTATCATTAAGTGTTGTACCTATGATTCTTGAAGAATGTATCTTTTCTTTTATGTACACAGAGAGCATATGCACCAAGACAAATTCCTTATGTGTCCAATCACATTTGGCCATTAAAGAATTCTATTCTATTCTATTCTATTCTATTCTATTCTATTCTATTCTATTCTATTCTATTCTATTCTACTCTACTTTACTCTACCCTACTATATGACATCCAGACCTCAGGCCCGGGAACCAAGTTTTCTAGTTTTCCTGTTTTCTCTCCTTCTCTGGATAGACCTCTTGCTTCTCTCATAAGTTTTTCCCAGAACACATACAATTCAGTCTGGATGTAGGGATTGAAAGAAATGTCAAAAAAGCATTTAATCTATATGAACTGCCACTGTATCTTTTCTTTTCAATGCATGCTGACCATCAAAAAATCTGACTGGACAAAACACAGATTGACTGGGGGAAAAATACTGTTTTAAGGTAGAGATAAGTAACAGCAGCTCTTGAAAGTTTATGAATGCTATCTCTGCCTCTTGAATGTCATGGAAGAGATGAATACTTGATTTTTGCATCACAGTACCATTTATTTATTTGCAAATGTCACTATGTTTTTTTGTTCCTGATAAAAGCATGTCATTACAAAATTCACTGGCAGGAAAAAAAAGATGAACCTTGAGACTAAAACTTTAAAATGGAATTTCTGAATAATTTAGCATAGTTGTATTTCTTGTGTGCCCTGAAATATTCCTGTTTACAAATAGCTGCCTTACTGCTTATATTCGTGTATGAATTTGTTTGGTTGTTTGTTAATTTGATAGTACAAGAAATTGTCTAATCTGTCCTATTTGGAAAAGATAACTTTCCCAATTTTAAGATGGGGTGCATGGTAATTGGCGCATCCAGTGGAATACCCAGTCTCCACATCCAAACATTGCTTTTTCCCTTGAAGTGAATGGGAAACAGACTGAGAAATGATATTCTGTAGATATGATGAGACTATGTAAACTTTCTTCTTGGAAATAGGTGTAGTTTCAGTCTTTTTTCTGGAATTAAAAAGAAATGCCTGTAGTTTAACACTAACTTCTCCCCCCCCCTCCACCGCCGACAACACACTTTAACCCTTCCAAATACAGGTCAAATCCTGCTTTAGCTTTCAAGATCAATAAAAGTTGGCATTCCTAGCTACCTGTATGCACCAGGAATTAATAAATTCCTCAATGCTCCGTTTTCTTGATGGTTGACACTTCCACAGGCCATGATTTGAAGGATCTAGCAAAACTTACTGATATACAAGAATATATAGAATAATAAAGTTGGAAGGGACCTTGGAGGTCTTCTAGTCCAACCCCCTACTCAGGCAGGAAACCTTATACTATTTCAGACAAATGGTTGTCTAATCTCTTCTTTAAAATTTCCAGTGTTGGTGCATTTGCAACTTCTGAAGGCAGGTTGTTCCCCTGATTAATTGTTCTGTCCAGAAATTTCTTCTTAGTGCTAGGTTGCTTCTCTCCTTGATTAGTTTCCATCCGTTGATTCCTGTCCTGCCTTCAGGTGCTTTAGAGAATAGCTTGACTTCCTCTTCTTTGTGGCAACCCCTGAGATATTGAAGCACTGCTATAATATCAACCCTATTCCTTGTTTTCTTTAAACTAGACATATCCAGTTCCAGCAACCCCTAATCATCTTTGTTTCTCTCTTCTGTGCACTCTTTATAGAGTCTCAGTATCTTTTTTTATATCTTTGTGACCAAAACTGGATGCAGTATTATTATAAAATAATAAAATAATAATATAAAATCATTATAAAGTGGTATTAATACTTCATGTGATCTTTTTTCCATCCCTCTGTTAATGCAGTCTAGTACTGTTTTGGCCTTTTTGGCAGCTACAGCCCACTGCTGGCTCATATTTAAATGATTGTTCACTAGGACTCCAAGATCCCTCTCACAGTTACTACTATTGTATTTTTTCTTTTTATGTACACTAAGAGCATATGCATTAAAGACAAATTCCTTGTGTGTCCAATCACACTTGGCCAATAAAGAATTCTATATTTATTTATTGAGTCAGATACCAGCTATACTATATCTGTGCATTTGGGTTTGTTTGTTTGTTTTTTGTCTAAATGTAGACCCTTACTTTTTTCACCATTGAATTTCATTTTGTTAGATAGGGCCCAATGTTCAAGTCTGTCAAGATTCTTCTGTATCTTAAGCCTATCTTCTGGAGTGTTGGCTATTCCTGCCAGCTTGGTGTCATTTGCAGATTTGATGCTAGATACATAGTTAACTTTGATAAGAAGAGAGAGAGGGCGAGTGAGAGAAAGACTGAAAGTAAGACTAGTTAAACACTAATCACAGAACAGTAATTTCTGCACCAGTAATTTGGATTGTCTTCTACAGTTGTTCAGCCATCCTTGTGCCATAATAATAAATAGCAATAAGGATGTGCTTTATATTACTTCAATAGTGACAGCGTGAAGCTATGAAATAATGTGAGTCAGTAGCATGGAAATAACCAGGCTCAGAAATGTTTTCGCAGCTCAATAGAATGCCAACAAAAACAAAATTGACATACTTTTGCCAGGTATATTCTTGCTATGTACAGTTCTGACAATGGAAGGACACTTAGGAGAACCTCATCGATGGAATTCAGCACCAGAGCAGATTCCTATTGGACAATAAATACAATTTATCACCTATCCAGCTTCTGAAAGCTTCCCTGCCTCTTCTCCCAAATGAGCACTTTGAATGATGATACCAGATCATCACATTGCTTTGACATTGCTGCTAGAACAATATAGGGTATCAATTAGTTACAGTAGGCTAAGCTGCACTGAAGCAGTGGCTACCTTAGCCAGGCCATCAGATTCTCTAGGACACAGTAAGTAGTTCTGTTATAGAACTTGACCATATTAGTGGGAGGTTTTATCTCTCAGGTGGGAGAGCTTACCGGGGAATTTGTAGCCATTTTATAGAGCAGATGCAAGGCAGAGTCTCTTTGTGTGCAGAGAATCTAACACTTCATGCATAAGTGGCATCTGTTATCCTGGCACCTGCTAAATAATAGCTCTATTGAGCAATGTGTACATTACAAAAGTTTAACTTTTCTAGTGCAAATTAGGCTTCCCTATTACTTATCACTAAACAGAAATTAAGACTTTGAGTGGGAATAACTGTCTCTGTGAAGATTAGCATATAAATGGCCATTCATTGACTATTGAAGCATAGAGCTAAAAAAGAAGCAGAAAATGGGATATCACTCTTTAGAGTTATGCTGTTTGATTCCACTTTTAAGAAACTATTTTGATAATTTGCATTTGATTAGAGTGGTTTTTGATTTCTGGCCATAATCATTTTGTTGCCAGTCAGATACATTGTGATTGTTTTGTTTTCTGATTATCTTCTTTTTCATCGTGCACCATTATTACTTATTAGGTTTTATTGAAATACCCCAATGTTTATAGTTCTGGCCATATCCCATAATTATTCAATAACTACAGTATTGATTGTACTTCTTGCTGGCACGCCAGGTTGTTAAAAACAGTGGCAGACTGTTTTTAACAGTCTGCCACTGGCCTTTAATGTACTTCCAAACCAGAAGTCAGTGAAAGTAGATTTAAAGTTTTATTGCCTTGTGTGATGCCAAAGAACTCTGGAGTTGCTATGCTACGATTTTATTCTTTAAACAGATTTGAACTTGCAATGCACGCAGCAACCCTCAAGCTTCTTGAAGGTTTGGTGGATACCTGCCGAGCTCAATGTGAGCAAAGGCATATCAGAGGTGGCATAGGCCCTTTAAATAATGCATATTCAGTGTATTACCAAGATGTCATATTGTGAGACATCAGAATCCTGTGAAGAGGTCCCAGAGTAAAACATCACACAAGCATGGTCAGTGTGCTGGCAATGTTCTCAGCATCTCATTTGCAAAGCTGTTTTATCTTTTGCCTCCTGTCTCAAAGTTTCTCTTTAGTAATGCCTCCCATGGCAAACAAACACTTTTTTTTAATGAACTCAAAACTATTCAGCAGTCACATGTCATTGGATGTGGAGTGGCTTTTGAAAAATCTACCTGATTGCCAGATACCTCTAAGTAAAACAGAATACATTCAGAGAGACAGAGAGAGAGAAAATTGCTTATGAAACCTGGTGCCAAAAGTATTTTTTTTTCTTGTTAAGTGGAAAGTAGGTATCTCTTTTTTTTTTTTTTTTTTTTATATAAAAAGTTTTTATTGGTCAAAAAAGATTTATGCAAATACATATCAGGTATGGTAAATTTTCATTTTTCTTATACATGATAAGAATTTTACTCAAAATTTTAAACACATACAACAGCCATATGGCAAGCAGGTGATACGAAGTAGCTAAGTTTCAATCTTACATACACAATAAGGAATATCATACGAAAGAGAATAAGGAAAACCAACACAATACCAAATATCTTTGTCACTTCCTAATTTTGGATCTCAGAACTCTGGGCTCAGCCTGACCCAATTCCAGGGCCGCAACAGCGGCAGCCGCCTCCGCCCCATGGTCTATAACCTCCCCTTCTTCAATTCCTGGGTCATCTAAATCCAGGAGGGCTTTGTGTTCCTCCACGTAGGCCGCAGCCTCCGCAATTGTACTAATTTTTTTCGTAATGCCCTCCCGGAAAATCATCAATCCCTCTGGCATCAGCCATCTGAAGCCCACTCCCTTCTGGTACAATTTGCTTGATAAAAAGTAATATTTCTTTCTCATTTCGCGTACCTGTCTGGGAATCTGCCTCAGAATGGCTATCTCCCTGCCCCTATAAGTCAGTGCCCCACTCCTATGTTTTCTAAGAATTTCATCTCTCGTCTCTCTTTTCACAAATTTGACATGAACCTCTCTAGGAACTGCATGCGTGCGTGCATATTGTGAATTAACTCTATAAACTCGATCCACATCCCAATTCATAAAATCAACACCTCTCCCAAGAAATTCTCCCAACAGTTTAGTCACAACATCTCTCAAGTCTTCTTGGTCCACTTCTTCCAAAATTTGGAACCTAAGGAAATAAGACAATTCATCCATCTGTAGTCCAAGCACAGCATTGCTTGTCGCCTCCTCTTTTCTGCACTGCCCGCATCTCACCCTCCAGACCTTCCACTTTCTGCTTATTTTCTGCTGAGACTTGTTGAGTATCCTTTAAATCCTTTTGGATAGTCACAATTTCTGCTCTTATTTCATCCAGTTTCTTGTCCATATTAGATAACTTTTCCAGAATTCTCCATTTCTCCAGCAGTTGGTCTCTGACCTTTGCCATTTAAAAAAATTTTCAAAATCCTCAGGCAAGCACAGTATCCTTATAATTTCCTCCGGATCCACCAGGGGCACTCACAGGAGCAACGAGTCCAGAGTACAGTTAATCAACCAGGAAGTCAAGGGAAGTGATGTCATCAAGATTCTCATAGTGAAGGCGGAAGCTGGACGCCACCATTGTTCCTCAGAGGAGGGGGGCCTCAAACCTCCCTCCTAAATTTCTCCATCACCTCTTCTCCAGAGCTCCACAAAACCGTAATCTTGTTATTTTAAGTTCTCCTCTCTCCAAAGTGATTCAGATTCTTCCAGTCGCAGGGGAGAAAAACCCCCCCCGCACTCCGGAATACTCCACTCACGTTTGCCGATATTCCCTTCCCTTCTTCATTCCTCAATTCTTCTCCGTTCCCTGTTCACCACCAGGCTGCTGCAATTATAAATCCAAAGCCCCGGTGTCACCGGGCACAGCGGCCCAGGCGACGACCAAAGTAATGGCCGCGGCCTGTAGCCTCCGAACCCCGCCGAGCCTAGGACGCGCCAGCATCGGTCCCCCCAGTCCTGTATATCGGCTGGGAGACCCCTGGCGAGCCGTCCGTGCGGCAGGTGTCCTTTTCGGAACACCTGGCCCCTAAGGGCCTCGGCGGCGGCCGGATTCGGACACTGGAGGCAGGAGAAGCCTTCCAGACGTCCGTTGCCACCGGACACCGGAAGTCGTCTCTCGAAAGTAGGTATCTCTTGATACTATCTGAGAAACTGTTCAACTACTGATGGACAACTCCAGAGAGAGAAAACCATTCTAATGCATGCCCTTTGCTATTTATAAAGTGTCCTTGCTGGCTTTATTCATTTCTGATTTGGACCTCTTTCTTTCTGAATGGGTTATTGAGTGACAGTCCCTGGCAGCTGCACAATGCAGGATTTGCGTGCAAAATCAATTGGGAAGGCTGGAATGACCCAGCGTAAACCTACCTGAAAATGATGCCCCCTCCCCTCAGAACTTGTTGGCTGCTCTGTATTGTTTGGATAGGAGAGATCCGCTGGGTGACTCAGCTGTGTCAGTTTCCAAACAAAGAGCCCTCCAGTCTAGTAGTCCTTGCTCTGAAAATCTCTGCATCTTAGCCCGAGTTTTAGGGCTCTGTGAGCTTCCTAATTAGAAGGTGCTTTCAGAATGCATTTGGCACAGCATGGTTTAAGAATTAAGAGGATCTAGATTTGCATTTGTTTTGTTTTCTCTTTTATTTTTAAATCAAGACCATTGTAAGTGGCAGGGCAGAAATAACTGAAGATTCAAATTAAGGCAGAAAGGCATGAATAAGCTCTCCTGCTATGAGATTTCGGCTTTGGAGTGCTGGCCAGTTTTGCTCCATAAAATTATTTATTTTCTATATTTATCACCTGTTTTGGTTTTGGTTTTCATTTTCACAGGAATCTACATATAGCTAAAGTACACAGCAAGAAATAACAATTTCCCCTGCAACAGTATGAATAGGAAAAATAGCACTCAGCAGCAGTTAATCAATAAGGTAGTGCAATATACATAAACAAGGTTACAAAATACCCCTGTTAAAAGCTGGTGCAAAGAGGGTGGATTCATGAAGTACCAAACTTATATTAAGAGTAGTGATATCAGAACAAGTAGCTCTCCAATACCAGAATTAAAGACCATCTCAGAAAAAAAAAGCCATAAAATGGGCCTCTAAGGGAGAGTTGGCAGACTCAGTGAAAATAAAAGACCCTGATGAAACAGTGATCACATCCTTTGGAATTGTTCAATGATTATGGGACTATATTTTTTAACTTCTTTAGACTATTGTTGTCTAGAATCTGTTCCCCATGATTCCTGACAGCTCCACAAGAAATAATAAAAAGAAAAATAATAATAATAATATTTCCTCAACATCAGAAAAACGAGCTAGATTGGATCAAAAATTCATGAGCATCTCAACCAACAAATGCTCTGTCTTACACATTGGAAAAAAGAATCAGAACACTAAATACAAGCTTGATGGACATGACCTTGTAGATGACCCTCACTCTGTCAAAGACCTTGGAGTTCTCATATCAAATGATCTAAATGCTAAAGCCCACTGCAACTACATTGCCAAAAAGGCGTTAAGAGTTGTAAACCTAATCTTGCGTAGCTTCTTCTCCGGAAAGTTTACACTACTAACCAGAGCATACAAAACATTTGCTAGACCAATTTTTGATTACAGCTCATCTGTCTGGAACCCACACTGCATTTTGGACATTAATACAATTGAACGTGTCCAGAAATATTTTACAAGAAGAGTCCTCCACTCCTCTGATCGCAACAAAATACCTTATGCCACCAGACTTGAAATTCTGGATTTAGAAAATTTAGAACTACACTGCCTTCGACATGACCTGAGCATAACTCATAAAATCATCTGTCACAATGTCCTTCCTGTTGAAGACTACTTCAGCTTCAACCACAACAATACACGAGCACACAATAGATTCAGACTTAAAGTGAACCGCTCCAATCTTGATTGTAGAAAATATGACTTCAGTAACAGAGTTGTTAATGCCTGGAATGCACTACCTGACTCCGTGGTCTCATCCCAAAATCCCCAAAATTTTAACCAAAGACTGTTTACTGTTGACCTCACCCCATTCCTAAGAGGTCTGTAAGGGACGTGCATAAGAGCACCAGCGTGCCTCCCATTCCTGTCCTAATGTTCCCTTTGGTTGTATTCATTTTGTGTAGTTATTTCATACTTATATATAGTTGTATTTGACAACATACATAAATAAATAAATAAATAAATAAATAAATAAATAAATAAATAAATAAATAAATAAATAAATCTTCTTTCAAACAAGAGGCACATCTGGCTTTTGAGCTATATTTTATGAATGCCAACATTTGGAAGAGCACCCATAACTTTAGGAGACCAAATACAACCTGGGGCATCAGACTGCGTCTCTTCACTCTTGTGGCAGTGTTTTCTTTTTTACTGAGGGCCAATACAGTCATCTTCATATCTTGAACTTTACATATTTACTTTGCTATTCTGTGAATTTGCAACATATTTCAAAATATATTTTGAGTTTTATTCATAGTTGAATCTCTTAAATAAAAATGTATAATTCAAAAATATTTTAAATATAGGACTTTGTGTACAAGAGATTTACTTGATAATCTAAAACAGGGCTATCAAACTCCCGGCCCGTGAGCTGGATGCATCATGTGGCCACGCCCACACCCAGTTTAGCAAAGAGGGAAAAAGTCCTGATACGTCACATGATGCCGCCATGATGATGTGACTTTGACACCCCTGATCTAAAGCAACAAGGAGGCAGTTGGCTGCTTACTGGTTTCTCTCTCTCTTTCTTGCTAATATATTATTACTAAAAGTTTCATGAAAAAGTATTGAACATTTAAACCTCTGAGGAAAAATTGGTGAAATTGAAGATGGCTCCAATGAGAGCAAATATGATGATCATGGTGGAATGAAGAGCCAACAAATGAATCAGCTGTTTGGAATTCCTCTCAGAACAAGAAGAGGACTTGGGATCCACATGTCCTTCAAATTGTTGATCCTTGTGAAGAAATTATAAGATAATAATCTCTGATGGGTTTACAGCTCTGGGAAATGAGGGAATAGCCATCTTGCTCAAGCCATGTTTGGCACCTTTAAAAGGACGCTGGGTTCACATGCTTCCTTTTCTAATCACTTTTGGAAATTGCTTCTCAACTGCTTTAAATGTTAACTGTTTCAACTATTAAAAACTTTTCGATTAACAAATTGTACAAGTTTTGAAGGTGAATTTACTTCAATCCTATCAGAATATTCATGAACTGGAATAGGGCATAGTAACAAGGTCAGCTAATGAATAGGCATGGCAACAGATCAGCCAATGTGGGCTGTTTGGAAACTGAAACATAAAGGAACCTGGGTGTGGCTCTGTAGCTCTGAGTCTGTCTAATGAATTGAAACTGAAACTCATCTCTGCTGTTCTCTGCCTGTGTCTTTTTCCTATAACTCTCTACCACATTGCAAGAATCTGCTGTTGGTATTGTATGTGTTATGATATATATAAAGGGAAGTTAGTGAATCCTGCTGAATCAGTTATCTGTGTGTGCTTTCTGGATGTGATTTCTGCAACAAACTGACAAATTCTTTATGAAAGGAATTTTAAATAAAAGTTGAAGGATTTACAATTTTTTATAAACTGCAAAAAAGTGATTAGAACATTGATTTAGGAAAGTTACACATTGACTAAGGGACCAGATAGATTTTAAACAAGATTTTGAAATTATAAGCATCTGTCCTGTAGAAAAATGCTGTTATTATCTTTTTAAAAAAATGATAGAAAAGGACTTTGAAGTTTGGACCTTCCCCTAGAGGGAACTGGAATGAACTAAATATTGCAATTATTGGAGAAGAACAGTTAAATGTGACTTATTAATACAGAATGGAGCAAAATACTTTAATACTGGACATATTGAGAAATATTTGTGAACAGTGGGCCTAGAAGTTAATTTAAGAGTGGCTGCCATTATACATAGACGGTGATTAAAAATGTTATGGAAGAAGAACTAGATTTATCAAATAAGATTGAGACTGACTTGAAAGTGGATTTAGAAATGTCAGACTATCAATCAACTCTATATTTGGTAACATACCAGCATATTAAAAATGACAGATCACAAGAGACATATGTAAAATGATGCTGTATTGAATATACAAATAAAAGTGGTGGATGTGTTAATATTAAAAGGGATTTGTGAGAAGCTGGGGGGAAAGAAATCTGAGCAACTTTTTTATATTGGAGAAAATATCTGACACTTGTTAAAATTTTGAAGAATTTTATGAGAAGGGACAAAGAAAAAATAAAATTTTATCAAGTTCTAGGACATTATTTGAAGGGAGTAAAAATTAAGATGATTATTGGAAGCAAAAGGAAGGAATAGGAGGTTGGTTTATTTTATCGAGATTAAAATAGATAATCCTTTGTGGTAACCCTTAATTGACTTTTGCTGACTAGGGCTGAATGACAAGCTTTTATGAATTTGTTTATAGATAATAATATATCAAATATGGAAAAAGAAATCATTTGTTATATTTTAAGAGAAGGTGCTAAGTTACTAAAATTGTTTATACTTGTGATGAAGGAGAAAATCATTTTATTATATGGACCCTTTCTTTTTCTTTACTATATTCTTATTTATCTTTTTTCCTATTTTTGAATTTTCCATTTTCCATTTTCTTTTCTTTTCCTTAGCTTGTATAAGTTTTTATCATTTTAACGTCTAAAAAAATACTATAAAACTATTGAGAATTAAAAATGCTCACAGCATTTGAGTTCTTTAATAATGCATCTTTTCTGAAGATTTCTTTGATTTTACATGGAGTCCACTAATAATGAACCAGGAATTTTGATCTTATAAATCTCAACAATTTTGTGACAGTTCTGCAATGTATCCAAGATTCCTTGACAGTATCTCTCACAGAAAAAATCAATTATACATCAAAAAGTACACTGATCATTTCAGAGTTCAAAACAAAGAGGCTAGATATTGAAAGAAATCCAATAAATATTTGTGAAAGGCAATAATGCAACTGGTCAACCAGCAGAATTTCTAAATTTATAATATAAAATGTACTTTATTTAAATAATTGGATATGTGATGGCACAGATCCAATAGATGACATGAATCAGGAGCTGCAATCATGGCTTGGTGCTATCCTTTTTGTTAATCCTTCTTCTTCAATACTTGAGCACTAGAAGAAAGTAACAAGAAAGACACAGACTTCAGAGGATAATTAGAACTGCAGAAAAAATAATTGGTACCAACCTGCCTTCCATTGAGGACCTGTATACTGCACGAATCAAGAAGAGGGCCGTGAAAATATTTACAGATCTCTCACATCCAGGACATAAACTGTTTCAACTCCTACCCTCAAAACGACGCTATAGAGCACTGCACAACAGAACAACTAGACACAAGAACAGTTTTTTCCCGAAGGCCATCACTCTGCTAAACAAATAATTCCCTCAACACTGTCAAACTATTTACTAAATCTGCACTACTATTAATCTTCTCATCGTTCCCATCACCAATGTCTTTCCACTTATGACTGTATGACTGTAACTTTGTTGCTGGCAATCCTTATGATTTATATTGATATATTGACCAACATTTGTGTTGTAAATGTTGTACCTTGATGAACGTATCTTTTGTTTTATGTACACTGAGAGCATATGCACCAAGACAAATTCCTTGTGTGTCCAATCACACTTGGCCAATAAAAAATTCTATTCTATTCTATTCTATTTTCAGAATGAGAAGAAAAAGAAAGAAAGAAAGAAAGAAAGAAAGAAAGAAAGAAAGAAAGAAAGAAAGAAAGAGAGAGAGAGAGAGAGAGAGAGAGACAGAGATAGAGAGATAGTTGATATTAACAATACTGACATCTCCATGGGGACGGGGGCAGTGGGACCAGGATTTTCAGCCTTTTATTTTGTCATCTCTGAGATTTATTTTGTTTTTTTGTTTTTTTTTTCCATTTACAGTGGAATAAAGTTAGCAGAATTTTACTGAATATTTCCTCTTAATTTGCATTCAGAATTCTGCAGAAAAGAATGCCTTAAGAGTTTTAGATGAACAAATAATGGAAATGGACTTTATAATTGTTCCCTCCAAATCAATTACCGGTGCTAATTAATTCAGATCTTGGTCCAAAGTTAGATGTTTAAGTCCTGCTGCAATCCTGCATCTGTGGTTGACACATTCTTTCAAGACCTTATGTGAGTATATTCCATATTGGATTGCTCTGGTCCATATGCAAGAGAATAGGGATCTAGTTGTCTTAACATTACACTAAGATCATAGCCTGATGAAAACCAACATTCATATGAGGTAGGATTTTTAAAATATCTGTTATATCTACATTCATTGCGGCAAAACTATGAAAGTAAAAAATTCCAAGAACTGCTATACATCCAATTTTCCTATTTATAACACTTTCAACCTATACATTTCCTGAGCATCTTTTTTTCTGCCCTCAAGCAAATACTGGTTCCCTTGGCTGAAGAGGTTGTAAAAAAAAAGGTTTTAAAAGGCTCCTCTGTCGATTCCAGCTGAATTGTCTGATCACCAGAACCTTTAAAAAACACGTTTCCTACAAGCTCTTGAGTCCAAGAGGTTGTTAAAACAATCTTTTAAGAGGTTCTGGGCTGCAATGAGGCAACTTCAGCTGGGATCTTCAGAGGAGCCTTTTAAAATCTTTTTTTCCTCTGGCGATCCCAGCTGAGTTTCCTAATCATCACAGGCTTTTAAAATCACTTTTTTACAACCTCTTCCAACAGTCCCCACCCATGCCCACCCAATCACTCCCGCCTCACTTACTTATATTTGCTGCTCCTTTTGGGCTCACAAAGCCATGGCTGCTGCAATCAGTTGCATCAGCTAGCAACTGAATCTGCCTGCCTGCAATCCATCTCCTCGGTGAACAACTAAATCTGCCTGCCTCAATTGGGTAAGTAAATTATTAAAAAATAGTTAATTGGGGTTTTCTTAAGGAGTTGGGTTTTTAGACAGCAATTTAAAGTTAAGGAAGTTTTAAATTTAGCTGCTTTTATCTAAAACAGGGGTCTCCAACCTTAGTAACTTGAAGGCTTGTGGACTTAAACTCCCAGAGTTCCTCAGCCAGTTTTCCTGGGAACTCTGGGAGTTGAAGTCCACAAACCTTCAAGTTACTAAGGTTGGAGACCCTGATCTAAAAAAAAGATAAAAAAAATAAAATAATAAAATAAAATATTTGTGCAGCTTTCTGAGATTTGGTGTGTTTCTGTAGTATTTCACTCTAACTACACAAACACACAAAATCTCACAAAGCTGTATGTGGCATTTTGTGTGTGTGTGTGTGTGTGTGTGTGTGTGAGAGAGAGAGAGAGAGAGAGAGAGTCAGTTGTGTTGTGTGTGTCTAAAGTGTGAAAGTTGATTTTTGAGTTTTTTATGACTGTGTTGCAGGGGCTATTTTGGGTGAGGTGCAGCTGCTTTTACATTGTGTGTGAGTCAGTTGTATTGTGTTGTGTTGTGAGTGTGTAAAGTGTGAAAGTTGGTTTTTGAGCTTTTTGTGGCTGTGTGAGGTTCCTGCTTGTTGCAGGGGCCATTTTGGGTGAAGTGCAGCTGCTTTTACATTGTGTGTGAGTCAGTTGTGTTGTGTTGCGTGTGTGTAAAGTGTGAAAGTTGGTTTTTGGTACCTCTTATTGTTTTGTATACCTTGTTTATTATTTTTATTATTTATTGTTATTGGCCATGCCCACACAGTCCCATGATGCCAAGCCACACTCATATAGTCACATGACCGTCAAGCCATGCCCACAAAATAAGCCACGCCCACAGAAACGGTAAAAATTTAGAACCCACCCCTGAATGTATCCCTACCACCAAGAAGGCTTCAATAAGTAGCTTTACTACAGCAAAATTATTAAACCATTATATTTATCAACTGCTGAATATGATATGCATGTTGAATTCTTGAAAGGTTTAAAGTTCAATCCTAGGTAGCAGCAGATATTACTCTCTGAGGGCACAAAGAAAAAAAATATCTGCTGCAAACTCCACATAGGCATCAGGAAGGGCATCCTGCCAGTAAATGCTCATCTGTATCCAGTTGGCTTGATTCTACCACAAATTAAGGGATTCCAAATTCATAAAAAGGGAGGTTTTTCCCCAATATATTCCTTATTTTGGTAATGGTCTGGTCTAATGTACTATCAGGTTACTTATTTTTGTCTTTAAGAAACTTTTACATCAAGTTGGGCTTTCAATCTGTTCCTTTTTTGAGGCTTACTTTTGTAATCATGGGTTATTAGTTCTCCTTGGATATTTTGTGCTACATTTGCAAAGTTGTTTTCTGGTTAAAATATTATTCAAGTGTGTTCATTTATTTTGTTCATTTCAAGTGTGAGCTAACATAGAATGAGCAAGATTACCAGTTGACAAGGAATTTCAGTATGCAACAGTTAAACAGCATTTTTTAAAAAATTGTTCACCTTTCAACCTGAAAGACAGTAACACCTTATTTTATTTTAGGAAGAATTATTTAATTTAACATCAGCATAAGTCTCACATTAGTGTTCTGCTATCTCAGTTCCTGCATTTGTAGTTCACTGAATATAGAAAACTATAAATAGTAAAAATAGAAGAGGAGATTGATTAACACAATAAACTATTTCTTATTGACCATTAGGAATATTCCATAAAGCTATGCTGCTTTTTCTCGACATTTCACTTGGTGTGTTTAGTTTTTTGTTTTTGTTTTTTGTTCTGCAACATTGAGAAATAAATGTTTTATTTGATATTAAAATGAAGATCAGTCTAAGCCAAGTATTCAATAAAGCTCCAGGTACATGTGTTTAAGCAAGGTTACCCAAGCTTTACCATAGGATTCCAATCAGGATATTTGTGAGAAATATAGAAAAAACTGAAAATCCAAAACTATAACTCTTACAGAAGCTTGAGACTCTTGTATTAAGTTCCAAAATATTGCTTTTATCTCTTCATATGTTATAGGATTGAGTTTAAATGGGGGGGGGGGAAATCCTAGAATGAGGGCTACCAAAAATCTGATGACTCCTAGATGACAAGAAAGATAAAAAAAATCCCTTTATTATTATTATTATTTTTTGCTGCCATTAAAGGGCCACCTGCAGCTTTGCAGTCAGAGCTGGTAGACCTATTCTATAGCAGTTTAATGTTGAATATATATTAAATCCACCTAGGTTTCAAGTTTGGTATTCACATTGTGCCCTGTAATAAGACAGCAAAAATAAATGGAATTTGTATTGTCAACATAGTCTGACACACCAGGCTCTTGATTCAACCTAGTTTCCAGTGAATTTATATTCACTAATGAGTTTGCTGCTCCAGTTCCATTTTTTGTTTCTTATCATCATTGCAATATCCTACTGTGCCAATTTGGCTACCATTCAGTTGTGCTGAATCAAAACTCTTCTGGGGATGATCTGGGGAATAGCAAAGCTAAAAGAATAGTGGAAAACGGTGAGCAAAATATGCCAAATTCAGTAGATATACTTAACAGGGCTATGCAAAGTTCCGGTATGGTTCTTTGATTGGATACCCATCAAAGCAATGCTGAACTTTTACTTAGAGAATTTATCAAACTAATAATGTTATTTTGGGAATTTCGGTGTTCTCTGAGCTTGGTTGTTTTCTTGCAGATGTTTCATTTTATTTCATTTCAGCACTGTGCGCACGCAGACCCTTCCACACATGCGCAGAGCATCAAAAATGGAACGTGATGTCTGGGTGGAGCCTCCCACAGCCGCTGCTACCAGTTCGCCCAAACTGGATAGAACTGGCTGAATACCACCACTGTACCAAGTATGGGTAATGAAATGTCTACAAGAAAACAAGCAAGCTCAGAGAGAACCAAAGACCTCTCCTTTCAACCCTGAGCTACAGATATACTCTGTTATTAAGGCTATTTTACTTTTAGTGTTTTGGTGGCCCTGTTCAGTTATCTTAGCCTCAAAGCCAAGTAGCCAGCTATGGAGGATTGGCCTCACCCAGTGGTGGGATTCAAGTCATTTAACAACCGGTTCTCTGCCCTCATAATTTCTTCCAACAACCAGTTCACCAAACTGCTCAGAAAGTTAACAACCAGTTTTCCCGAAGTGGTACAAACTGGCTGAATCCCACCACTGGCCTCACCCTAATGTTTTGCTAAGTGTGACATCTAATTAAATACTGCCTGAAGCAAACAAAACACAGTGGCACGAACTTGTAACAGTGTCAGTAGAAGCAATTTCAGTTAGGAATGCCGAGAGTTGTTTTCCTTACATTTACCTGCGAATAGCTCACATTGAACTCAGTAAATCATTCTTCTGAAACCTGAGCAGACATATACAGGGTTGTTTTGTGAACTTTTCTTCTTGGTTCACAGCTAAAAATGTCAAGCAGAGTAATCTGAATATGGTTGAACTAGAACGAGGTTCCAAAGTGGTACAATGATCGGTTCAGTAAATTTATTTATTTATTTATTTATTTTATTAAATTTTTATACCGCCCTTCTCCCGAAGGACTCAGGGCGGTGTACAGCCAGAATAAAATATAGAATATATACAATTAAAAGAATTTAAAATGAACTATTACTAAACGGCTGATAATTTAAAAAATTTAAAATTTAAAATATTACTAAAACCCCAATTTAAAATCAACTATTTATGCCAGTCCTGCTTGAATGAATAAATATGTTTTTAGCTCATGACGAAAGGTCCGAAAATCAGGCACTTGACGTAAGCCAGGGGGGAGTTCGTTCCAGAGCATCGGTGCTCCCACAGAGAAGGCCCTACTCCTGGGGGCCGCCAGCCGACATTGTTTGGCGGACGGCACCCTGAGAAGGCCCTCTCTGTGAGAGCGTACGGGTCGATGGGAGGCATAAAGTAACAGCAGGCGGTCTCGTAAGTACCCGGGTCCTAAGCCATGGAGTGCTTTAAAGGTGGTAACCAGGATCTTGAAGCGCACCCGAAAGACTACAGGAAGCCAGTGCAGACTACGGAGCAGTGGTGTTACGTGGGAGCCACGAGCGGCTCCCATTACCACTCGTGCAGCTGCATTCTGGACTAACTGCAGCCTCCGGGTGCACCTCAAGGGCAGCCCCATGTAGAGAGCATTGCAATAATCCAGCCGAGACGTAACCAGAGCGTGAGTGACCGTGCATAAGGCATCCCGGTCAAGGAAGGGACGCAACTGGCAAACCAAGCGAACTTGGTAAAAGGCCCTCCTGGTGACGGCCGCCAGATGTTCATCAAAGGACAGCCGACCATCCAGGAGGACGCCCAAGTTGCGAACCACCTCCTTTGGGGCCACTAACTGCTTCAACAGTCAGCTGCGGGTGCAGCTGACTGTACCGGGGTGCCGGCATCCACAGCCACTCCGTCTTGGAGGGATTGAGCTTGAGTCTGTTTCTCCCCATCCAGACCCGTACGGCTTCCAGGCACCGGGACAGCACTTCGACTGCTTCGTTGGGATGGTCCGGGGTGGAAATGTACAGCTGAGTATCATCAGCGTACAGATGATAACTCACCCCGAAACCACTGATGACCTCACCCAGCGGCTTCATGTAGATGTTGAACAGGGTAGGCAAGAGAATCGACCCCTGAGGTACCCCACAAGTGAGGCACCTCGAGGATGACCTCTGCCCCCCTGTCAACACTGTCTGCGACCGGTTGGAGAGATAGGAGGAGAACCACCGATAAACGGTGCCTCCCACTCCCAATCCCTCCAACCGGTGCAGCAGGATACCGTGGTCGATAGTATCAAAAGCCGCTGAGAGATCTAATAGGACCAAGGCAGAGGAATAACCCCTGTCCCTGGCCCTCCAGAGGTCATCCACCAACGCGACCAAAGCCGTCTCCGTGCTGTAACCGGGTCGGAAGCCGGACTGGAACGGGTCTAGATAGACAGCTTCCTCCAGGTGCCAGGGAAGCTGCCATGCAACCACACTCTCTACAACCTTCGCTAAAAAGCGAAGGTTGGAGACTGGACGATAATTTCCCAAAATAGCTGGGTCCAGGGAAGGCTTCTTCAGGAGAGGTCTCACCACCACCTCCTTCAAGGCGGTGGGGAAAACCCCTTCAACCAAAGAAGCATTTATAATCCCCTGGAGCCAGCCTCGTGTCACTTCCTGAGCAGCCAGTACTAACCAGGAAGGACACGGGTCCAGTAAACATGTAGTTGCATGCAACCTCCCCAGCAACCTGTCCACGTCCTCGAGAGCCACAGAATCAAACTCATCCCAAATAACCTCAACAAGACGAGTCTCTGCCACCTCGGCTGAATCATCGCAAATTTGTGGTGGTTGTAGGGTTGCTGCTTTTTAACATCATTGCCATGATTAGTTTTTAATATTTTACTTCTGGCTGACAAAAATGGTATCATTTTCCATCATTTTCTGAAAACCTGATAAGGAACAATATATCTTAGAACTTACCCAAATTATCCTCAACACGATTCTTTTTTGCTTTGTTCCCTCCTCCAGATGGGAAGATCAAGATGGTGGCTCTGACCAAAGAGATCCCCTTGACCTTTTTGACTCTCTCTCCCTCTATGGAAAACTCTATGGTTGGGCAGGAAATAAATGGGGAAAAAAATCATTGTCCCATGGATGGGCCACTATACTTTCTACCAGGAACACTACTGGATTCATCCATACATTCATCAGGTATTCCAGATGAAACAACACTTGGACAAAATTCTTTGAATTGTCAAGCTTCCTTTTTTAAAAAAATTGTATTGTTTTGCTTTCTGGGAAAATAAACATTTACTGTAATATGAATAATGTTCTAGTACAAAATATATGTGTGCCCCCTGTATGGATGCAGAAAGACCGATATACCACAACTTGAAACTTTTCATATTTGCATTTTCCCCTGTTCCTCAGCTGAAATAGCATACTTTAGTGAATCCTATTAAACTAAATGCAAATGATCAGCCTGTCCACATGTGCAATAATAATAAAAAATATATTCAAGCTGTTTGCTTATCTTTATTGTCTTAGGTCAGAACAAACATTTTCTTGTTTAAAAGGGGATTTTTTTTACATAACGTAACAAAGCAGTCTTTCACAGTTGTCAGATATTTTTAAGCAGATTCTTTCTTTCTTTCTTTCTTTCTTTCTTTCTTTCTTTCTCTCTCTCTCTCTCTCTCTCTCTCTCTCTCTCTCTCTCTGTCTCTGTCTCTCTCTCTCTCTCTTTCCCCCTGCATTGCAGCAGTGTTTAAATAATGTTCTCCCTCTTTGAAAAAGAAAGAAATAGATTCTAGTTTTTTGTGGTGGCAGAAAGAATTAAGATAGATGGTTTTGGGGACCAGTTACCCATAACAATTTGTACTGCAGCTTATAAAACCTGAGATTTGTTGTCCACAGTATAGATTTAGAAAGCAAAGGGGGATGCAAGGCAGTGAATACCTCATTCACTAGACAGATTTAATTTGGGTTCTAGACAGCTCTTCATGAGTTCAATTTTCTTTATCAGAATAGCAATTGGGATTATTTATTTATTTATTGTAAGGGCAAAGTTCTGAGCACTGTTAAGTGATTAAGAAGAATATTCAAAGTTTTTTGGCTCCAGAGAACAGCCAAGGAGCACTTTGGAAAGCTTAGGAAGTTTCAAATTGCTCTTGATCCCCAAATACATTGTTTATTTGTATAATTTATTTATTATCGTTGACTCTCCCTTTCCTTTTAACATCTCAGGGTAGTGGGCACAGGGACTTCTTCTCACTTTCAGAACCAAATCATGTGACTGGGTGGGCTGAAATGCAGTGAGTAAATTCAAAGTAATCTAGTACATTTCATGATTCAGTGGAGACTTGAACTTGGCTATCCTACAAGTACACACCATCCTATCAACAGATTTATTTATCACACTTCTACTCTGCCCATCACACTTAAATGACTCTGGTCAATTTACAATAAAAATATACTGTAACATAAATAAAAATGTAGTTAAAGCAGAACTAAGAACAAAGTTGAACACTGAAATATTAAATAGTTAGAGGCAGAGGCAGTTCAACATTTAACTTCAAAATGTCTCTGCAAATGATATATTCAGATATCTCATAACAATTAGTTATATCCTCTCTACAACTTGTTGCTTTGGACAAAATGAAGAAAAGGGAGGTGGATCTCACAGTTTGGGAAACTTTAATCTAATGTAAACTAACACCATAGCCTCTGTACTGTCTGCTTTCTTCTTCAAATTCTTAACTTTCTTCATTGTTTTTTACTTTTTGCTATCATTATCATTATGAGAATGAATACAGAATACTGTATATTCTGCCATTCCTGCAATAGTATATATGAAACCTGCCTGAAACTCCTGGCCTCATTTGTTTCCTCTGTAGAAAAAGAACCTTGTGAGATAAATTGGGCTGAAAGTGAATGAGTGGTGATGACAGTAAAGCCGTATGGTTGACTTAAATCCAGAAACTTCCTCTTCTAAGTCCAACATTTTAATCATTACAATATATTGGTGTTCCATACTAATGGGCATTTAATAGGGCAGAGAAAAGGATTGATTGTGATTATTTGTACCTAGAGAAGTTTAGGGTAGGTTTTTTTTTTAATCTGGAAAAAAGGAAAGTGAATGATGATGGACAAATGAAGGAGACTTTTTCTTATCATTATGCACTGTACAAGAACTATAATTATGCACGGTTTAATTCCTTTGCAAAAGACATAGAAATTGCTGTAACTTAATCCGACTCTTTTCCCTTTTACTGCCACTATTGAGAAGCAGGGGAAATTTTCCTCAAAATGTCCAACTTTAAGATAGAAGAAATGGACTAATACTTATTTAATTCCTATCCCAATCTGGTGAGGAAGCAGCAATTTTTGTTTAAATGAAAAAAGTTCACTAAAGAGGAGAAATTGACAAAATCCTATTCAGAATTCCCATAGCAGAGAACATTGAGTCTAATTGGAAGGTAAGATTATATACCTCAACTAGAACGCCCCAGAATACAATAAAATGATTTTGGAAGAGACTGTTTCATTCCATTTACTTCTATTTTCCCCCCATGGAAAAGTAATAATTCTACATTTTCTCTTTGTTTTGTTTTACTATAAAGATGAAATCACAAAAAGTTGACTGCTGACTCTCCTGGGTTCTTTCCCACTGCCTGTGTGCTTAAGAGAAAGAACTGAAGAGGAAATGTGTTGCTTTTTGATATCTCATTGATTGGTATTAAGCATGTCCTTTTGCAGATTCCAAAGGAGTTCGTTAAACCAACCAACCAATCAACTCAAATGTCAGTCTTCCAGGCATACTTTTTAATGCCTGTTCTCAATGACAAATAAGAGGAACTTCTCCACTTATCTTAAGTCACAAACGAGATAATGAATAGTGCATACATACCTCAGGTTATTTGAGGATGGGGAACTGACTGATCAACATGCATGCATGCATGTGCGTGCACACACACACGTGCACACACACACACACACACACAGAGAGAACAAAATCCTTTTGTATGTGTAGGAAAAAATGCATTAATCATATAAAACAATAGCAGACATGAAGCCGATGAGAAATGAACCCATCATCCATGTATGCTTATAAGTACTGTAGCAATTCCAATGCAGGTATCTGCTTCTTTATTCAGCAATAATCAGATCCAACAATCGTTGCACAATAAAAAATTCTCTTTAGCTGTTCACTTCTTTTACTCATTGGGTACAGAGTTGTTATTCCATAACATCAGCCACTGATGCTGCCTTTTCTGCTATTACCACTAGGAGGGGAAAGCCATGTACATTGTCCTTCACCTAATCAAAAAACAATGAACACCTGCCTCCATCCCCAACTTCCCCTCTCAAATAAGTTAAAGACTCTTACCTAGATACTACTAAAGATACTCCAAGTCAGGTTGAATCCATTCTCTTTTGCCTCCTTTCTTCTCCTCTTTCCATGCCTTGGTTATAGTTAGTTTACCTTCCCTTATTTTAGATCCTCTCTAAATGTGTTACCATCCTCAATTCTTCACATCCCAGAATTCAAAGCCACACTGTGGTCAATCATCATCTCTGAAAAGCAGGGGAGGAGTGGAGTCTCTTCCTCCACTGATGAACAGGTTGCTCACTTTTTCTGAGACAAAAATATAAGTGTAATATCTGTTACAGACAAAAAAACAACAACAACCCTCCTTCCTTTTCAAATATTCTAAAAGCCCTGAACTGATGGACAAGCCCAAAGAAAGGGGCAGGTGCCTGACATTTTGTTTGTTGGTATCATCAGAAACATTTTCTTTGTAACCCAAGAGAAGCTTAATAGCAAAAACAAACAAAAAAATGGAACATCTTAATATTTTAACACAACACTGACAGTCTGTTGGAACATTCTGTGTGATAGAAAAAAGTTGTGCCTGTAGGCAACTGTAACAAAAAAAACACCAAACAACCACCAAAAAACCACACACAGTTCTGTGACAGACAGTGTTATAAACTTAGGGACAAAAGATATTGCTTCAGCTGAAAGATATTAAGGTAATGAAGCATCAGACTGTTGCTTGTTCACCATGACATATGGGCAAATGGTCACTGTGGCATAATCGCAGAGGTTGACTCAAGTGTTATATATTTCTTATTTCTTCTCTGAAGGAAAGACAAAAGTGAAGCTCATGCATAAAGGGGACTGTAATTGATGCAGAGAGAGAAAAAATAGTGATGCATGTACTGAAATCAAAGTCCAATAGCTCAGGTGCAGGATCACCTTCAAGCACTAAGTGGTTTTGTTGAAAGCTAAACAATGAGGAATGTTTAACTCTAATAAATCTTTATGGTAGATCAGCACAAAAAGGGTTTAGCACAGGTGATTCGTTAATTATAATTTATTACGAAAAATTAGCAGTGTTTAATGATCCTGAAACATTTATGTCCACCTGTGTGATGTGCTTGACTAGCATTGGGGAATTAAAACTTGTTAGACAGAAAATCCAAATTCCAATGTAACACTTTTTTCCCCCCTCTAAGGAAGAATATCTGCAGAACACAAGTGAAAAATGTAGAGCACAAATGGTTTTTGCGAGAATGATCTGTGAGCATAAAACTAGGCTTATACTCATGAATCTTTCTTGCAAAGCCCAGTGAATGTTCCATCCTGGAATAATAATTTTCTCTGAAGTACATCTAGGAAGAAGTTCTATTTTTTCATTTAATATACTCATATCTATTGTACTAAACATACTGGACAGGTCTTATTTTAACAAACAGTAACTATTAATTAAACTGTATACAACTTATAAATATTTGTTTTCTGAGGTTTTCGCGGGTGTTTGTATGTAGGTCTTTGGTTATTCGGGTTTTCTCCCGCGTAAAATTGGAAGTGTCTTGGCGACATTTCGACGAAGTCTCATTTGTCATCTTCAGGCTAGGTGTTTACAGCTTCGTGCTTCTGGGAGCAATGTGTGATTGCAGCTGTTTCTTCCTTTTTAACTGCTAGTGGGGGTTTGAACTGATTGGGTGGGAGCTTGGCTGTGCTCTGATTGGCTGGGGTTTTTTTGTGCTCTGATTGGCTGGGGGTGTGTCCTGTTTGGGTGGGGGCTTGGTTGTGCTCAGATTAGTCTGAGTTGCAGGGGGATTTGAGCTGGTGAGCTGCACTGCTGCTGTTTGGCTTCGTGTTCGTGGTCGTGCTACATCTTCATAGTGGGTGTCAGTCTGCTGCATGTATGGATTAGAGGGGTTTGAAATGGCTAATGTTGCAGCTGCGGTCTGGCTTCTGGTCCTTGGTCGTGCTTCCTGATCAGTGTGGGTTTGGGTCTGCTTTCTGGTTGGATGTGTGGTGGTGACATCCTGTGTGGACCTCGTGAGTGTGGGTCTGATGTCATTCCTCATGTTAAGGACTCGTTTGTCAATAGGGGCGGGTTTCCAAATGGCTGGTAGGCGTTTGTTCATGCTGTGTGGGCGTTTTTCTATCTCGATGGCTTCTCTTATTATTCTGTTGTTAAAGTGTTCAGTTTTGGCGATAGTTCTGGTCTTTTTAAAGTCAATATCGTGTCCTGTGGCTTTAAGGTGTTGGACCAGGGAAGAAGTTGGTTCCTCTTTTTTGACTGAGTTCTTGTGTTCTTCAATGCGTGCACTTATTCTTCTGTTGGTTTGTCCGATGTATGTGGTGGGGCAGGCGGTGCATGGGATTTCATATACTCCTTGATTTTCTAACTCAATTTTGTCTTTGGGGTTTCTTAGGATGGTGGATATTTTTTGGTTTGTGCAGAATGCTGTCTTGATGTTATGTTTGTGGAGGATCTTGCTGATTCTGTCTGTGGTGCCTTTTATATATGGGAGGAGGGCTGTGCCGTTTTCTTGTTCTCTCTTGTTTTAGTGGGGGATTCTTTTTGGATTAGTTTGGTAATCTTATTTCTCTGGAATCCATTGGATGTTAGTACGTTTGTGAGAGTGTGTAGTTCGGTTTTTAGGTGTTGTTCGTCAGCTAAGCGTTTTGTTCTAGAGATGAGTGTCTTGGCTATGGAGTTGATCTGTGCTGGGTGGTGGTGTGAGAGTGCGTGCAGATAGCGGTTTGTGTGTGTTTTCTTCTGGTAGATGGTGTGTCCTAGGGAGCCATTGGGTTTCTTGTAGACTAAGACATCTAGGAAGGGAAGTTGGTTGTTAACTTCTGTTTCCATGGTGAACTGTATTTTGGGGTGTAGGCTATTGAGGTGTGTGAGGAAGTTGTCAAGTTTTTCTTTCCCATGTGGCCAGATTATGAAGGTGTCGTCTACGTATCTGAGCCAGAGTTTGGGTTTGTGATCAGATTTTTCTAGTGCTTGGGTTTCAAAGTGTTCCATGTAGAGGTTGGCAATGACAGGTGAGAGGGGTGATCCCATGGGTGCGCCTTCTATTTGTTTGTATTTTTGTCCGTTATAGATGAAGTATGTGTTGGATAGGCAGTGGTTGGTCAGATCTAGGATGTGCTTGGGGGGGTTATATTTGTTTTGGATAGCTGTCAAGGCTTCTTTGATTGGCACTTGGGTGAAGAGGGATATGACATCAAAGCTCACAAGTAGGTCGCTGGGCTGTAAGTTTTGTTTCTTTATGATATCTATGAACTGGAATGAGTTTTTTACGTGTGAGGTGATGGATTCTGCATAGGGCTGTAGTTGTTTGGCGAGAAATTTGGCTAGGTTTTGTAGAGGTGAGCCTATGGAGCTGACTATGGGTCTGAGTGGGGTTCCTTCTTTGTGTATCTTGGGGAGACCGTAGAGCTTAGGGTATCTGGATGATTTCTCTCTGGGAATGATTCTTTGTTGGATTTCTTCGCTGATGGGGGAGGCTTTTATTTTGGATCTAGTGGTTTTTTCTAGGTAGGTGGTGGGGTCTGTTTTTAGGGGCTTGTATGCAGGGTCTTGGAGTAGGTTGGTTAATTTGGTTTGGTAGTCAGATGTGTGACTTACAGCCCAGCGACCTACTCGTGAGCTTTGATGTCATATCCCTCTTCACCCAAGTGCCAATATAAGAAGCCTTGACAGCTATCCAAAACAAATATAACCCCCGCAAGCACATCCTAGATCTAACCAACCACTGCCTATCCAACACATACTTCATCTATAACGGACAAAAATACAAACAAATAGAAGGCGCACCCATGGGATCACCCCTCTCACCTGTCATTGCCAACCTCTACATGGAACACTTTGAAACCCAAGCACTAGAAAAATCTGATCACAAACCCAAACTCTGGCTCAGATACGTAGACGACACCTTCATAATCTGGCCACATGGGAAAGAAAAACTTGACAACTTCCTCACACACCTCAATAGCCTACACCCCAAAATACAGTTCACCATGGAAACAGAAGTTAACAACCAACTTCCCTTCCTAGATGTCTTAGTCTACAAGAAACCCAATGGCTCCCTAGGACACACCATCTACCAGAAGAAAACACACAGAAACCGCTATCTGCACGCACTCTCACACCACCACCCAGCACAGATCAACTCCATAGCCAAGACACTCATCTCTAGAACAAAACGCTTAGCTGACGAACAACACCTAAAAACCGAACTACACACTCTCACAAACGTACTAACATCCAATGGATTCCAGAGAAATAAGATTACCAAACTAATCCAAAAAGAATCCCCCACTAAAACCCAAGACAGAGAACAAGAAAACGGCACAGCCCTCCTCCCATATATAAAAGGCACCACAGACAGAATCAGCAAGATCCTCCACAAACATAACATCAAGACAGCATTCTGCACAAACCAAAAAATATCCACCATCCTAAGAAACCCCAAAGACAAAATTGAGTTAGAAAATCAAGGAGTATATGAAATCCCATGCACCGCCTGCCCCACCACATACATCGGACAAACCAACAGAAGAATAAGTGCACGCATTGAAGAACACAAGAACTTAGTCAAAAAAGAGGAACCAACTTCTTCCCTGGTCCAACACCTTAAAGCCACAGGACACGATATTGACTTTAAAAAGACCAGAACTATCGCCAAAACTGAACACTTTAACAACAGAATAATAAGAGAAGCCATCGAGATAGAAAAACGCCCACACAGCATGAACAAACGAGATGATACCTCCCGCCTACCAGCCATTTGGAAACCCACCCTTATTGACAAACGAGTCCTTAACACGAGGAATGACATCAGACCCACACTCACGAGGTCCACACAGGATGTCACCACCACACATCCAACCAGAAAGCAGACCCAAACCCACACTGATCAGGAAGCACGATCAAGGACCAGAAGCCAGACCGCAGCTGCAACATTAGCCATTTCAAACCCCTCTAATCCATACATGCAGCAGACTGACACCCACTATGAAGATGTAGCATGACCACGAACACGAAGCCAAACAGCAGCAGTGCAGCTCACCAGCTCAAATCCCCCTGCAACTCAGACTAATCTGAGCACAACCAAGCCCCCACCCAAACAGGACACCCCCCCAGCCAATCAGAGCACAAAAAACCCCAGCCAATCAGAGCACAGCCAAGCTCCCACCCAATCAGTTCAAACCCACACTAGCAGTTAAAAAGGAAGAAACAGCTGCAATCACACATTGCTCCCAGAAGCACGAAGCTGTAAACACCTAGCCTGAAGATGACAAATGAGACTTCGTCGAAACGTCGCCAAGACACTTCCAATTTTACACGGGAGAAAACCCGAATAACCAAAGACCTACAACTTATAAATATATCTATATATATATACACAGCATATTTAAGGTATATTAGTAAGATTTATCTGCATGATATATAAATTAATAGTTTTATCTAAACTCAAGTTTATTTACAGGGGGTGCTTCCATATCATAACTTCCTGTCATTTCAAATGCTGGTTCACATTTACCTGCAAGCAAGAACTGGTGGGACCACAAAGTATACAAAGTAATAGGAAATGAAGAAGCTAAACTGCTGTGGGAATGAACCAAAACTGATGGCAGGTCAGGTAGATTAAAGAGTAGGATACTGATAGGATTATAATTTCTATTATTGGTCAACTGAAGAGAAGTTGGACACTAATTGGCTCATAGCACTCTTTGTATACGGTTAAGTTTTGCAGGTCAACAAAAGTTAAAGCAACTGAGGTTCAGTTTCAAACTGGGTTGTGATGGAGTGAAAGGGAAAGAATGGGGAGAGAAAAACTGATAGTCTGAAGGGCCACGAGAATATCTTTTTTTCTTTCTCTGAAGATCCTTCATAAATTCAAAACTTTAGAATATGCATTCCTAATCAGATCATATTATTTGTTATTAACTCCTTCAAAGTCTTCCCTCCCAACTGAAAACTTAATGTTAGATTTAATTTAATGTCTAATTTGTAGTAATAGCAATGCATTTATTATGTATTAACACTGTAATTTATAGGTATGAACATGATTTCACCCTGGAACCTGGAAAGCACTGGAATATGAGCACCTTTTAATAAAAGATGCAGCTAGAGGATAGAAAAATCTCAGCACAGCTATCCTCATCACTTTGTAGAATAGGAACACCACCTTATTCCTAGCCTCTTCCAGGAAAATAGCCTAAAATTTGCTCCCAGTATTTCCCTTTCACTTAGGTATCATGTCCATAAGAATATGAATGGTACTCTCAGGGTGGGGGGGGGGAAGATTAATACTTTAGAAAGTAGAAACAACTACTAATTAGAAACAAAAGAAAACTCCAATAGACTATCTCAAGTCCAGGTGAGTGATTGAACAAGTGGTCCCTGCAGTTTTCTTGGCAATGTTTTTTGGGTGGGATGTCATTGCCTGCTTTGTAGGACAGAAACGGTCCTACAACTGCTTTTAAAAGGCTCTGGCGATCCCAGCTGATTTGCCTGATTGTCAGATGCTTTTTGTTAAGTTCGGGCAATGAAGAGGCAGGAGACCAGTGAGTGACAACAGCTCTTTGGTTTATTGTGACCCCAGCAAACACAACTGGCAAAAACCCCTCTTTAAATACTCTTTTGGTTGAGGCTTCAACCAATCAGCAACGTGCAATTTTCCCGCCCAAAATTTCCTCTCAAAGTTCAAAATACATTACACTTTTGTTTTTTTAAAGGCAAAAGAAAATGCTTTTAAAAGAAAAGAAAAGCCTCAGGCAACTCAGCTGGGATCGTCAGAGCCTTTTAAAAGCATTTTTACAACCTCTCTGGCCAAAGAGGTTGTAGAAAAAATGCTTTTAAAAGTTAAAAAAAAAGTTGGCCACGCCCACCCAGTCACATTACCACCACCCCAACTAAGCCATGCCCACAGAACCGGTAGTAACAAATATTACATTTCACCACTGGTCTGATGCCTTTACACTACAGTGGTTCAAATATAGAAAGTAAGATAGGGAAAACGTGATGGTTGGAAACTTGTTGCTCTCAACTAAAAATATCTGATTTTTTCCTCCTAATAATCTGGAGTTTCCACTAAATCCAATCCAAAATGGCAAACTATTACCTACTAATAACTGTATTAAGACATATTAGGGAAAATAATTTTGTTTTTATCTTACAGGAATACTACTGTAGATCTCAGTAGATTTATTTCCCCATAATTTCAGAAGGAGCAGTTTACATTATCTCCTCAGGATTCTTCCTCAGCTCACTGTAAAAGCACTGTGTACACACCTTCCTGATGATCAGTTTCTTTCGGGAATTTCCCACTCCCTTGTGCTCCATACACCCATTTTTATATTCAAACCAGTGGCCCAATTTGGGAATCCAGGGTTTAATGCATTCTTACCGGAGCCATTATATTGGTCTTTAAGCTCACTTGAAGTATTAGTTCTCACAAAACCTGTATTTTTGGTACATTTTCCTGTTGTCTCAAATTACATTTTATACATACATGCATACATACATACATACATACATACTACAAGTTTGAATATCAAAGCCTTCAGCTTGTACATTCTGTCCTTACTACTCTCTCTTATTAACAGGAAGAACTTGTAGAAATTAGAGGAAAAGTTCTAACTGCATTATACATATTAATTTCATAAATACCGAACAAATTGACATTGCTACAGCTTTCATTTTAGATTTTATTCAGTAATGTTTTATTCATGTAAAAAATATTGATTCTAGTGTATTTTAATTGGCAATAGTGATGTTAATGAAATAGAATGACCTAGATTCCTTTTTAGAAGCCCAACAAGAATACTCAATGCCAAGAACCCTAACCAATATGGAATATGTATCGAAATAAGAAATAAAGGGAGAATAATATAGATCTATTTCAAGCTATTTAGCTTTTATCAGCTAGCCATACCCTTCTGGGATTCAAACCTTTGTACCTAATACATACATACATATATGTATGTATGTACGTATATATGTATGTATGTATGATAAATTTCTGTGTGTGTGTGTGTGTGTGTGTATACATACAGTATAGAAAGACTATATTTCAAGTTGCATGTTATGGTTTTCTGTCATAATAAACCAGAATAATAAATCTCTTTGAAGTCTAATATAGTATGACAAAAGAAATTTCTGACATCAGAGAGAAGATATTTTTCCCCTTCACATTTTGAAGAATAACATTTTAATGGCTGTCTTGCGGCTTCCTGACAAGCAGTATGTGACTACAATAATTCTATGAAATATCTAAGCTGATTCGATATATTCTGCTGATTAAGAATTAAATGGTTATAGTTCCTTTGTTCACTTTGCGTTCTATAGGTATTGAGAACAGAGTTTTCATTTGTTTTCCTTTCAATGAAAGAGTTACAGCTAGGCATATATTTTTTGAACTATTATTATAATAAATTCCAAGAAGAATCGCTGCATTGGTCTCCTGCTATGAAAACAAATCTCATGGTAATGCATAATAAATTGCTTAGCCTTTAATATACATAAAACTCTTCATTGTTTTTTTTAAAGGTACCTCTTCACTTGAATTAAGAGACGACTGATATAGCATTGAGATTATAATTTCAAAAAGTGTTATCAGAGATAATAAGTGCCTATGTGAGAGAGTAGGAGACTCTGTTAGCAAGAAGAACTGAAGTTGAACTTCTCTAATTTAAACTACATTCCTTGTCTCCAGCAGTTTCTTCCCCAGTATCCCTCCCTATCCAGTTGCTTGGCAACAGAAAGAATATCATTTACTTTTGAAGAGGAAACAGTAACAAAAAGGGAAAAAATCCACAAAGCTGGCAGCATTGAAAATTCTCATACAATTTGTGGATGAGCAAAGATCAGCGTCTAATGAAGTTGTTTAGATTCAGGTGCTGACTTGGATGTCTGTTCAGACTACAGGCTCAGTTGTTCCAATGAATCAAGAGAAAATTGCATACAAACATCCCATTGTAATTCTTTCTGTAGTCTTTTTATTGCTTTGATACACATGTTTAAATAATCTAATAAAATTAAGACATTTGGCTTTCCTAAAGTTATTTTTATTTTAATATTCAATATCATTAATTTCTGGAAGGCTGCTTGCTATATACTGGAACAGACATTTACAAATTATTATATGGCTTGTCAGACAGTCAGCCAGATGTTTAGATTGGATTTGGCATTTGGACCTATCAAGTCCTTCCCAAGGATCTGAGATAGGCAGGTGTTGTTTTTGATGGTATTAAAGCAGTGGTGAAATCCTGGCAGTTCCGTCCAGCTCACACACACCAGTAGTGGCAGCGGCACGTGGTTCAATGAACTGGTAGCGGCAGCATCTCACCCACCCAGACGTTGTTACTTCCTGGTTTCCCGTTTTTGACCCTCTGCGCATGCGCAGGGGATCAAAAATAGGGCGTGACGATGGTGCGCGCTTTTCCAAGTAAAACTGCCTTTTGCAATTGACTGATGGTAATTCTGTCAATGTCGATGGTATTCAAGTGGTGTTCCAGATGTTTTTGGATTACACCTAAAATGCCTATTACCAGCACACCTAATACTATATTTGTTTTCTCTTTCTACAGGGATTTTATTTTTATTTGTAGGTCTTTGTATTTTGTGATTTTTTCCCCCAGATATTTTCTCTTCTCTTCTGCTGTCTCCAGGTACTGAATGCAGTATTACTATCCAGATTTTTTTTTTATCATTCTCATTAAAATTGTGAAATCTAGAGTGTTATGTGGCAGGTGCTTGTCTGTTTGAATTGTAAAACCTCAGAGCACAATTACTTCTTCAGTTCCTGTCACATTGTCTATTTTGTGGGCTGACTAGTTCTTATTTGCAGGCAAATAGTATTTCTTGCAGATATTCCAATGCACCATTGTTGCTACTTTTTCACACTGTTATTTATAGACGGTCTGTATGATCTTCTTACAGCAGCTACATATGTATTTCAACACCAGTACATATGTCCATATCATGCTATCAATACATCAAAATCACAATGCGAAAATGATATTGAAATACAACACACTTAATGTGTTTTAATTATTATTTAATTATTTTACAAGAAGAGTCCTCCACTTCTCTGATCACAACAAAATACCTTATTCTACCAGACTTGAAATTCTGGATTTAGAAAATTTAGAACTACACTGCCTTCGGCATGACCTGAGCATAAGTCATAAAATCATCTGCTACAATGTCCTTCCTATCGAAGACTACTTCAGCTTCAATTGCAACAATACACGAGCACACAATAGATTCAAACTTAAAGTGAACCGCTCCAATCTTGACTATAGAAAATATGACTTCTGTAACAGAGTTGTTATTGCCTGTAATACACTACCTGATGTGGTCTCATCCCAAAATCCCCAAAACTTTAACCTAAGACTGTCTACTGTTGACCTCACCCCATTCCTAAGAGGTCTGTAAGGGGCATGCATAAGAGCACCAGTGTGCCTACCATTCCTGTCCTAATGTTCCTTTTGGTTGTATTCAATTTGTGTGGTTATTTCATGCTTATACTTATATATATTGTTGTGTCTGACAAAATAAATAAATAAATGACCATCTCTTAATTTGTTGGTCTTGTCACCTGCTATCATATATACAAAGGATGATATTTATAACTTCCCATAAGATGACTATGTCAAAAATATCTAGATTAAATCTTTTTCTTTTTTTCTTAATCTTCCTCACTTCTCTTACCGTCTTCCTCCTCACCATTTTCCTATTTACTTTTGTATTTTGTATCTTATTTTATCTTATAATTCAGTAAAAATGTTAAACCAAAAAAATATCTACACTAAATAACAAACTGGGTGAGAGTAAACATTCTTATGGAAAATGAAATTGTTAGGTTAAGTTGTCCCTTCTGTTCCAATGCACTACGTCCTACAACATTTTGAATCTCCAAAATCCTACACAAGGGTCCTCTTTGTAGACTTTAGTTCAGCATTCAATACCATCATTCCAGACACTCTTCTAACTAAGCTAAACCAGCTACAGGTACCTGAGCACACTTGTAAGTGGACCATAAGCTTCCTAACAAACAGGAAGCAGCAACTGAAGCTAAGCAGAATCACATTAGATACCTGTACAATTAGCACAGCTCATCCACCCCCAAGCGTGTGCGGTCTCCCCACTTCTCTTTTCTCTGTATACCAATGACTGCATCTCTAAAGATCCATCTGTTAAACTACTGAAGTTCGCAGATGACACAAGAGTGATCGGTCTCATTCGAGACAATGATGAATCTCCATACAGATGGAAGGTTGAACAAATAGTCTGGTGGTGCGACTGGAAAAATCTGGAACTGAACACACTCAAAACCATAGAAATGGTGGTAGACTTTAGGAGAAACCCTTCCATACTTCCACCTCTTACAACACAGTATCAACAGTAGAAACGTTCAAATTTCTAGGTTCTACCATATCGCAAGATCTAAAATGGACAGCCAACATCAAAAATGTCATCAAAAAAGCACAACAAAGAATATTTTTTCTGCGCCAACTCCGAAAGCTCAAACTGCCCAAGGAGCTACTGATACAGTTCTACAGAGGAATTATTGAGTCTGTCATCTGCACCTCTATAACTGTCTGGTTTGTTTCTGTAACCCAACAAGACAGATACAGACTTCAGAGGATAATTAGAACTGCAGAAAAAAAACAATTGCTACCAACCTGCCTTCCATTGAGGACCTGTAAGCTGCACGAGTCAAAAAGAGGACTGTGAAAATATTTACAGATCCCTCACATAAACTGTTTCAACTCCTACCTTCTAAAGGACGCTGTAGAGGACTGCACACCAGAACAACCAGACACAAGAACAGTTTTTTCTCGAACGCCATCACTCTGCTAAACAAATAATCCCCTCAACACTGTCAAACTATTTACTAAGTCTGCACTACTATTAATCTTCTCATTGTTCCCACCACTCATTTTCTTCCACTTATGACTGTATGACTGTAACTTTGTTGCTTGTATTCTTATGATTTATATTGATATTGATTGTTTCCTGATTGCTTATTTGTACCCTATGACTATCATTAATTGTTGTACCTTAGAATTCTTGATGAATGTATTTTTTTATGTGCACTGTGAGCATATGCACCAAGGCAAATTCCTTGTGTGTCCAATCACACTTGGCCAATAAAACATTCTATTCTATTCTATTCTATTCTATTCTATTCTATTCTATTCTATTCTGTTCTGTTCTGTTCTGTTCTGTTCTGTTCTGTTCTGTTCCAATAATGATTTCTATTTTTTATTTCTATTGTTTATTATTTTTACTTGTAAACCTATGGAATAGATTGGAGTGCTCCAAGTCTGTACCTCTGCTATCTGACATGAATAAATAAAGCTTATTTAATTTTCTCATTTTAATTCAGAGCCTATTTTTATGGCTTTGGGTAAATTGCTAAATATTATCTTCACTTCCTTTTTTTTTTTTTTTGCCCATTTGTAACTTGTTTTCCTGTCCTATTTCATGTATGCCTATTTTCCCCACAATTTAGCTCCTTGTTTGTTTGTTTTTAAAGTTTTCTTTATTGAACTTGATTGGAAATAATCTTTGCTGTTATTTGGTCTTTTAAGAGGTCCCCTCTCGTAATATTCTAGGAATTGTTATGCAAGTCTCTTGTTCTTTTCCTCCCTCTGGAAAATAATTTTCAGTCTTACACAGCCCTGAATGAGGTCATTTTGTTACTCAATAGATCATAAAACTCCCATTCATATTTTGGGTGGGGTTCATTTTCTGTCATCTGAGGACAATATTTTATTTTTTGTAACAGTATTATAGAGTAAACATCATAAGTTCTGAACCTTAATTCTCTAGCTAACCTATATAAGAATATAAATATCATATATGTGTTCTTCATGTATCTGTAAATATGATTAGATAACCCAGTGGCCAACAACTGTATACTTCCAGACTGAAGTTGAGTCTTTAACCAAAGGCTAGAAGTACAATGGAATTAGCAAAAAGAGTTATTAGAAAATATGAAGCAACCATGTGCTTTGCAAAGACATTTCTGCAGTGTCTTTTCTGGAAAAAAACAACAACAGACACTTGAGCATTTTTCCCCCCCGTTAGCTTTATTGAAACTTCTAGAAGTCTTAACTTATGATCTGAAAAAACTGTAACATGTTTTGGCAGCACAAGGTAAAGGAACAGCAATCCAAAATCACAGGATTGTTTAATGAGTCATCCATTCAAACAGTCATTATTGTTAGACATGTTAACTAATAAGAACGCACATCAATTATTACAACACAGAAATGGCTATGGAGATTGGCAGTTAAAGAGTGAGAATGAGGCAATGGATGTTTTTTTGTGAAAAAGTTTGATAAAGACATTTATCTTGCTTGAAATTTGTTTGGCAATGCATTCATGTAATTCTGGGTCTCGTGAGATGAAAATAATGTTGGTTTGTGCAATTTACATGCAGAAAAGATAAATAAAAACTGAGTTTTAGATTGTAAGCGACTTCTATTCTTGTGACCAATAACCTATTCTGAGAAGTGTTTATCACTGGAAAAGATTCGTGAACTAGCTTTGGAATTTTAATTTGCCTTTTTTTTCTAGCTGTTTTAATTTGCTTTCCTACTATAACGAACATTCCATTGTTTGGAATATTTCCTTCTTCTTTTTTTTTTACTGAATTTTGCATCATCTATAAATAAAGAATATTACACTTCAGATCAGAGCAGAGTCTGTTCCCTCTTTCCTTTTAGGTATTTTATAAATAGTTGCCCTATAATTAACTAATTACCAAAAATTTAATTAATTATACATATCCATAAGTACTCTCGGAGTAGTTATAAACCTTTCTTAATAAATAGTAAATAAAAGTTAAGGCAAAATTAAAATAAATTCATAAAACCACTTGATTAGAATCTGTGAGTGGTTTTAGGAGCAATCAATGCCAAGGTTATAAAATAAACTCTAAAATTAAATAAAATGTGAAGATTGATTGTCTGACTGACTGACTGACTGACTGACTGACTGACTGACTGACTGAAATACTCATCCTCAATCAGTGGCAATGCTATTTCAAATCACTGAGCTGCTATATAGATTAATAATTTCATATGAAGATAAATAGAGACTAGACACATACCACAAACCTGTACATTTAATCCCAGCCCCAGAGGACAATGTCATAAGTCCCCTGGCTTCTGCACAGACTGTTCAGCTGAGCATCGGTAGTGCAAATACTACTCTTCTAGTCAGTTAATGCAGCTTAGCCATGACCTGAAGAGACTTCGGTGGCTGATGGGGTAGCTTAATTTTCATGCCAATTCAATCTTTGGCCTCTGCACTGAGGCTGCCAACAAGGGTGTGAATTAACACCAATTATTCTGGTGTTTTATGAACTAGACTGAAAGTATCAACTCATTTTACACAGGTCACTGAACAACTGTCAGATGTTAATGACTTTGGGTTCCCACCTACTGACCTGCTTCGGGTTAGCAGAAAGGCTCATAGTGGAAGGGGTTTGTATCTCATTAATAAAAGGCTGACCCACTCGGTCCCTCAATTATTCCCTTTCACAAAACCACATAGGTATTTCTTTCGCTGTCAAATATATAACAAAAGGGCAAATGCTCTGTTGCCGATTGGTTTCAGGTCAGTTTAGAAATAAGCTCATTGGTTTCAGTTTCCTTGCAACAATGTGGCAAGTGAAGCCAAGAACTGGTATGTTTAAATATTAATCCATGAGTTACGAGCAAAGAAATTGCAAATAATGCATTTAACCTGCAGGGCATTTACATTGGAATACTGAGGAAGGTAGAATGCAACTGTTTGCAAATAATGTGAGCCAAATATTCACATCACACCTAAAAAGACACAGAAACACCGAACTTGCTGCTCCCTTCTGATTTCCCTGTCATTGGGGACAAATGACATCTGTTTGAGGGTTCTGGGATTTGTAGCCCCAATCCATCTGGAGGGGAAGCCTTATCTGGCTAATGGCTGTTTTTATTCAGAGAGCGCTTTGTATAATTATCCGTTCTTTCGGGAGAACACAGGGAAAAATTTCATCACAGTCGCTGCCAGACTTCACTGAATTTAAATACTGCATGTTAATCACAGGCAAATTCCTCAGCCCCTAGCTTACTCAGTACAGTATCGCTCAGATTTCTTAAAAAATGTTTTTGCTGAAGCTCAAGATTTTTTTTTTTTTTTTTTTGAGAGGGAGGTGGTCTTAGTAAGCTGAGTAAAATGAAAGCTGGGAGAAACCAGAATCCAATCTTTTGTACCAATGTCTGCCACCACACACCTTTTGTACATAGCGCATGCAAAGTGGGAGGAGAGCTAATAGCAAAAAGAGGACAATGCGGTGACAGCTGATGCTAGATTTCATCCTAAGTGGATTTTCTTGAATCTACTGGAACATGGACAGAAATGGTAATGAATCAAATACTGAGGCCTGGGAAAAGATGTTTCTTGTGCTTCCCCATCACTTGACTGTGAGCTTAATAATGAGACTTAGAAGATCTCTGCTGTCATATGTTAGCCTTCCTCACTGTTCATTTTCTATCACCTGCATTGGGTGCATACTTTAGGAATTCACTAGCGACAATATGATATTTCTCGACCCAGCTATACAGTTGGAAATGATGTCCAAGAATCTAGTAATGCAGATCTAAGATGTAAAGGAAAATTAAATGATCTTTTTACCCATTCACTAGGTAGACTGCACTAGAGAAAAGAAGCATGAATCACCTTCCCATTTTATTTAATATCTTCTGCATTCAACTTTGGCACCTGTATTATAGCCTAAAAAAGATCTGCCATTGGATAGCTTAATTTTAAGGGGGTTTTTTGCTTAAAAGAATCAGAGTAGGTTCTTAATCTGAAAAGAAAAGGAATGATTTTGCTCATGGATTTATCTTTCCAGGTTCTGTATCCCACCCGAAACTTCAGCAGACTGGGTAACTAATAGGGAAAGTTTGAGATTTAATCCAAGTTTGTTACTTTTCTTTTCAGTTATTTAGGAAATCCTCTGGCAGCTCTTGGAGGCAACCTCAGTTTTTTAACCTAATGCAAATTCTATGATAATTCATCTTAGAAGCAGACATTTCAGAATGTTTGCCGGATGTTTAATGAGTGAATATATGAAAGCACACTGGAGATGTGTGTACCTATTAATCCTAGATAAAGCCCTTCCCAAACTGAAAGAGAGATCATGCTGCTTATGCCTTAGAAAATTATCTTCAGGTGTTTGCCTTTGTTTCCAGGGCCTCTGGTTGAAATCAAAATGCCCCCAACACATTTTTTTAAGAATTGGAAAGCATAAGTAAATAGCTATATTTCTCTCACATTGCCATATGATATATAATTTTGTTCTGCGACACAAGAGAATTCACAGTAACCACTTTTATCCAGAGGATCTCTCATCAGAACAAACCTTTTCGGCTGCAAAAAAAAATCTGGAGGACCATTACAGATAATTCTACTCTGTAATTTAATTTGGGTCATCTAATGTAGGGTTTTGAAACTGTGAATACTTGGTGGGGTTTCATAAGATACTAAAGAAAAAAAGAAGCATTCAACCAATTTTTTATCACTAGAATTTTGCCTCTTGATCAGTTGTTCTGGGAATTTTTATTTTAAATGACTAAACTTCATAACTTGAAAAACTTTGAAAAGCCTTAATTTAGTAGTCACTTCCAGATAAATTTAGGAAAAAATAATGAACCTTGCCATCAGGATCAATCTGTATCTCTATGCTCCAGTATATAAAGGTTCACTGCAGATTTTATCCTTTTTTCTTTTCCTGGATAATCACTAAACAGACAAACCAAAGAATTAAAGTTTATCTGGTAGAATAAACATTAGAGGAAGGGAGGGAGGGAGGAGAGGGGAGGGGAGGAAAGGAGGGGAGGGAGGGAGGATGTATGCTTAGAAATATATGATAGCTCTGTATATAATCTCTTTCTGATTATCCATCTATGTGATTACTAGGAGTCAATCATAACTTGATGACACATATTTCATATTTTAAAGAAGGGTATGTAGGGAGAACTCTTGCCCAGCTCTGGGCCCTTTTTAACCCTCACTTTTTAATTGGCCTGTTATTGCACCACTATTTCCTCACTAATATTAAAATCAAGTCTCCTGACAGCAGACCACCTTCCATTCTTTTGATATATCTGGCTTAGCTTTCCTTTTAAGAAAACTTTTGACCAGCCTAAGCCTCCTTAGGCTGGCTTGTCCACTGGAGCCTTATATGAGACCATATTCTTCTAGCTAGACCCAAACTACAGCAGGAATCAAGAGCAGCATTTTTTTTCTTTAGAACAAAAAAGAAAAGGCAAAAGAAAAGGCTTTAATGAACAGGTACTCATAGCAAGCAACAGTACAAGAGATGTCAGTACACAGTCACAACATTAGAAAAAAATTAATTATTCTCAAAAAGCAATCAGATCTTATGGGAGGTGGAAGGAAAGAAAAAAAAATTAAAAGGTAGGAGGTTTTAGAAAACCACACACACAAGAGAATGTTGGGTGGGGAGATCCTTCTCTTTTTCTACCTAACTACCCTGTTTTCCTCAAAATAAGACATCCCCTGATGATAAGCCCAATCGGGCTTTTGAACCGCATGGCAATAAGGCCAAGTGCTTATTTCAGGGTTCAAAAAAAACAAAAAAATAAGACAGGGTCTTATTTTCGGGGAAACACGGTAAAACCAATCGCTCTGAACTAAAGTGAAAGTAAAGTGAACTAAGGGAATAGAGCAGAACATTTTTTAAAAATTGATGTTGTGGACTTTACTTCAAAGGCAGGCAAGCAAACAGAAGTTCCAGTCCTACATTGATTGAGCCCAATAATCCCTCACAGCAGTTTCAGATCAGGATGGGTCTTTAAAGTGCTTCATGTTCCTCAGGTTATTCCTCTCTAATCCAGCCTACTCCAAAAGGAGTCAGGACATGACCAATCTTTGTTATCAATATGGGCCGAGGCTGTGAATACAAGTGATAGTGGCTCAATACTTGATCGATAAAATGAGGACCAAGATTGTTTGGGGGCAATATGCTGACACGCTAAACCATTTAGAGAGGCTATAAAGCACTGTAAAGCAGTATATAAGTCTAAGTGCTATTGCTATAAAACTCAATGTCTGGATTTCCGTACCATACAATCGATCAATTAATTAAATTACAAAGAGTAATGTATAAATTCAACCAAAGTGTTTTTATGTAAACTTGTTGAGGCAGAAAGTTTAACTCCATGTTCCAGTGAACAAATCTTTAGTCAAAAGAACACAGATCTGGGAGAAGAGATAGCCAGGAGGAGGGGGGAGGGTATTTGAAGCATCCCTGAAGTTTTAAGTGCAGGCAAACTGCCAAATGCCCAGTTTTTATTTACGTGATCATGTAAGTGCTGCAACAGCTATAAATTCAGCAACCAGCTGTAAGTTATTTCATTCAGCATTTCATAATGCTGTCGCTGGAAACAGTCACCAAATGGTTGTATGTCGAGGACTGCCTGAACTGCTGCAATGCTATGAAGCAGATGGTTTCAATCAATAGCAAGCCTTATTAATCTTATGCATACCCCATTACCAATTCACTTTACTTATGTATACCCCCATAACCGATTCACTTTAAAGTGGACATGCATTATTTGAAGCTGGCTGAGGAACTCTGGGAGTTGAAGTCCACAAGTCTTAAAGTTGCCAAGGTTGGAGACCCCTGGTTTGTGCACACAATATTTTACAATTAGGTGTGTGTGTGTGTGTGTGTGTGTGTGTGTGTGTGTGTGTGTGTGAATGATAGAACTATATAATTTTACCCTAAAGAAATAGTTCTCTCTAGAGTTATGAACTCTTTGTGGGAAGAAATGTTCAGGCAGAGGTTGGATATTCATAGATTGCAAATGCTATGCTCAGAATATTCAGCATCGTTCAGCCAATTGGACTGAATCATCTCCAACAGTCTCTTGTTGAAAAAAAGAAATATTTGGGCAGGAGAGAAGAAATAATACAGCTGACAGTTTGAGTTTAGAGCTTCTTTGCAGATTCCTGCATTAGCAAAACATTTGAAAAATATTCAAAGTTATTAATTGACTAATCCTAAAGTCAAATAAGGGACACGGTGGCTCAGGGGCTAGGATATTGAGCTTGTAGATCGAAAGGTCAGCAGCTCAGCGGTTCGAATCCCTAGTGCTGCCGTGTAACGGGGTGAGCTCCTGTTACTTGTCCCAGCTTCTGCCAACCTAGCAGTTTCGAAAGCATGTAAAAATGCAAGTAGAAAAAATAGGGACCATCTTTAGTGGGAAGGTAACAGCGTTCCGTGCACCTGTGGTGTCTAGTCATGCCGGCCACATGACCACAGAGACGTCTTCGGACAGCGCTAGCTCTTCGGCTTTGAAACGGAGATGAGCACCATCCTCTAGAGTCGGCAACAACTAGCATGTATGTGCGAGGGCAACCTTTACCTTTAAAGTCAAAACTTTTTTTCCCAAAGGTTACAAATTCTATCACATAGGAGGTAAAAAGAATGAATTATATCTCACCTTCAATTTGATGGGAGAGGCTTTCTTGTGTGTGTGTGTGTTTTTCCCCCTACTGATTTGTGACTGAGAAAAGGATTGAAAGAAAAAGTGAACTGTTTCCATTTAACAGAGTCATGTGGTAGCTGGAAGAATGTGAATGGAGCCGTGTTCAATACACTGAGGTGCTGTGTCCCAAATATGAGTAACGGTAGCATCTGGAGACACAAAGCTGACTCATGGCATTTCTTCCTGCCCCTGGAAAGAACTCATCCTTAGTAGTGAAATGACATTGCCTTGACCTATTATTCAGCTTCCCAGAGAACAGCTTACACTCAGGTCTTTGTTTTTTCCCAACCAAAAGGAAGCTTTGGATGAATGGCCCATTCATCATTCCCACTTCATTAATTCAAGCTTTCCCTCTGTGTTGTTGCTTTATTATGCCCAACTGTTAAGAAAGCAGCTAAATTTAGCAAAGGCAAATAAGATAATTCTTCCCTCCTACTTTTAGAAAGTTAGATCCTCATAACAACCTAGCTCATTCTGAACATATACTCTTCAAAGTGGGAAAGAGATTAATAGTCTCTGTAGTTCAAGAGATAACTTACTCTAAATAATGTGTGCCTGTATCACATTGTCTTCCTGTTTTTATCTAGCTGTCTTCTTCCAGGGCACAGATGGTAACAAACAATAGTTCTAAAAAAAAAACCTTCAATGAAATGAAGATACATTTTGAGAAAAGGACTCAATCATTTCTACTCTGTTATTTAAAAATGACATGATAAAGAGACAAGGTTCATACCCAGATAAGCAGGCTCATCAGGAAGAAAATGTAAGAGGGGCAGACAGAGAGGGGCTAGAGATACACCAAGTCAATTCAAGAAAGTTTTATATAAACAGGCGGTCTCAAAAGTCAATGGACCAATATTATTAACTCCAGGTGTGAGTACCAATGAAATTTGACCTACCTAAACCCAGTAGTGGCCTCCTTCAGAAGTTAGCACCATCAGTTTTAGCTGTTTCTAGTATCTGATTGGTCTAAAACTTGGCAACTCCAAATCTCAACCAGCAAATGTTCAGTCTTACATATTGGAAAAAAGAACCCAAACACTAAGTACAAGCTTGATGGACATTACCTTACAGATGACCCCCACCCTGTTAAAGACCTTGGAGTTTTCATATCAAATGATCTAAGTGCCAAAGCCCACTGCAACTACATAGCAAAAAAGGCTCTAAGAGTTGTAAAGCTAATTTTGCGTAGCTTCTTTTCCAAAAACTCTACTCTACTAACCAAAGCATACAAAACATTTGCTAGACCTATTCTTGGATATAGCTCACCTGTCTGGAACCCATACCACATCTCTGACATTAATACAATTGAACACGTCCAGAAATATTTTACAAGAAGAGTTCTCTGCTCCTCTGAAGACAACAAAATACCTTATACCACTAGACTTGAAATCCTGGGATTAGAAAACTTAGAACTCCGCCGACTCTGACAAGACCTGTGTTTAACACACAGAATCATCTATTGCAATGTCCTTCCTGTTAAAGACTACTTCAGCTTCAATCACAATAATACAAGAGCAAACAATAGATTCAAACTTAATGTTTACCACTTCAAACTTGATTGCAGAAAATATGACTTTTGTAACAGAGTCGTTAACGCTTGGAACACACTACCTGGTCTCTTCTCAAACTCCCAAAAGCTTTAACCAAAAACTGTCTACCATTGACCTCACCTCATTCCTAAGGGAACTATATGGGGCATGCATAAGAGCACAAAAGTGCCTACCTATTGTTTCCTTTCATTATATATACGCTTATATGTTGTATAGTTGTTTCATGCTTATGCTTATATATACTGTTGTGACAAAATTAAAAAAAACTCTGTATTTTGATACTCTACTTTCAGATACCACATTTTCAGGGGATGGATGGAAAAGACTTCAGAATGGATTAGAATTTGCTGGGTCTAAAGTGGGAATTTATGTGCATTCTTCCTTGCCATCATTGTTAGGGTTTTACAACATTAGATGTGATGTTTGAGTACCTTCTTCTGGGCTGTTCCTCACCTGAAGAGAAGTGTAGATTCCAGGCTATGTCACTGGACCAGTTATCCAAATGAGTGTTCTTGGAACTGTGAACTTGACTGCACTCAATCTTGGCCAAAGTCCTTTATCACCATTCTTCAATTAAATAGTCATAATTTATTAATTTCTGTGTTTATATTAATATGCCTGAATAAGAAGAATGAGAACCAATATAAAAGCCCCATGCACTTTGATTACAGACATAGCTCAGGGAGAAATACAAGCTACAGCAACAATCTGAAGTATGTACAATCAGCGAAGTTAACCACAAATAACTCAACAGTGTTTCACAGAATACCTGGACTAATTTGTGGACAAGGAAGACTTTTGACATTTGAGAAACATTTTATGGATTTCACTGTTGGGTGGCTGATTTATGCATTTTAGCTACATGACAGAAGAGGAGGCAAAACACTGCTTTTTATTCATAGAAATGTCATATGTCACACAATGACTTCAGTCCATTCAATATTATGTTCTTCTATCTACTGTAGCCTTCATGCTCTTCTGCCTGATTAATAATAAAATGGGAGACACTGTTCTCCCTCCATGCCATAAAACCATATCTGGATTATTCAGCAGTCAAGTCTGTGGCCACTGTTTTCTCTGTTAGAGGTGGGAAAACAAGAGACACATACATGGATGAGTGCAAACCACGCATTGCTTAATGGACTTACAGTCCTCTAGAGAGCATTGGATAACTGCATGAATACACCTGCTTGTCTTTGCAGCTTTGAGTTGTCTAGCTGAGGAAGAGGGGGAAAAATGCACAGAGGCAAGTGGCTTGCTGCTGAACACGCAGCCAATATTGGTTGGTGACAGATCATGTGCATTTATCCGTTTATTTTAGATGACTGCATTGTTAAATCTAGAAGATGGAAACACTCTCCTGGTGAAATGCTGTTCGGAACTGCTGATGATAGACTGATGTTGATGAATACAGATACGCTGCCCCTAAATATCTGACCTAATTGAGCTAGGATCAAATAGTATCATCCTGGCCCAAACATAAACTATTGATCTACCTCCAGGCTAATCATTACTTCATGCATATGGATCAGCAGTGACTATAAATAAGCTTTATGTGAAAATACCTCCAGAATTTTAAGGCACAAAAAGTATAGTTTCATCTTTCCGTCAACTGCTCGTAGATAATCATAGTGTTGGATCAAATTTCCCTTACTATTAATTTAGAGGTGAATATGTACTTTTACCTATCATCGTTCCCAGTGGAAATAATTGCACTTTGGTTCAGGTGGTTGGTATTGCTATTCGCTGTATAAAAATGATTCAAGAACACCCTGCCTTTTAGTACTATATATGCAATATATCAATTTTCTGGGAATTGATTCTGCAATTTTGGTATTTTGTGATTTTGCCCATATTCATTCATAAATGAGCAGGAGAGAGAAACACATACCGGCTTATTCTATGTTGAAAGACAATATATAAATATTTAATACAAAAATAAACAAAACACATCTCAATTGGACTTAGAAATGTTCAGGTCTGGATGTCCAGAAACATGCTACCCATCAGCTTAGGAAATGTTGAGTTTGAAATGGAATACAATATCCATTAGTTCTTCTGTTGTTATTTTGGTAACTAGCTTCTTCTCCACCAAAAGCAGCTGATCTGATTTTTCTCTCCAATCTGGGGACTATCAAAGGATGGGTATTCCTGTTCCACCCTTGCTCAATTCCCACCATGCCCTTATGTTAGCTTGCCTCTGTTAGTGTTTCTCACCTTCACGAAAAATCAACTGCACAGAAAGGTGAGGAAACAAGAAACAAAATTCCAAGGACCTCCTCTACGCAATCTCAGGATCAATAGGATTATATTTATTATGTTCATAGTAATATTTTCATCTTGGCTTTTCACAATGGGTAAGAGTAGCTTTAGCCCTACTGGGATGTTTCAAGGCTCTATTATGTATTCATTACATAACTATGGCTGTAATTATTCCATTCTTTGTTCTCCTGGGTTTTTGTTTTAAGGGTTTTAGTTTATTTGTTTTTATGTGTGATTTAATTACTTTGTATTGGCCTTAGTTTTTTTTAATTGTCTAAATAGACCATCACCTAGGGAATCTATGTTGTAGTATAAGAAAAAGATAATTGGATGGATGGATGGGTGGATGGATGGATGGATGGATGGATGGATGGGCAGACCGACCGACAGATAGATGATAGATATATAATAGATATTAGATAGATAGATAGATAGATAGATAGATAGATAGATAGATAGATAGATAGATAGATAGATAGATAGATGATAGACAGACAGCTAGATAAGCAGTCAAGCAGGCAAGCAGGCAGGCAGGCAGGCAGACATTGAAATGATTAAGCATAGCCTAACATGATCAGTGGGGAGAACAATCCATTTTTGTACTCAGTAATGAGGAACAAGTAAATGAAAAAGACTCAAGGCAAGATGAAATTTTGAACTGGAGAATTGTACAAAAAGAACACTAGCATCGAATTCAAATTTGTTTCTAAAATGCAGACATCAGCTTTTTGATATATTGCAGTCATTAAGGGAAATTTATAACGCATGCAGGTAGCATATATCTTTGCTTCGTGAAATATTGTTTTCATATATTAAATAATGTAGCTCTTAGTTCAATGAAGAAGGTACACATTCATTTTCAGGCACTGGCTTCATTATTTCATATATGCAGGCAGACAAAAACCCAGATTTTTCAATTAATTTTCACCTGCTTTCATGGAAAAATATTATTTAGTATGAGCTTATTTTGCCAGATGAACACTGATTGATCTTGTCAGGAGAAAATCAACCATATTTAGCCACTTGTAAGAAAAAACACTCTGAACAATATCTTCAACAAGTTCCTTCGGCTACAGAATCGGGCTGTCAGAATCAATGTTGCACTGCAGCTCTCTAAGTAATTTCCATTTAGAAGCGAAAGCAGTTATCTTCAACTTTGTGGGCTTTTTTTCTTTTTTTCTTCTTTCTTTTTTCTTTTCTCTGTGTGTGTTTTCTTACTTGTCCCTTACCCATCTAATACTACTCAGATGTCACCGGCACACATACATTTACCACACTCCAATAATTCCTACCTTCTGGGGTGACATGCCTATAGCACAAATGCTGATGATGCATTTTATGTTGCAATGTGACACTCCTCAACAAATAACAGAAGTGGGTTTTTTGTAACAAGGGAGGGGTGATGATTGTCACTTATTTATAGTGATAGTACACTGGTGATAATTCAGGAGAAACTGACATTTTTTTTTCAATAACAGCAGACTTGACTTTCTAAAACTTTTGTGTATAGCTGGTACATTTTTATGAAAAGACATTAAGTATTTTAATGGGCTTGTTCATGGAACATTCAGAAGGTTGAGTGACAAGTGTATATTGAAACAAAGACTCTTTTGGCTTGGGTTTCGCATCTTGTGTTTATAATATGGAATATTGTTATTTAGGGGCAATATATCAAATATCCTGCCAGACAACAGTAACAGCACTGGACTTTCTATAGCAAGTCTTGAGATGTTCTACTATCAAATGCATTCTATGCAATCATAGCTGGGTATTGTGGAGTAGATGACTCTATGCATAGGGTACAATTTTCAAAGCAAAAGGGGATGCATATGCTCAGGAGTGGGCTTCAAAAATTTTAGCAAGGGGTTCTTTGCCCAGTTGCTGGATAGGTGTGGCCATGGTGGGCATGGCCTAGTCGGCTTCCTGCACCACATTTTTGCATTTCCTGGGCTCCGGAGGCTTTCCTTGAGCCTCCAGAAGGACAAAAATGCCCTTTCCGGGTTACGGAGGCCAGAAATGGGCCCGTTTCCAGCCTTCCTGAACTTCTGGTAGGCCTGTTTTTCGCCCTCCCCGAGCCTCAGTGCGCACCTTGCACTTACCTGCATCCACAATGGGCCACGTGGGGACTCCTGGGAGGGGTGGGGTGGGTGTGGCCAGCCAGGAGTGGTATTTGGGGGTTCCCCGAAGTGCACAGAATCTTAGCTAGAGGTTCTCCTGAACCCCTGCGAACTCCCAGCAGCCCAGCCCTGCATATACTCAAAAAAGAGAATCATGCTTATAGAAAGCATAATTTTAGAAAACAATAGTAAATATGCATAAAATAAGAAACTTCCCTAAGATAAAGGAGTGACTCAAAATACAGCGCTAGATTTTTCTAGAATAAAGAGCCAGGGTTACATATCTTGTGGGTGAAAGTTGGTGGAGGGGACAGGACTTTTACAACTGGAGAAGTAGAACATTAAAGATATCTGCCTTAACTTTCTAAGACAAAAGTGAATCTGGGGGAGGAGAGTGCACAACAATTTCATTTGTCTAGTACATGAGACCTGCACATGAATCTTGGGAGGTAACCACAAAGTCCTAGTAGTATTATTGAAATTTTTTTCAAATAATCTACTCTTCTGCTAAAAGCAGAAAAAAAGCAAAAAGCTAAAAGCCAGCACTTTGAATTGGACTTGAAAACAAATAGATCTGTTTCAAGATCTATTGAATCTTGACGGTCTTATATATTCTATAAAAGATATACAGTCCAACATAATGGCTTATGCATTTTGATCCAGTATAATTAGACAGCATTATGTAAAACAGAAATGTAGATATGAGTTGATTCCTTATTTTTAGATATACAGTTTTATACACCATGCCCGACATATACACACATCAGAGTACTATAGCAGGGTTAAATCCAGCAGGTTCTGACAGGTTCTGGAGAACCAGTAGCGGAAATTTTGAGTAGTTCAGAGAACCAGCAAATGCCACCTCTGGCTGGCCCCAGGAGTAGGGAGGGAATGGGGATTTTGCAGTATCCTTCCCCTGCCACACCCACCAAGCCATACTCACCAAGCCACACCCACAGAACTGGTAGTAAAAAAAAATTGGATTTTACCACTGTACTATAGGGTTATTTTATATTATTATATATAGGAGCAGATTATCTTCTGTTAGAGTATTTAGTTGGGGATGGGGGGTGGGCTTAATTGAAAAGTTTAAGAAATAGATTAAAAAGTTTCTTTAAAAGATTAAAAAACTTCATAACTGCAGCTACTTTGCATAGTTTCTGTTATGCAGAAAGAAATTACTCTTAAAACATCCAGATCAATATTTCTTATGGAAAAAAGGAGTTATAAAAAAAATAGGCCGGGTATTGGTGTCTACAGCAGGATTTGAGTGATTCTTTCCTGCACCTGAAGATATGTCATGATGATGAATGGGATATACAGGTTAGCCCCATTGTTGTTGAGCCTGATATCCGAACTCTTGCATGCTTGAACTTCTCAGAAGTTCTTTGCATCTACACATTGTGCTTCTTTCTTATAGGAAATATCTGTACACACACGCATTGACACCATGATCCAGATCCAGAATTTCTTCCTGTGAACAAATGAAATATGTTTTTCCTTTCATTGTATGTCTCCGGTTTACAAATATCTCTAGACTTCCTCAGAGTTTGAGATTACTCCAATAAACTTAGCAGTAGCTGAGGGGAAAAGGGGGACATAAGGAGCCCCACACATTGCTGGCTGTAGCCTATTTTCTCAGTCCTAAGATTTACATTTTCCTGGAAATAAGGTCACCCTGAACAGAAAGGAATTTAGTTTTTCTCCAACATGCATAGATTGTTTGGTAAGTAATGGACTTATTGAGACAATATATTATTTGCTTGCTTGTTTCATGTTGTGATTAATCCTTTCACTAGCTCTGGAAGTAATAGGCCCACACAAAAACAACATTAACTGGGACAGTGCTTGCAAATGAATAGTTTTCTCCAAGCCCACTTTGGCATCCTAGAATGGTAAGCGTTGAAAGAGATTATTTAATTAAATCCCCCAGCCATTATAAGAATTCAATTTTTCCATGATAAGATCAGCAGTAACGTTAACTAAGAAAGCATAAAACATATCAGACATAGTTCAGCAATAAGTATGCTTCTTTATTTTATATAAAAACCCTTTCCAAATATTTAAGTATTCTTGTATAAAGGCACTCCAATAGGCAATCAGTGGCCATTTATTCACTGGACAAACATTATCTACGGCAGGAACCTCATAAACTCATTCCCGGCATTTGACTGAATCAGAAAAGTGAAAAAGCCTTCACATATCTTTCATGCATTCAAAAATATAAGAAATAAAATTTTGCAGGTGTTTCATGTAAACCTTCTTTTGCTGACCTATAAATCCATGTTGGGATTGTTAACATCTGATTGCAAGTGGGGATTCAAATGTTAAATTCCATGCTAGGCAACATGTAATGACAATAACAACTCTAAATACGTAGAGATGTTAGAGTACAAGGGCCAGACTTAGTTTTCTTCTTTGCATGCCAGCCGTGCACTGAAAGAACTTCACCCATTCTACCCTGGGAAGAATTTGGTTATGCAAGCTCACTCTTATTATGTGAATGCAAATTTCTTAACTTGGTTTGAGAGATGGGCTCCAGCTTACCTGGGAAATGTTCTGAAAATCATGGACCAGAAAAGGCCCTAGAGCAGGGGTGTCAAAGTCACTGCCTCACGGCGACATCATGTGACATATCAGGACTTTCCCCCTTCGCTAAATCAGGTGTGGGTGTGGCCAGTGCATGACGCATCTGGCCCGTGGGCCAGGAGTTTGACAGCCCTGCTGTCACACTGAGAAACTGTCAAACTGAGAGTAAGAAAATATCTACTATATTGCTGATTTTGCTATTTATTTATACTTTTTGATATTATTTGTTAGGCCTTTTCAAGATAGCTATGCTTTGACTTCTTAGTTAGGGCTTCATATTCAAAGAATCGCCTTCTGTGCCTGCATTTTAGTTAAGCCATCAGCTTCATTGTTGGAATTTTTGAAGTATTCAAAAATTCAACAAGCTTCTCTTGTTTAAGCTCTTGGAATCTTAAATGAAAAATCTTTAAATCATTCTTCAGGTAAAAAAAAAAATGTCTTGCTCTTGTTTAACAAATACAGAATTATGTGATAGGTTAAAATAGGAAGACACATACTCCTGGATTATAAAGTTGGTGTGGCACGGTATGCTAGTTATACAATTGATCAACATGCTTTTACACAAAAACTTGATGAGTTGATCTTGCATCATGCATATGAAGGAACTTATTGATCTGTCCATCCTGGATTTCTAATGTGACTTCAGCATAAATTCCCTTTTATTCTTATCTCAATGTCACATCTCATGTTTGACAGATATTTATGAACAGACAATGTGACAACACCATCTTCTCCTTGAAGTAATAAAATGTTTGTGGCAAACATTGTAATCAATGTATATTTTCATGAGATAGCTTTACATAGGTAAAACCATTCTCTCAAACCTGTGCAGTGTTTCCATAAACAATTTTACTGTCAGATTGCCAAGGTCCTCCCATGTATGAATCAAACATTAGAATTTATTATTTTTATCAATAGAATAAAAATTTTCAGTTGCTCCTCAACCTGAATTTCTCTAATATGGTGCCACTAGATGCCAGGGTCAGAGTTAGAGTAAATAATATTCATTGCTTTCTATCGCGTTAGCATTTAGTGTCTTCTTCCTAGAATCCTTTCTATTTCATTGGCCTGTGATCAAATGCTTTTTATGGAAACTTTCTATCTTTTGTTTACCAGAACTCTCATTCCAGTTGTGCAGAAGGCACTTGCTTTATTTAAGACTCACCGTGTATCAGGTCAGGTGTTTGTCTTATCAAGGCACAGCAATTTGCTTCAGTGAGGGTGTTTGTGTCACTTCAGAGACTGGTGCTTCCAGTTGCTCACAGGAATCATCACAAGAGGCTTCTTTTCAGGCATAGCAGATGTGCATATGTTTTTTCCAGGTGGCTCCAGAAGTGAGGTAAAATAGCTCAAAAACCATATGCCAGTGCTGCTATGGCAAAGTGGGTGAGTATATATGCTAATATGAGTGTGACGAAAGTCAGGTTGATATGGTAGTTAAGACACCAGGCTAGAAATTGAGAGATCATGAATTCCAATCCTGCCTTAGGCATAAAGCCTTCAGAGTGTCCTTGAGCCAGTCACTTTCTTTCAGTCCTAGGAAGAAGGCAAAGGCAATTCACTTCTTTAAAAAAAATATTTGGAAGAAAATGATAGGGACTAGTCTGGGCAATTGCCTGGAATTAGCACTGACTGACTGAATGAATGAATGAAGTATGGAGTTGCTTTCAAAGATGGTTCACACAAAGCACTGTTGAAGTGAAGCACCCAGTAAAATCTTTGCCCAACTAAATTTCTCATATCCTCATGATCCAATTAATATTGCAAACAACTTGAAGCCCTGGAAAAACAGGATATAAGTCAGCACTGGGCGTATACAACCTTCTGAAAATTTAACTCAGATTTGTGGTTGGATGCTTTCTACAGTAGAAATGCACCAATATTTCCCCCCCAAGAATAGACTTTCAATAGTGGCAACAGAAAGAGCACAACTGAAAAAAAATCCAATGGAAAAAAATGTTCCTTGGGATTTAGGTGATAAGTGATAATAGCAATAGCACTTAGACTTATATATCACTTCATAGTGCTTTGCATTACAACACTCTCTAAGCAGTTTAAAGAGTCAGCATATTGCCCCCAACAATCCAGGTCCTCATTTTACTGACCTCGGAAGGATGGAAGGCAACTTTGAGCTGGTCAGGATTGAACAGGCAGGGGGCAGAGTTAGCCTGCAGTACTGCATTCTAACCACTACACCACCATGGAAACTGCAGAATGCTGGATTAATAATTATATTCCAAAAGCCAGGACATTAATAATTAAGCATCACACTTCTAAACAGTATATTCTTTTATCAGATTGATAGTGTGTACCTTTAAGTCATTGCTGACTCCTGGTGACTGCCTGGATTACTCCTTGCAGTTTTTGTTGCAATATTATGGAAATAGTTTGTTGATTGCCAAGATTCATAAAGTCATTTTGGGCAAGCCTTAATATGACACTTCTGATATAATGATTCTAAACCTTAAATTTTATTGCTCCATAGAAAACCATCCCCTCCAAACTTCACATCATGTAATTTAATTCTCAAATTCTAAATAACTCTAAATATTCTTGTTTATTAGCAAAACCCACTCTTTCATGCAGACTAAGCATCAGGCTACCACATATAATTTCAAATCAAATATTCCCAATTCTCCTTCATCCTTTGCATTCTGAAGTATTTTTTTTATTTAACACTTATCTATGCCTCCCCTTGCCATACACATATCGTTCTGCCATTATTTAAATGGTACATCAGTTCCAATGATAACCACTATTTGAAACAAAGCCATCATTCTTGGAAAGACAAGAATTATTATAATAATAATAATAATTTATAATAATAATAATTTATAATTAATAATAAATTATTTTTATCATAGATTCTCTCCAAAAATTCTCTCCAAGAATGATAATTATAATTTTTCCCATCTTCCCATCTCCTTATTCCATGCCTTAATGTAATTATTGTGATATAGCTTACAATGCATATTAGTGACAGTTTTATACAAATATTTCACATTTTTCTCAATCTTGAAACTATTTTTCCCATCTGTTCCATTTCATGTCTTTTGTTAACATCTTTGTTTTTTGTTTACTAATTGAGCCCATCTAACACCTCTAAATCCTTGTTTCCATTAACATTGTTGTTCCTTCCAGAATTATCATCTGAGATGAATATACTTCTAATAAATTAATTTTTCTGAATTTGTAAAATCTCTTACACATCATTATTTATACATGTACCATTGTCTTATGCTATGGAATAAGAAAATTCTTTTTTTTCTCCAAAGGCTAACTAGGTGCCATCAAATCAGTGTTGACTCTTCCTGACCACATGAATAAAACATTCAAGGCCTTTCAAGGAAACTACAGGGACTAGTCCAGGCAATTACCTAGAATTAGCACCTAGTCAAAGGTACCATGACTAGGTATTCTTCAAATAGTGCACCTATGTTGGTTTGTTGGTTTTACTTTTTCTGATCGCCTTTACAGAAGATATTATTTTATGATTCTTTCCTTTTACATAAAATAAGCACATTCTTAAAACCTACTGTATTTTGTTTTGTCTATATTTTGGTACCCACAGATAAAAAGTAATACTTTCTAGATGTCCAGCATTGATAATAAAGTAAAAGTTGAGATCTCTATGTCTTTCTGAAAATAAAATTAGATAAGGTCCAGTAATTTAATGATTGCCTTCTGAGCTGTCTTAAACTGTGGAAGCACTAAAAGGTTACAGAGTGCTTCTCTAAATTAGCCAAATGATTCATGTGACACTCAATTTGCTGGCTTCTTTATTTTATAGCTCAATCCTAATCACATTTATCTACCAGTAAATACCATTGATTTCAATAGAACTTTCTCTCAAGTACATACGCTTATTGCTGTAGCTACTGATAGATCACACAATTGTCCAAAGTAATATCTCATGATTGTTGGTTGCATTAATCAACATCAGATAGGGACTTTTAATTATTCTTAAAAACTATTTTAAAAGTTTCTCTACTTCTGGAAAATGCAATTATCTTGTACATATTTTGCAGGTAGTAGGACTAAATAGAAGGCTGGCATCTTGGTACAACAAAAATGCAGGATTTGGGAGATAAATCAGTAAGAGACCACTGCTACTGTACAACACTTGAGAATGAGGAGAAAGATTTAGTTATTATAGAGACCCATGAGCAGGCAGACCCAGAACCTGAAGTTTAAAGCATATGGATAGGGAAGGGCCAGCATTGCCAAGTAATGCCATTCATATGTGTGTGTGTAGAAGACTACAATGTTTTATCAAATGTGTAGTACAAACAGGACTAGTTAGTTCATGACTAATTTTATAAAGCTGTATTTAACCTATCCTGACTGAGATATCCAAGGACAAGGATCGTGTTCTAATGGGACAGTAATGGCCAACCCCTGTAGAGTGAAATAGAGCTGTATAACAACTGCCATGGTGGTGCAGTGGTTAAAATGCAGTACTTCAGGCTGCTTCTGCAGACTGCCAACTGCCAGCAGTTCGGCACTTTGATTCTCACTGGTTCGAGATTGACTCAACCTTCCATTCTTCCGAGGTCGATAAAATAAGGACCCAGATTGTTGGGGACAATATACTGATTTAGAGAGGGCTGTAAAGCCTTGTGAAGTGGTATATAAGTCTAAGTGCTATTGCTATAAGTTTCAAAAAAAGCTGTTATTTCAGCAGTTGTTGGGATTTAATTAATGGCTTGATGATCTTAATGCCTATCCTACTGGTGGACAATTCTGAAAAATTCAATCTCTTGCATAACTGAGGGACTGCAAATGCAGAGGTTGTAAAAATTTTACTCTGTTTCTTCGGATAATAGTGGGAATACAACCTCAAGCTGGAAAGGTACAAAATGGGTGATAAGCAGTGATCTGAAGTTTAGGAGATCTTGATCCATTTCAAGACATTGCTGTGACTCTTGGGACATGACAATACTCTTCCCTTTTTCTTATATCCACGAAAACCAGTTTCATTAAATGGCACTGGTTAAATGTGCCAGATTAGAAAATGGGAGACTGTGAGTTCTAGTCCCACCTTAGGCACAAAGCCATCTGGGTGACCATGGGTCAGTAATTCTCTCTTCCCTTCAGAAAAAAGCAGACCATGGCAAACCATTTGGTAACCTTGTTAAGAAAACTGCAGGGGCTATACCTGGTGCTTGTTAGCAGACAACACCAAGTCAATACAGGCAGAGAACAGACAAAGATATAACAAAATACATTTTAAAAAATGAGAAGCAGCAAAAGTGCAGAAGTTATTTAATGGGATGCTGAACAAGGACTAGAGCTTTTGAAATAGTTTAGCTTAGAAAGGTGAACAAAAGAGGGGCATGATCAAATATTTAAATATTTAAAATCCAGGGAAATGTGAGATATCCCCTTCCCTCACCATCATTATGTTAAAATGTAGGCCCAGTCACTGACATGTGTCAGGAGATTCAAAAATACTATGTACTCGGTTATAATACATTTTATACAACACAAAGCTGCATTATGGAATATGCTGCTTTCAGAAATGAGTATGAGCTATCAATTATGTGGTTTTAAAATGGACCTAGGCCAATTAATGAATGATAAAGCTATCAATTATTGCTAGCCATGATGATTATAGATTAATTCCTGAGAACCAAAGACAATGTAACTTTCATACTTGTTGCTAGGGAGCAGTAATGGAAGAGAATTAATTTCCTGGCTGTGTCAATTCAGAACCGTGGGTCTCAGTGTTGTGTTAGACAGGTTTTAGCTTGATCAGTAGGACTCTTCTTAATTTATTAACTATTTGTAGAATATAAGTTCTCTTTACTTAGATTCTGGGATGTGATAACAACAACAACAAAAGAAATTCTGCTAATAAAGATAGGCAACAGATGCAGACTGGATTCTATTCCCCAACTTCCACCCCAATATCTCTCACAACTCATTTTCCATTTTCTATTTGTCAGAACTTTTGCTGGGTTGTGGAACAATCTTGAATTTTACCATAGATGTATCCTGAACCTAATTTGCAGCTAAGATGTTAGGCCAAATGCTGATTCCTATCAACCCTGGGAAAATCAGGAAGTCTAGGCAGTTCAAATGAATGCAAAGTGTAAGCTTGTGTGTTTTACAAGAATCTGAACTATTAACAGTCAAAGCACATAGGAAGTGGATAAGAGTCAATGGAATTCAAGATGAGCTGGACTTAGTAGATCTCTTGTGGAAGTACTTGAGACTGATGACTCATTGACCCCGCCCTCAAGCTCAGCCTGGTAATTTTCTACAGTTCTTTTTAATAAAATGTGTGTTTTATTAAACAAATAACTGTTTACCTATTTGTTTCACAATAATTTTTATTTTATAAAATGTTGCTATATTTATATTTATATCCCCATCGCACTGATTCATTAAATTAGTAAATTAATTTTACTAATTAAATTATTTTGTATTTCTTTGCAATTACAGTCTATTTCACCTGTCAACATTTTTACTCAACAAGAGTTATTGTACTCATATGTACATTGTGTATTTCATTTATATATTTTCTTATACTTAAGTTCTGCTGACTTTAATTTGTCATCAAATAAATCTTTCATATCTAGATCAGATTCTTTTTCCCTCTGGCTATTTCTATTTGTTATGACTTGTTTACTGGAATCACCATATCTTTTTATTTTTTTTCTGCCTTTCACTATTTACTTCTGCAATTTTGTAGAGGAAGGAAGGAAGGAAGGAAGGAAGGAAGGAAGGATGAGGCAATGGCTAAGTTTTTTGTGCCATTGTCCAAAAATGTCACCAGACCAGTCGTAGCACTGTTGTGAATTTAGGAAGGAAAAAGGTGCATAGTCTTTCCTGTGTGTGAATCAAGGACACCATTTTCTACTACAAACTAAAACAGAGGCAGTTGGAACTGACAAAGGAGAAAGCAAAATCCATGCCAATTTAGCTTTGTTTTGGCTCACAAAAACATCACTTTAATTGAGATGCAGAAAAAAGCTCTGAGTATACTGCATGGGGCCCAGCTATTCAGATTTATTATACAAATTTAAAAGTTATGGGAATCCAACCAAACCATGTTCCTTCTATAAATCACATTTTAAAAAGCCATGGATTACCATGACATATTAACTAAATCAATAATATAATATTAAAATATACTGTACATTCATTTTAGAAATTAAATCTATCACCTTTCAAAAAGTTTATTTTTTAAAAAAAATCAACATAGCATAGGCCTTTCTGGATCTTATAGCCATTTAACTAAATATGAATGCTGGTAAATTTGAATGTGCTAAAAAAAGGTCCAGGGATGGGAGTGGGGATGACAAATGACATCTTTAAAGTATGTCATCCAGTTTTATATTTCTGAATACGGAGTTAGATTACTTTCCAAATAAATAAATATAAGTTCAGAGCAATTACCTCATTAAAAGATGAACACCAGTTATCCTTATATCCCTTAAGTTAAGTGTGTCTAATTTCCTTTGGACTGCACTCAATGTGGTTTGATTGAAATAAATAAATAAAGTGGTTAAAAACATGTTTTGTGAAACACTAAACTCTGTTTGACCTCTGTTGCAAGCATGTGTCCATAACAATGATGGGAAAAAAAGCAGAGCTTATCCAGCTGTTTCTCTTCAAACTTTCCCGTTTGTAATCGTTCCCCACCCACAATCTGGAAAACTTTCAGGATTGTTTAACAAACCACAAGTATAGCATTAGTCATTTAACATACATTTTAAATGCTTGAAGTAAATGTCTTTTTTGCTGAAGATGATACACTATGAAAATATGTCAGATCTATTGAACTCCCAATAGATGGTGCTGTTAGGAATATATCTAGAAAGTCATTCTTCATGCAGATATAATTTCAGGCAATTACCTCTCTCTATAGTACAGAATGGATCATGTCTTATGCAAGATTTCCTTTTCTTGAGTTCTACCCAGAGTGAGTTCTCTGCAGTTTTGAGGGTTTCACGGGAGTCATCTATCAGTATGAAGGAGACTATGGTGAAAGTAGGTCATCTCACAGTTGTAAACAGAGTGACTGCTTAGAGATGGGACCAAGATTGTGCTCTACTCAATTAAGATCTCCTGTTCCTGAGGCTCCCATACTCAGCGATAGTTTGATTACAGAATTTTTGCCTTTTCCTTCAATGTAAAACATATTTCCAAAGGTGATTTACAGAATCACGTGAACAGAAAACTAATGAACAAATAGCACAATCAAGACAGCAGATCATACCATCTGAGATTAACTTCAGAAAAAAAGTTAGCATCTGAGAAAATAAGCCTGTACTTGTGGAGCTAGTGAATAGCCATCAAAGTTGTATCCTGAAAATACTGGAAAAAATCAGAGTTTCTTTACATGTTACTAATATGAATGGCGGATTTTATATATATTTAGGCAATGTATATAAAAAAGCCAATAGAACCAATTACAGTCACAGCTGACATTTGATTTTTTTTGACCCCACCCTGTGGACTTGATTTACAATATCATTATGAAATGATTGCTACCTTTTATGGGGCTGATGAGTTTTTTTTTTCCTGAAAGACAATGTATATTTGTCTCAACATACTGTAGATTTTAACCTAAGGTCAATACTCCAGTCCAAGTTAGTACCAGACTCAGATTTAAATATCAGGACACCCTGATCTATGGGGAATGATAGAGGCTATGTTTGACAAGTGCTAACAGAGATTCAGGTTATGTAACAACTAAACTTGGCAAGAATGGCTGCTATGGTGCATAACTAATAATAAATCAATGTTTGGGTGAAAAGAGACCTACAAACAGAAGGTCTCTTTTAATGCATCAGAAACATCCATTTATGAGGTTTATGCGCACCATAAAGGAGAACATCATTCAGGGAGGCTCTCACATAGGAAGTGCCTCAGGGTTTTCTGAGGGATATTTAGAGTTCCCATCCCCAAAAAAGATTCAGAGGATGGGAACCTAGAAACAGAACTTCTCAGTATGACATTCTCGAATTGCAAGTGGAAGATGTAAAACTTGTGCTATTAAATTTGGATGTTTGGGTGTTGGTGCTGCTTTTGGTCCTTTTTTTCTTTTCTTTTTTTGAAATTGGTCTGCATGTTCTTTCAAGTGTTTCAATGATATAAATTTAAACCAGGATTTTCTTGCATGCATATGAAGGGTTTTAATGTCCGTATTGCATTTTTTAGTGTTAAATTGCGAGAGATATACAAGGTTGTTAACAAATCATATCAAACAATCAATCAATCAATTAAAAAAACCTAAAGGGAAATTAGTTTGTTATGTCTAATTGTGAATCTGTTTGGCAGAATTCTATCTGAAAATATATGAAATCTGACAATGAGAAGAAATTGAGAAGTGTGATGTGGCTTTATGCCAGGGAAGAGGCAGGCAAAACAGATTTTTGCACTTCAGTGGGTTATTAAGAATATGCATTGAAAAAGAAAATACGTTGTGCTTTAGATTATTTAGAGATAGCATATCAATAGTAAATAAGTTTGAATTTAAAATATTTTACAGAAATATGAAGTTGCAAGTTGGTCACTGAATGCAGTGGTGGAAGTAACATGTGAGAATAAATATGTGAATGATTCAACCAGGAATTTTCTGATTGTTTAATATATTTATTGATAAAGGTTGTTACAATGTTAGAGTTAATTTAGAATTGATGCCAAAAAAACAGACATAGTACATACATTTCTTTATTTTGATAGAAAATTTATTAAAGATGGAAACATGAACGGAGAAAGTTTAAGATATGTAAATATCTTAATATCCACTCCTCTACTCGCAATAAAATACCTTATGCCACCAGACTCCAAATTTTGGGCTTAGTCAACTTAGAACTATGCAGACTTCAATCTGACCTAAACATAGTACATAAAATTATCTACTACAATGTCCTACCTGTTAATGACTACTTCAGCTTCAACCACAACAATACATGAACAAATAATAGATACAAACTCAAAGTAAACCGCTCCAACCTTGATTGCAGAAAATATGACTTCAGTAACAGAGTGGTCAATGCCTGGAATGCATTACCTGACTCTGTAGTTACTTCCCCAAACCCCCAAAACTTTAAGCTTAAACTGACTACTGTTGACCTCACCCCATTCCTAAGAGGTCTGTAAGGGGTGTGCATAAGTGCACCTGCGTGCCTACCATCCCTGTCCTAATATTCCTTTTTTACTTACTCTTTTCATGTATCCAAATTATGTTCATGCTTCTACCTCTTATCTTATATATGATTGACAAATAAATAAATAAATAAATGTAAATGTAAATGCTGGTAAAAAGATTCTGATAGTATATAGTCTATTGCAAATAATGAATGCTTCTCAGGAAAAGTAAAAAGGATTATATGTAAGAGCAAGCTTCTGTCCACTTGGTTATACTGAGGTAATAGTTGAAATATCAGGACTAACACAGGTACTTAAGAAGTGTATGTGATAAAAGAAAAACAGATGTGGTCAAGAAAAAAATGTGAAGGAGGAAAAATGGGCTGAGAGGAGAAGGAAACACTATGAAAATTGTGGATAGATGGAATTGACATCCTCAGCAAAAAAGAAGGGAGATATTAAAGAATAAAGGGAACAAAAGGTGTATGGAATGGTGCAAATAATGAATTTTACCCATGATGAGGAGTGGAATAGTGAGTGGTGCTAAAAATAAACCAGATTTAGCTATCATTCCTTTCTTTTTTAAGGTCATGTCTTTAATTCCTTGATCTAATTATTACTCTTTTTCCACAATCTGCAATATGTTACTAATCCTGAAAGGAACACCATGATGAACATGGACCTAGAACTAAGAAGAAATTTCCTGACAGTTAGAACAATTAATCAGTGGAACCACTTGCCTTCAGAAGTTGTGAATGCTCCTACACTGAAGAGATTGGGCAACCATTTGTCTAACACGGTATAGGGCATGTTAACATGCCTAACATGCCTGAGCAGGGGATTGGACTAGAAGACCTCCTAGGTCCCTTCCAACTCTGTTGTTATTCTATTCTATTCTATTCTATTCTATTCTATTCTATTCTATTCTATTCTATTCTATTCTATTCTATTCTATTCTACTGTGTAAAACTTTGCAGGGCTTTCTCTTTCACAGGAGAGGGAGCTACAACATTGTTATATTTCAGTATTAATTGATGGCTATTATGAGTTCATTACATTTTTGAATTATGTTGTGGTTAAGGAATTGTTTAATTAATTAATTAATTAATTGTTTAATAATTGTTTAGTCCTTGGGGAATGTGATACAATAAAAATATAGTAAACAAATACAATGAAAATAAAGGGAGAGAACTGCCATATCAATGTCTCCTCTATAAATACAGAAAAAAGTGCACTTCAATTTTTAGGAGCCAAAAAACTATCCCAAAATGATAAAATGTAAATAAATAAATAAATTTAGAGGAGAAGATAAGAATGGCACCTATACTCTTGTAACTGGCCTTAATGTACCATGAAAAGACAGTCCAAATCTGGAACACCACAAACTGTTTCAGGTTTGGAAGAATAACTTCCAGGAAGCAGGCAGACCATTCCAAAACAGCTGGATTGGCATAGTTTAGAAGAGTAGTATAATGTTCATGATTTCTCTGAATACCTGGTTTTGCCCATCTCGATAGAAAACATTCTTCTCCTGAATATATTATACCAAAGAGTTGATTACAAGTTTTGACTTTTTTTCAAAGAGGTAACTGCAAAAGTTACAGAGAATTACATAGTTGAAAAGGACTCAGATGTTCTTAAACTCATCCCCCCAAAATAAGGTGAACTATGAGTTACAGGGAAGTTTGTTACAGGAAATCCTTGACTTACAACCACAATTGAGCCCCAAATTTCAGTTGCTAAACAAGGCAGTCATTCAGTGAGCTATGCCTTTAAGGCAATTTGGCTTCTTCCACTGATTTTGCTTGTTGGAAGCTGGCTAGAAAGATTACAAATGGTGAACAAATGAACCCAGGACAGTGCAATTGCCATAAATACATGCCAGTGGCCAAGCCCCTGAATTCTGATCCCATTGCCATGGGGATGCTACTGATGAGCCGCAGTGGTGTTGTGATTAACTGCAGGCTACTTCTGCTGATCACTGGCTGCCAGTAGTTTGACAGATCAACTTTCACCAGACTCAAGGCTGACTCAGCCTTCCATTCTTCCGAAGTGGGTAAAATGAGGACCCAGATTGTTGGGGGCAATATGCTGACTCTGTAAACTGCTTAGAGAGCAGAGGTGGGTTTCAGCAGGTTCTGACCAGTTCTGGAGAACCAGTAGTAGAAATTCTGAGTAGTTCAGAGAACTGGTGGTAAAAATTCTGACTGGCCCCACCCCCATGTATTTTCTGCCTCCAAAGTCCCAGGTGATCAGGAGGAAATGGGGATTTTGCAATATCCTTCCCCTGGAGTGGGGTAAGAATGGAGATTTTACAGTATCCTTCCCTTGCCATGCCCACCAAGCTATGCCACACCCTCCAAGCCTCACCCACAGAACCAGTAGTAAAAAATTTGAAACCCACCACTGTTAGAGAAGGCTGTAAATCATTGTGAAGTGGTATATAAGTCAAGTGCTATTGTTATTGCTAATAGTGGTAAGTGTGAAAAATGGTCATAAGTCACTTTTTTCAATGCTGTTGTACCTTCAAAAGTCACTAAACAAATACTTGTGAGTCAAAGACCAATTGTAGTATCAAAGGGATCTTCATTCATATATTACACAGAACTTTTAGCTTCCATATACTTCCTTGATAGACCTCCAGTAAAGGACCTGGGATCTGGAAGTTCTCAATTCCCAATACCAAAGAATCCTTGACAAGTTCCCTCGTGCACAGTGCTGTTGTTTTCTCATTGCTGTCATACTATGCAATGTCATGTGGCCAGAAGATGACTTCACATGCCTGCTGTTATAGCTTTCTGATCTTTATTCCAAGATCTCAGGATAAAATTCCTCCATCCTTCAAGCTCCCATGATAATAAAGATGCAATAACATTATTCCCCCAAAGGCCTGCTGTGTCAGGGCAAGGCTCTTGTGGTCTAGAGACAGCAATATAAAATAGCCTAGGAAAAAAAAGGACATCTGATGAAGTGAAAGTCCAAGTTCCGTTAAGCTATCTGGACCTTACAAGACTAAAGATAAAATATCTGTCCAATTTAACAGACTGCCACTCATTCACTTTAAAAGGGCTGATGGAATTTAGAGGCCAGACAGTTAACATGACAGCAGAACTCAGGAAAACAAAAGCAAACTAGAAAGAAAGGAGATGAAGGACCAATGGGATCATTTACAAATTGAACAGCTGCAGCAGCTAAAGGATATAGACACATATGATGGCAAGATCCTAACAAAAGACAATATTTGACTCTTGGCCTAGGATTATCATTTCACATCATTTTAAATTACATACATACATATATACATATACATATATGTTTTCTGAGATTTTCGCGGGTGTTTGTATGTAGGTCTTTGGTTATTCAGTGTGTTGGCGACGTTTCGACAAAGTCTCATTCGTCATCTTCAGGCTTCAGCTTCGTGCTTCTGGCATACATATACATACATACATACATACATACATACATACATACATACATACATATATATATATATATATATATATATATATATATATATATATATAGGTCTTTGGTTGTTCGGGTTTTCTCCCGTGTAAAATTGGAAGTGTCTTGGCGACGTTTCGACAAAGTCTCATTCATCATCTTCAGGCTTCAGCTTCGTGCTTCTGGGAGCAATGTGTGATCGCAGCTGTTTCTTCCTTTTAACTGCTAGTGGGGGTTTGAACTGATTGGGTGGGAGCTTGGCTGTGCTCTGATTGGATGGGGGGTTTTTGTGCTCTGATTGGCTGGGGGTGTGTCCTGTGTTGGTGGGGGCTTGGTTGTGCTCAGTTTAGTCTGTGTTGCAGGGGGATTTGAGCTGGTGAGCTGCATAGCTGTTGTTTGGCTTTGTGGTTGTGCTACATCTTCATAGTGGGTGTCAGTCTGCTGCATGTATGGATTGGAGGGGTTTGAAATGGCTAATGTTGCAGCTGCGGTCTGGCTTCTGGTCTTTTTGAAACCCAAGCTCTAGAAAAATCTGATCAGAAACCCAAACTCTGGCTCAGATATGTAGACGACACCTTCATAATCTGGTCACACGGGAAAGAAAAACTTGACAACTTCCTCACCCACCTCATTAGCCTACACCACAAAATACAGTTCACCATGGAAACAGAAGTTAACAACCAACTTCCCTTCCTGGATGTCTTAGTCTACAGAAAACCCAATGGCTCCCTAGGACACACCATCTACCAGAAGAAAACACACACAAACCGCTATCTGCACGCACTCTCACACCACCACCCAGCACAGATCAACTCCGTAGCCAAGACACTCATCTCCAGAACAAAATGCTTAGCTGATGAACAACACCTAAAACCCGAATTAGACACTCTCACTAACGTACTAACATCCAATGGATTCCAAACAAATAAGATTACCAAGCTAATCCAAAAAGAACCCCCCACTAAAATCCAAGACAGAGAACAAGAAAACGGCACAGCCCTCCTCCCATATATAAAAGGCACCACAGACAGAATCAGCAAGATCCTCCACAAACACAACATCAAGACAGCATTCTGCACAAACAGAAAAATATCCACCATCCTAAGAAACCCCAAAGACAAAATTGAGTTAGAAAATCAAGGTGTATATGAAATCCCATGCACCGCCTGCCCCACCACATACATTGGACAAACCAACAGAAGAATAAGTGCACGCATTGAAGAACACAAGAACTCATTCAAAAAAGAGGAACCAACTTCTTCCCTGGTCCAACACTTTAAAGTCACAGGACATGATATTGACTTTAAAAAGACCAGAATTATCGCCAAAACTGAACACTTTAACAACAGAATAATCAGAGAAGCTATTGAGATAGAAAAATGCCCACACAGCATGAACAAATGAGATGACACCTCCCGCCTACCAGCCATTTGGAAACCCGCCCTTATTGACAAACGAGTCCCTAACACGAGGAATGACACCAGACCCACACTCACGAGGTCCACACAGGATGTCACCACCGCACATCCACCCAGAAAGCAGACCCAAACCCACATTGATCAGGAAGCACGACCAAGGACCAGAAGCCAGACCGCAGCTGCAACATTAGCCATTTCAAACCCCTCCAATCCATACATGCAGCAGACTGACACCCACTATGAAGATGTAGCACGACCACAAAGCCAAACAACAGCTATGCAGCTCACCAGCTCAAATCCCCCTGCAACACAGACTAAACTGAGCACAACCAAGCCCCCACCAACACAGGACACACCCCCAGCCAATCAGAGCACAAAAAACCCCCATCCAATCAGAGCACAGCCAAGCTCCCACCCAATCAGTTCAAACCCCCACTAGCAGTTAAAAGGAAGAAACAGCTGCGATCACACATTGCTCCCAGAAGCACGAAGCTGAAGCCTGAAGATGACGAATGAGACTTCGTCGAAACGTAGCCAAGACACTTCCAATTTTACACGGGAGAAAACCCAAACAACCAAAGACCTATATACAAACACCCGTGAAAACCTCAGAAAACAAATATATATATATATGTATATGTATATTAAAATATAATACAACATATATATGTTTATTGTTTTTTTTAAAAAAAGGAAAGATAAAGTGAATGCAAACTAATATAGAGAAGAAAAAGAAAACAGAAATCAAATCAAATATAAAATGAAAAGAAAAACAAAAAAGAATGGAAAGAGATACAAAGAAGTACTTCCTATCTTCTTTACAGCAGTTATAAATGCAATTATAAATTTACCACTTATGCTATGGTTATATTTTAACTCTTTCTTCTATAATTTAACCTGCTTAATTATCAAAATCATAAGTTAACTTTTTCTGTTTTATTAAAAAAGTTTATAAGATTCAGCAGTAAACATAGATATTGTATTTTCTCCGATCAAAACAGTCAATTTAGCCATCTCAGCAAGTTCCATCACCTTCACCAATTATTCTTTCATTTTGTGCATAAAACAAAACAGCTATCAGGTAAAAGAGCAAAGATCCAAGCTTTTTTCCCCCTTTTGTCCCAAAGATGCTTTTTCAAAAGGCAACTGGACTTTCTTCATTTTTTTTTTGAAGACATCTTGCTTCTCAGAAGCTTCTTCAGCTCTGACTGGATGGTGGGGGAATGGAAGGATTTATATTCCTTGCAGACAGCTGGCCATTTCCATCCTTTTCTCAAACTGAAGTGCGAATGGTTCCTCTGCATTTTTTCTGGAAATCCATTCAAGTGCAATTGCCACTTGAAAAAACACCTTTGGTACAACCATGACCTGAATGACTGAGAATCTACATAGACATTTAGCTATGCACTTTGGGATAAACAGCCTTCAAATGGTGTGGGAATATGAACAGATTTCTTGAAAAATCACAGATCTCAGTTTGAGAAAAGAATGCAAATTACCATCTGTCTGTGTGGAATATAAATCCTTCCATTCCCCACTATCCAGTCAGAGCTGAAGAGTTTCTTGGATAAGAAGTAAAAGATTTCCAAAGAAAAACAAGGAGGTCCGGTTGCCTCTTGAAAAAACACCTTTGGTACAACCATGATCTGGATGACTAAGATTCTCCATAGACAATTTTTTCCCCATTTGTTAGTCCTTCAATCCCAAAAGAAAAACTTCTGGTGTCAATTGTATAATATTTTAAATCCTCTGAATTAGCGTATATATTTGAATCCAAAATTTTCTAGGGTTTTTCACATCCACCAAACATGATAAAATGTTCCTTCTTGTTCACATTTCAACATTAATTTGAATGCTTTTATACATTCTAAAAAAAATTTCTGGAGACATATATCATTTTGTAAAAATTCTCTTTAAAATAATACAATAATATAAAATCCTTACAGCCACACATTGTTTCATTGTTTCATTTGTACATTATAGCCAAAATCTGAAACCCAGTTTATAATTTGTTCTCATATTATGTTTCAAATATAAATAAAAGCTTATACATTATACATTTTTGCAATTACAAATTCATAATACACAATTCTGTTCCAAACTCAGTCATATGATACTCAAAACCTTAAGTTATTTTTCTACTTTAATTTTTTTTCTAATTATTGTAAATAAGAGAACCATTGACAACTATTTTCCTCTGCCATAAGTTCTTCTCTTAGTTTTATTTTACATTGCCATTGACAAAACTTTAGTATCTTGCAATAAGTTGGCTAATTGATTTGTTTAATATTTCTCGACTATGAAAAGCATCTTGTGCTAGAAGGTGCAAGGTTTAGGCAAGGTTTGTATCTATTCCACATTCTCAACATGGCACATTTAACACAACAATTTTTTAAAATTTACATTAACCTTGACTTTGTAATACAAATATCCATGCCACCCAAATCTCAGGTAATTTTCTTCTCATTCCATATTGCTATTCTTAGCAATATCCCCTCTTTCATTCAAACAAAACGGCAAGCTGTAAAATACAGTTTTAAATCAGGTAAGCCCAATCCTTTTCGGTCTTTTGCATCTTGTAACACCTTATATTTAACTATTTTTCCTCCCAGCACACAAATTTAAATATATCCTTCTGCCTTGTTTAAATGGTACATCAATTGTCAAAACAGGTATTGCCTGAAACAAAAACACCATTCTAAGCAAGACATTCATTTTTATCACAGAAATTCTCCCCAGCAGTGACAGTTATAATTCCTCTCATCTTAACATATCCTTTAAAACTTCATTCTATGTCTTAACATAGCATTTTGAAATAACATACAGTTCATATTCGTTATGTGATATCCGGATATTTTACTTTCTTCTCAATCTTCAAACCTGTTTTATTCATCAATTGTATTTGATCTTCTATTTTGTTAACATCTTTTGTCTGTTAATTAAGCATGTTTTGTCTTCTGTTTATTAACCATACACTTTGTAAATATCTTTGTCTTCTGTTTATTAAGCTTGATATCTGCTAATGTACAAAATTATTTTAATTTGCCCATTAATATTTCAATTCCCTTTAAAAGATTTTCCAGAACTAACACCAAGTCATATACAAAAGTCCTTAACTTGAAAGTTTCTTTTTTTATCTTTATTCACACAATCTTCTAATTTTGTTTTAAACAAAACAGGAGACAGTTGCCTTCCCTATCTTGTTCCTTTTTGAATCTTACAGGGCTTTGTTAGATCTCCATTAACAACTTTTTGTGCTTTATGTAAGGTGGAAATATATCTTACTTATTTTATAATATTTTCTTCAAAAATTGTTTGTCTATTTATTTATTTGTTTGTTCATTTGTTTATTGGATTTATTGGTTGTCCATCTCATAGCAAACAAGCAAAATTCATACCTTCCAAAACCCTGAACAAGAAAATCCAGTTCAAATTTGCAAAGGTCTTCTGTACATCTTATTTTTTCATCATGTTGCTCCAAATATTTGAAATGTCGAACACATTTCTAATGTTGTCCTTTATTTGTTTTTTAAGGAAAAGTCCACAATGATCCTCATTAATAAATCCTTGCAAATTATTTTCAGTCTATTAGCTTAGAACCATTGTAAAAAGGGTACCCTTGTTATTCAATAATGATGTTGGTCTTTAGTTTCTTGTTAAAGCCAAATCTTCTCCCTCTTTAGGTATTTGTGCTATATTCATCTCTTTTCAACTCTTTAGCATGTTTCCTCCCTGAAGGCTAGAGTTCATTGTGTTTTGAAAAGGTTGCAAAAGTTCATCCTCAAAACATTTATAATACCCTAATAATCCATCTTCTCTCGTTTAATCTTTTTTTATAGCTTCGGAAACCTCTTATTGTTATAAATCTTTTCATAATCTGTCATTGTTCCTGTGTAATCCTCAGTAAATTTTATTTCTTTTGATATTAATTTATTGTCTCTAGAAAGATGTCACTTCCTTTATACCAATTGAAATAATATTGATGAACTGCTTTGTGTCTGACTGCATTGTCCACTAGTAGAACTACACTAGTCTTGTAGTTTCAATGTCATTTTCTTTTGTTTTCTCTTTCTTTGAATAATTTACATCCTAGCTATTTCACTCATTTATTTGGAAAACCTTATTTTTTTCACTTTATAGAATCCATTTTTATTTCTGCTTCTCTTACTGTTATCATAGACAATTCTTGTTATAAACGCTTAATTTGATGAGAAATGTTCATCTTCTCTGGAAATTTCTTTAATTCTTTTTCTTTTCTCTCTATTTCATCAAAATAGTTTGTGTTTTCTCTTGACTTTTATTTTTAAATTCATTATATTGTTTATAAAATAATGTCAAATAACAGTTTTGCTTGCATCCCAAATCATTCTTAAATTAGTGTTTTTGTCTAAATTTGTATGTATGTATGTATTTTAATTTCTTTTTACGATCCTCCCCACTGCTTGTTTACCTAGCAATATTTCATTTAATCTCTATCCAAAATAATTAGGAATATGATCCAAAATAGTATTTGGTAGTAACTCTACTTTGAAACCATGGTACCCAGGTTCTTTGAAATCCAAATGATATCTGTTCTTGAAAAATATCTATGCCTTTCAGAAAAGTCAGTATACTCTCTTGAATAGCCATTTTTCTGTCTCCATATATAAATCAGCACTAAATTGTCCAGCACTTCAAAGAAAACTTTTGGTAATTTGCCTTGAGTGATTTTAATATTTTTCTCAGAAGTTCAGAGGACATCCAGTTGTGGGAAGATTACTCTTTTCCATTCCCACATCAAATACCAATTTTCATAATTCATTAATCTCTCCATAAGTCATTTATAAAACAATACTTTATCCTCATTTGGGGCATACATTCCCAATATCAAAGTCTTAGTCCTTTGCATATTAACTTTCACTATAACAAATCTCCCATGCTAATCAGTCAATTCAAGTTCTGGTTTGGAGATTTATATACAAAACAACTCTCTTTCTTTCTTTCTTTCTTTCTTTCTTTCTTTCTTTCTTTCTTTCCTCAGATTAAATAAGTTGTTCATTCATTTTTTTTATAAATCAAATGTTTTATGTATGTATTTGTGTGTGTACACACACACACACACACACACACACATATATATATATATATAGAGAGAGAGAGAGACCTCGCGATCTCCAGAACATCGCGCACCGCCTGGGGGAGGAAGCAACAGGAGCTAAGCCTCCATCGATTAACATGTCTGAAGTAAAAATGACAGAGCTAATTACAGGTGGGAGGTGGGTGGATGGGCCTATCATGCACGCAATGGCCAAATTGATCAATGTTGCATAAAGGCGACTATCTCTTCAATGGTAGTTTTTACACTCTGACGATGTGTAAGGCTAAAGAAAGCTAAGTGGATAATATATTTTAAGTTCCAGAGATCGTGATGTCTGTCTCTTCTTTTATAGCTACATCTGGAACTCGTATTTTTAGGAGATATATAATATTTTCTTAATTTTTTCAAATAATTATTTTCTCTTTTGAGAAGCATTTACTTATCAATATATATTCTATTTTATATATCTAATCCATAAATTTAGAAATATTGATACTCATAGTGCCTAACTCAGTACCAACTCTTTCCATTTCATATTGCACCTGCTAGAGTTTTTGTATAATCTCATCAGGCACTCTCATTTGAATCTCCTCCAAATTTTCTTTGATTTTTTTCTAAAAATGCACCTGCCTTTTGGACAGAATTCAGTTGAAACCTCTGCTGTTTAGACATAAAAGTCACACTGGACATAATGTCCAAAGTTAACAGATGGGGGAGGAGAAGGTCATTTTTCAGCCAATTATGGAATCTGAATGTTAGATATGAGCATTAGAAATGCCCAGTGGGTTTGGAGTGAAATAGGATAGGAGTCTTTCTACTTAGAATCATCTATATCAGATAATTAATGTTTGTGTTGAGCTGCTAAATTGGTGCCCTGAAATCTTACCTTTGATTGTTACTACACCTTACTGTATCATCAATATACATATTGCAAGCAAAACAAAACAAAAATCCCCAGTCTAGTACCTTTTGATCTTAATAAACATGACTGTGCTTTAGGATAGATAAACTGTGTAATTCTCATAGATTTCCGATGGATCCATATTTTCTGCCATATTTGCTAGTCAACACATAAAACAAGGCAGGGAGGTGCTGAGTTTCAGAAAATATAGCAATGAATTGCAAAATACAATTGTTTGGACAATGTATGCCCTGAAGGTGCTGTGGTTTGTTGTATTATAAATAAGGCACTTCACATTATCTCTCCTGTGTTTCTGCAGCATAGCAGAGCTAATAATGTGTAACTGATGGAATTTCAAATAAAGCATTATTAAAATATTTGTTCAATGACCTTTCTGCCCTTTACTTGTTGTCATCTTGTGAGTGCTAGAATTCAGGAATAGTTTCCATCTATCTTATGCACTTTCTTCTGCTCTGCATGGTCCTTTTAATTGGTTTATTGCCTGTGTATATGCCGAACAATTTGACTAAGCTAAGTCAGTGAAAAATGTGTGGTATTATTTTTGAAGGTTTATATCCTAATTCAAAGCAGGAAACAGTGAGAGAAGGTCATCATCATATGCAATTGGCATCTACAATTTTACATCCACTCAAACTTTTTGGGAAACAAACATTTCAAAGTAATATTTGAACACCTATATATACAGTAGTGCCCAAAATTTGGAAACTTTTTGGGAAAAGTGTATTTTTGATGGCTAATAACACCACTTTTTTTTGGGGGGGGGAGTTTCATGATAATCATATTCCACTGCTGGAATGGCCTGGGAATAGCGCAGACCTTAACCCAACTGAAAATCTATGGAGTTAACTAAAGAAACTTGCTAGTCAGAAGTGACCCAGCAATAAAACCCAGTTAATAGAAGCAATCATTCAATCTTGGTTTCACATTATAACAGCTGCAGAACTAAAAGACTTGGTTCACTCCATCGGAAGACATTGTAAGGCCATAATTCATGCTAAAGTTTATGCTAAAGTCAGTTATGTATTAACTGACATGATAATTTTTGTATATTTCATTTTTTCTTTGGTGATAATTTTTGTATATCTCATTTTTTCTACGCATTTCAATTTTCGTCTTTATACTGTAACGGCTATTCTAATAGCAAATCCTTCATAAAAGTTATTGCATTACATTCTTGATTAAATTATCTTTCCATTGATATATAATTTTATGGTACTATTGCACAAAAAAGTGGCATTATAGAAAACGTTTTCTAGTTTTAGAAAATTCACTTTTCCCAAAAGTTTTTCACAATTTTGGCCACTACTATACTACTTAGAAAAGTACAATAGCAATAGCACTTAGACTTATATACCGCTTCATAGTGCTTTACAGCCCTCTCTAAGCAGTTTACAGAGTGAGCATATTGCCCCCAACAATCTGGGTCTTCATTTTACCAACATTGGAAGGATGGAAGCTGAGACAACCTTGAGCCAGTCAGGATTGAACTCCTGGAGTGAGTATGAGTTAGCCTGCAGTAGTGCATTCTAACCACTGCACCACCACAGCTTTATCAATTTAATGTAAAAGTATACCTTAAGTAAATTTGCTTTAATCCACTTGCAGGTAAGCAGATATAAAATTCTATCACTATGGGATGAGTTGAGCATTCTAGTTTAAAATGTTGGAACTTTTAGCTGTGTCTGTTATAACCTACACTAATGTCGACATGACATGTACATGATGGCATGTCTATGGAGAATCTCAGTCATCCAAGTCATGATATCCCAAAGCTGATTTTGAAAAGGCAACTGTACTGCCTTTATTTTTCCTTGAAGATATTTCTATGTGATGGAGATTTTCTATATGATGGAGGACTATATGACAGCATTTTCACATAAATGATGCAATTTTGTAATGGCATCATGATGTCTTGATAGAAACATGTAAGTTACCCCATTTGCTTTCTGATGTCATAATGTGTATGTCATCACCCAATCACCACCATTAAACCTGTGCCTGATTTCCATATTACAATATACATTTTGCAGGAAAAATGACATACTTACAAATATATGTTGATGCATGTTTTCTCAAAATAAATCTCAGTATCTTGAATAAGTGTCTTACAACAGTGTCTGTTGTATAATAAGTGTCTGTAAGTATAATGACACTTACAATAAGTGTCATTATGGATTGCAGCCTTACTCTTCAAACAGTATATGGGTTAGCAGCCCCAGTTCATAAAATGTTCTCCTCTTCAGAAATACAGTATATGCTGTTCCTATTCTGTCGGTTTCAAAATAGGCATAAATTGCCTTATCCTATTGTTCCATCCCAAGGTTAATGGAAGTTTGATGTATTGTAATGGTATGTGGGAATGAGCTTGGGAGATTGGGTGAAGAGATGCTGCTTTGGGAACAGTCAGGGTAGAGGCAGCACAGTTCACAGCTGGATAGTGGATGTTAGGGGGCTCAAGACGGAGTTCCCCTGAGTTATTAGACTATATAGGTGACATGAAGAAGAATTGTACTTTCAGACTTGCAAGATTCTCTTTAATGTAGCTTTATAGTAACGTATAATGAGCTTATCCAGCCATGATTCCTACATGGTAAGGGTGACATATGGTAGTGATGAAGTGTTTTAATTATATTGTTATACAGGTAGTCCTTGACTTACAACAGTTTGCTTAGTGACCTTTCAGTGTTACAACAGAACTGAAAAAAAGTGACTTATGATCTTTTTTCACACTTATGACTGTTGCAACATCCCCGCGGTCACATGATTTACATTGAGATGCTCGACAACTGGTTCATATTTATGACAATTGCACTATACTTTGATCATGTGATCCTTTTTTGCAACTTTCTGACAAGCAGAGCCAATGGAGAAGCCACATTCATTTAACAATAATTTTACTAATTTAACAACTGCCATGATTCACTTAACAAGCAAGGCAAGAAAAGTTGTAAAATGGGGCAAAACTCACTAAACAAATTTCTCAATTAGCCACATAAATTTTGGGCTCAATTGTGGTCGTAAGTTGAGGACTACCTGTATATTCATTGTTCTACACCATGTCTGCTGGAGGTAGGATTTGTTAGAAATATTGTTGTTGTTAGTTGCAAAGTCGTGTCCGCGCCATTGCGACCCCATGGACAACATTCCTCCAGGCCTTCCTATCCTCTACCATCCTCTGGAGTCCATTTAAGCTCATGCCTACTGCTTCAGTGACTCCATCCAGCCACCTCATTCTCTGTCATCCCCTTCTTCTTTTGCCCTCAATCTTCCCAGCATTAGACTCTTCTCCAGTGAGTCCTTCCTTCTCATTAGGTGGCCAAAGTATTTCAGTTTCATCTTCAGGATATGGCCTTCTAAAGAGCAGTCAGGGTTGATCTCCTAGGGCTGACTTGTTTGTTCACCTTGCAGTCCAAGGGACTCGCAGGATATTGTAGAAATATTGTAACATTAACTATATAACTGAAATCAGTAAATAACTAAAACTTTAACTTTTTATTTTAACCAGTGGGTTATCTAAGTCGGTCTTAAAAAGATAAGCTAGGATCATAAATCAAATATAATTACCCTGTATATACTCGAGTATAAGCCGACCCGAATATAAGCCTAGGTACCTAATTTTACCACAAAAAACTGGGAAAAACTATTGACTCGAGTATAAGCCTAGGGTGGGAAATGAGGCAGCTACTGGTCAATGTAAAAAATAAAGATAGAGCCAAGTAAAATAACATGAATATTTATTTGAACGAAAAACAATAAAAGTGCAAAAGTGCAAAATGTTCGGCGCTCATTTTTATTATGCAGCGCCCCCTGCTGGACATCTATCAAAAATACAGTATCTTTTAAAAGTACATCGAGACGTAGACTCGAGTATAAGCCGAGGGGGCCGCTTTTCAGCACAAAAAACGTGCTGAAAAACTCGGCTTATACTCGAGTATATACGGTACTTGCTTACCTTTTGTGGATCTGAGCTTTATCATATGCATTAATCTCTTGTGGCATTTTCAAAACTTCCCAATGAATTATCCCAAATAGAATAGAATAGAATAGAATAGAATTTTTATTGGCCAAGTGTGATTGGACACACAAGGAATTTGTCTTGGTGCATATGCTCTCAGTGTACATAAAAGAAAAGATACGTTCATCAAGGTATGATATGGTGGTCTATAGCTGTAATATATAAATAAATTACCAATACTATTTCAGTTCCCATCACTTCATACAGTCCTGAGCTTCCATTTTACTACTGATCTAACCAGGAGGAATATCAATTTCATTTTTGCTTCATTTCTAATTTTTCAAAATAACCACATTACTACATATTTAAGGAAGCCTCTATTTTCATGATGCCTATTGTTTTCGTAAATTCATTAAATGGTACACAGAAATGGGAGTTTTGGAAAGGTTCTACAACTCTTACTTGCTTTAATAAGAAACTAGAAAAGCTATCAATTGGCATCAAAAATATTTTTTTATTATCCTGAATATTTTTAAGCCAACTATTATCCAGATATTTTGTGATGATAATATCATTCACTCAATGCTCATTGAACATTTCTTATCGGTATTTGAAATTCAGTAACAATTGATTACGATGCTTTTTTAAAAATTCTAATTAATGTTCTGCAATATTCAATTTGCTGTACACCGCCCTGAGTCTTCGGAGAAGGGCGGTATAAAAATGTAAATAAATAAATAAATAAATAAATAAATAAATAAATAAATAAATAAATAAATAAATAAATAAATAAATAAATAAATAAATAAATAAATAAATAAATAAATAAATTGTTGTTTTGATAGCTTATTTATTTATTCATCGCATTTCTACATTGCCCATCTTACCTAAATAAACTCTAGGTGACTTACAATAAAAACATATCATAATATAAAAACATAAAGAAGAACAAAATTTTAAAACAATTAAAAGTTAGGTACCGTATTAAAAATTAACAAAGTGGAGAAAACACTGTCAGAACACAGTTGTAGTTGTAATGTCCAACACATATAAAAAGCTTGTTAAATAACACATTTGCTACTTTTAAGGAGGATTCCATGTATTCAATATTTAATGATGATATAAATTATATTTCCTTATAAAAAAACCCAAAGAAATAATAGTACTTGCAAGTTACACCAAGGGATTATTTATTAGGTGAACCTGGGAATATAGTTGGCAACATTTTAATTAAAAGGAAGAAGAAAACAAAATTTGAGAAGTGCTTGAGCTCAGACAGGAGGTATGTATAGATCAGATTTTTATTCTTCAGGTCATAGAGAAATGAATGAATATGGGAAAATTTATTATACATTTCTTCCTTTAAAGAAAATAATCAGCTTCATAGAATGAAAATGCTTGAATTATGGGGGGGGGGGTGTCTGCAAATACAAAATTGAAATTTAGTTACTGCAATGTAGTATATGGTTGTAGTAAAACATGCTGAGTATAAAAGGAATGCTTAGGAAATGGTTCAGTATTGAGCAGGGAGACAACATGTCAGATCTTCTGTGATAGTTTAAGATATTTATGAAGAGTAAATATAGAAAGAATGCTTGCAGTAACATTAGAAGGGTGTTGGTTGTGGAAGTGAATATCTATGTTCTTTTGTATGCAGATGATGCTGGGCTGCTGGCTGAGAATCTGAATGATCTGTAGCAAATGTTAGACTGAATGATGCATCAAAGCCCCAAGGTAGTTGTGTTTGACAGGGGAAATGGAATGAATGATTGCAAGTTACACATTAACTGTGAAAAACTACATGATGGGGAAGTATTGATGTTAAAAGTTTATGAAAGATGGAAGAAGGGATGTAAAATTTTTAAGACATGCAAATGCCAGTAAAATGTGATTTGTTGCAAGGAAAAAGAATGTCAAAAGAAGCAAAAATGAATATCCATGAAAGCACGTTGCCACCAATTTTATTGTACGGAAGTGACAGGTGTGTATTTTATTTATTTAATAAGTAAATATGACTGCCCATCTCATATATGTGACTGGGCAGCTCCCAATTAGAACAAAATAGAAGCAGCATGAGACAGCATAAAATAGCAACTAAATAATAAAACCTTTCACAATCAATATGACTAAAAAGCAAGCTTGCCTACAGAGCCCCAGGCTAAGGGCAAAACCAAGTTTTCAATGCTTCATGGAAGGCCAAGCAGATTAGAAGCAGAATTAAATTGCAAAACAAATACATGAAGGAAAAATGGTTGGATTGAGATGATAGTGAAGGTTGAGAAAGGTATAGCTGGATGGAATGACAACATTTTTCAAAGAGAGAATTGTATAAATCAGTAGCTGATGGAAGCAAACATGGTTTACAAGAACAGAAAAATATGGACATATATAATATAAGGTGTTAGTGTAAGATACATTATATTTAGTTAAATTTCTTCTTATTTCACCTATTCCCTTTAATTTATTTTGCTTTCTACTCTCCTGTGCTCTGCATAATGTTCATCTCCCAAAGTTGAACAAAATGATGATGATGATGATGATGATGATGATGATGATGATGATGATGATGATGATGATGAAGAAGAAGATGAAGATGATGATGATATCTCTCTTTATATGTGTGTATTTCAGATATGGAAATTATTCAAGTTTGAATACATGGGTAATGAATAAAACAGAAAAATCACTAAAATGTTGTCACCTTGATTAGAATTTATGAAAAAAGTAAGTCTGAACTGTCATCGATTAACAGATGAATTTATAATTATTTTAAGAAAGACAAATAATTGTAGTATTATTTTTATTTTTATTTATTTCTTGGAATTCCTTTTTAGACTGCTAAATCTTATGATTCTCAGTTATGCAAATCATGAAACATTTAATTTCTGCATTGATAAATGGTTTCTTTTACTGTAATAAGATATTAATACAACAGAGAAAGGGAAAAAATATTTAGCCTGGTTGTTCTGTATCATTTTGCTGAAATGAATTGTGTAGAAATATCTACCACACTGTTCACAGCATGAGGCATAAGTATAATGGTATCATTTATCTTGGAGTTATGGGTTTGCAGTATTTGACTCATAAACAATGAGATGGTTGTTGGGGAAAAAATATCCACAGGCTGTGAGCTGTCCTATAACAGTTTTGTTTTAGGGGCACTTTCTACTTTCCAATGTGGTCACATTTGGCTTTATATGCTGAGTTTTGACTGAGACTATATCATTTATATAGGCAGGCAGCTAAGCAAGTGGATGTCTCATTTAATGGTCATCTCCAACTTAAACTTTGGTTTAACCCGGAGTCTCCCCTAATGATAACAAAAGACTGCAGAGGATAATGAACATTATAATGATGGCAGTAAAAGAATTGTGCCAGGGATATGGGCCTTTCCCTTTCCTTTTTTTTTTTTTAAGGAAAAGTTCAGAGTTTTTTAACACCATTGTCTGGGTGATTTTAATCCTATCTAAAGTTAGCATATGAGTTTGTTTACCACCTCATTTAAAAAATAGGAAATTGGTCTCTTTTTTAGAGAGATTTTAGTAGCATTATCACAGAAGACTCCAGAGACTGTGAAAGGTGAGCTTGAAGTTTCTACTTCTAATTTAATCCAATGTAGGCTAATCAGATAAGTATATAGTGCAGCCACTAGATATTGAGGAAAAACAACCATCATGGCTTAATCTATATACACAGCAGGATAATGTAGCGATAGATTCCCGTAATAGTAGAGTGCAAGAGAGAGACGTTGTTTTGAATGTCCCCTTGTTAAAAATCATCACTGCTCTATAAATCAGACAAAATAATCTGCTTCCATGTGAATTAACATTCATCTTATTTTGCCTCTTTCAGATGATGAATTTTTTTTTCTTAGAAAGTGATAGATCACCATTAAATTCTTAATTTGAATTAACTGAAGTTTCTAAAGACACCAAAGTGTTGGTTGGGGTACTAAGTTACAATAACTCGTTTATGTTCCATATCAAGCAATGAAACCATGTTAAATTGACTACCAGGGACCTCAACTTTAACACTGCTGACTAATTCTAATTATCTTGTGTGGTTTCTGTGGCAAATGATGTATTCAGTCTATTTTTTTATTTTTATTTTTTATTTTTCCCCAATTTCTTGTTTATTGCTTCATCTATTGGTTTTATGTGTTTTGAATATTAGATTAAATTTCTAATTTAAAAAATATGTGTCAAGCAGAAACAATTTTGTGTGCTCATGCATACAGCCATTCTTTTTACAATGCTTTCAAATGTTTCTTTTTTTCTTTTTTCTTTTTATTACTTTTTTTACAACAAACAAACAAAAAAAAATACATTATTACACCCTTGTGCTATACATAAAAGGAAGATTTGGGTCTTCGGATATATCCTCATGATTGCCAAAATCCACGTTCTCGAGGTACAGGTACTGAAGCGTCCAATGTTCCACAAATGGTTTCCAAGTCTTCCAGAAAATATCTTCTTTATACACACCACTTCTAATTTTAATATCACATGTCATTTTATCATTTAAAGCTAATTTCCACATTTCAGAATTCCACTCTTCTATTCTAAAAATCACATCTAGTTTCCAATATCTAGCTATTATAATTCTACCTATTATAATCATAATTCTAATCAATTCTTTTTCATATTTTGTTAATTCTATTTCCTTAATTACCAACAATAATATAGTTTCCACTCTCAATGTTATTACTTTCCCCATCATTTCAAATATCATTTTCTCCAATTGTTGCCAAAACTTTTTAACCTTATCACAATTATACCACATATGTTCATAAGTCCCCAATTCCATCTCACATCTCCAACATTTTTACTAATTTTTTTATCCATTTGTGACAATCTTACTGGAGTCAAATACCATTTCCAAACAACTTTATAATTGTGCTCTTTAATCCTTATAGATAAAGTTCTCATAATTCTACTCTTCCAATTCACATTCCAATCTGACTCTGGTATTTCAATATTAAGATCTTTTTCCCAATTTGTCCTCATCACTCTTTGTAATTTTTCATCAGAATTTATAATCTTATAAACCCTACTAACGAGTCCCTTTAGCCCAATTTCATCTTTCATAATCCGAGATACTAAATATTCAAATTCAGTTTCACATCTATTTATCGAATAATTTTCCTTTAGTTTTTTGTCCATTTTCTATCTGTATTTTTCAAACCAACTTAACCCTAATTTTTCAATAATTTCTTTATTCCTCCTTTCATTTCCCATAACTTTTATCCAATCTCTAATAATTTCTATATTTTCCTCTTTAATCACTTCATTCGTTTTATATTATTTTAATCGGCCAAATTCAGTTGTCTCCCCAAAAGATTATATCCGAATTAAAATTTTAACAAATTTGTTCCACATTTTTACTTAATCCTTTAACCAATAACTTCTACTTACACATTTTAAATTTGCTTTATCTAAAAACCACCTTGATCCAAATTTCTCTATATCCCTTAACTCTAAGTCTCTCCAATAGTTATCTTCACCTTTAAGTATTTTTACCACTATCCGGATACCATACGCACAGTAATAATTAAATAATTTGGGGATTCCTAATCCACCTTCCTTTTGATTTTGATACCACATTTTCTTCACTAATCTAGGTCTTTTGCCACCATTGCAAAATTTATCCAGTTTTTTCTGATATCCTTCAATATCTTTCTCTGTCAAATTTAGTGGTAGCATCTCGAATAAAAAGTTGAACTTGGGCAGCAACATCATCTTACACATTGCAATTCTACCAAACCAAGACAACTTTAAAATTTTATATTTATCTATCTTCTTCTCAATTTCGTTAATCACCACATCATAATTAAGTTTTTTCAATTCTTTAACCTTAAGTGAAAGCACTATACCCAAATATTTCAATGTGTTATCCCAAATTGCTCTTGCATATTCTCAGACTCATTACCATTACTATCCATCAATAATTCTGACTTTGACCAATTTACTTTCAATCCTGTCATTTCCTCAAATTCTATCAAATGCTTATATATCTTTTTCAGATCTTTCTCTACATTTTTCAAAATAATTAAAGTATCATCCGCATACAAATTTATCTTATACCCCTTATATCCTTCTAATTCTTCATCTTTTTCTATCATTTTTGTCAATATTTCCATAGCCAATAAAAATAATGTTGGGGACAGGGGACATCCTTGTCTCGTACCAGCTTCTAATTTTATCTCTTCAGTTAATATTCCATTCACCTTCACTCTTGCACTGCTCTTTTGGTACAATTTTGAAATAACATGTATAAACTTATTACCAAAGCCTAAAGCCTCCACAATTACTTTAATTGTTTCCCATTGTACAGAATCAAAAGCTTTAAAAATATCCAATGATGTATTCAGTTTATTGTGCATGGAAGTTCTTTTACGCCACATCAAATACTCCAGCATGAAAAATGATGTGTGCAGCAACTTTTCTATCTTTGAAAAATAAAAGTACTCACAGTTATAATTTGCATTTCCTTATTTATACTTCCTTCCAGTAATAGTATTCAGCTGTTTCTATCCAGTTTGGGTGAACAGGTAGCGGTGGCTGCAGGTGGTTCCGCCTACCCGCCCAGACATAATCACGTCCCATTTATCCACATTTTTTACACTCTGCGCATGCGCAGAAGGCGTGCACTCACATTTGCGAACCAGTAGCAAAGGTAAGTAAATACCACCCCTGCTTCATTTGTTAGACTAGGATGGACAGATCTAGGTTGAAACCAACTATCAGCCATGGAAGGATGACTAGATGACTGTAAGCCAATCGCTCTTTTCAATCTAATCTTATGCAGTTATTGTTCTACATAGAAGTGCTCTTGAGGGAAAAAAAGCAAGATATAAATCTTCGATAAAAATTAACACATTCCCATTTAAATGACTGTCAGATATAAGAGGCTCTGCCTGAAAACTAAAAGACTTCTACTAGTTCGACAGGACATGTCCCTGGTCCAGAAATCTGTCATGATGTGCCATGAAGCAAGCATCATAATTCAATTATTCAAATAACTCATGTCTTTCCTATAAATTATTCATATGAAAAGATTTATATATTGAAGGGAAATGCCAACCAAACTTTGAAACAAGTACAATGAGTTCTCTACAAAAGGAACATGTCTTATCTAAAAGATCTATAGTCTGTATAGTGTAGTGCAGAACAGCACAGCACAGCACAGCACAGTACAACACAATACAGTACAGATAGTATAGTTATGAAAACACTATACTTTCAGCAAAATAGTTGAAAATGAGCCACTATTGTCTTATCAGTCACCATCTTGGAAACATGTCAGGCAAAAACTACTACAAGATTGTCTTCCCAAACTGGCGTAGCAACGTAACAAAACCCTACATCACCTTTATAAAGAAAAGAACCAGAAATCAGTTATGTACAGTTATTGTTAGCCATATTGTACTTTATTCTTTTCTTATTTATGAATTCATACCCGTCTTTAATTTCTTTGATTCTCTGAGAATTAAAGATTTCTTTTTTCTGATGAATTATATTGGCATAACTGGTCTCCGAAGTATATATAATCAGTTAAGACAAACTGCAACCATCAGACTAACAGTACGCAATAATATAAAAAGAATATCAAGCAGTATTAGAAGCTTATTAGAATTGCCTTTGGCATGTACCTTATCTTCTCATCTTAATCCACTAGTGGGCTTTCCTTCTGTCAGCTTTATATTAATGGAAACTCTTCTGGTAGAACTTGTCCAAATTTTTCCCCTAGAAAACTAGAATTAGTAATTTAAACTCCCATCATTTCACAAGCCCTTCAATTCATGCATATGCATCCCTCTCCCCCCACCTCCCCAGCTCTCTATCATGGTGATATTCAATCAGACCTTTAGCTTGCCACCCACACAGAATCCAATTTCAAAGATAACTATGATGAAGTAACCTTGTTCCAAACATTAATTTTTATTTCATAAAAGTTCTCTGGAGTTGTATTCTTTGGGTAATTTAAAATTCTAGCCTGTTAAACTTAGCTAGTTTTATTAGTATTTTATTACAATTTCTCTCTTTCTAGGCCCACCCTTTCGGTGCCAATTATAGATTGCATCATGGGGTTTTCTGATATAGCAATAAAATCAATATTGTACTAAATACATAGGATAGTCAGTGCATTTTTAAAATTCCCAGTTAGTTTGCATGTTACCATGTGTATCTGAAAGGAAGGTAGCCTTAAATGTAAGATCTCTCCCCTCCAAAAGTGGATCGGGTACAAAAGTCTAGGGCTTTAAAAATATGAGAATAGGCCCTGAGGTAAATTAGAGCTCTGCTTCTCATCAGTGAAGCAGAGCAGGTCCACCACTTTGCTTAAAAGTCTCTTTGTCTTAAAAAAAAGAAAATGAAAAACAAGTCCTGAAAATCATAATTTTCAATTAGATTGGCCTGATGCTACTGGAAAGATCTATATCCTCAAGTTAGACAGTTGTTCTCTTTCATTTTCAACTCATGATTTAGTTACTTGTAGAAATATAGCAGTGGTAGTCAACCTGGTCCTTCAGCCCACTAGTGGGCATTCCAGCTTTCATGGTAGGCGGTAGGGGTTTTGTCCGATACTGAAGCACTTTCCTTTTTTTTAATTTAATTGACTTTTTAAAAAAAATTCATAGCATTATTTAAAAACATTTTCATTAGGTTTTCATAAAATTCCCCGTGACAATTTAAATTTCTGAAAATATACTATTTGTATTGCCCACACATAAGTTTAGTTCCCGTTACATAAGTGAAACTAAATGGCGCTATAGTGTGACCACAAACAAAAGAGCCTCATCCCAGAATAGCTCATGCATCTCCCCCACCACCCAGCTGTAACAGGCAAGCAGAGCTGGTAGCCGATGCCCGCCCCCTATCCAATCCACAATGCGCGAGAGGCATGCGCAGATGACGATACACGGCGAGAGGCATGTGCAGATGACGATACACGGCACATTACTGCCAGTGGGCAGTTAGAAAATTTTACTAGTAACAGAGATACAAAAGTGGGTAGTAGGTATAAAAAGGTTGACTAACCCTGAACTATAGGATAGGTTGGTGTAGTGGTAAATTAAATGTTGAACTAGAAATATTGGATTAGATTCCAGTGCCCGTACAGTGACAAATTCATTAGGTGATCTGTGGAAAACTTTGGATGGTTAATCTCATATTTACTGTGAAAAATCTCTTTCCTTTTTTCATTACTGATCTTCTTTTTTACCTTGCTGATAAAGGTATATTCTTCTCTGGAAATTTGGAAAGGGTAGAGTAACTTACCTGTCATTCTGAAAAGATTTTCATTTGGTTTCCTATTTATGAAAGAAGAGAATTTAAAACCAATCTAAAATAATAAAGTCCTGGTCAATTTTCTGGGAAGAAAGACGATTTACAAATAAAATCTGACAGCTAAGATTACATTATAAAGAATAGATATAGACATTCTTTCTTTCTCGGCCTGACTCCTGAACCCAGATTTCTTATGATGTCCAACTGAAATAAGTAATACTTCTATCATTATACTCTTTGTGTCCAAGAATAGTTATTCTGTACATCCGATAAATATTTCCAGATACTCATTCTAGATAAAGATACTCATTCATAATCTCTCTCCCTCTCTCCTTCCTTCCTTCCCCTCACACACACACACAAACACATACACATTATGCACACTCTCTATTAGAAATGTGTTTTGTGTCACCTGAATGTATTTTCCATTTTTTCTTGCCAGGCAGATTAAGAATATAAATTGAAGCAAAGAGCAAGCTATTCTCTCAGCTATTATCCTTTTCAAAGTTGGTATGTCAAATATAATGCTATACTGCTATACCTAGTTATTTTAGCTATTGTATGATGTTGTTGCAATTTGACTTTACAACAATTCTCACTGATAAACATCTACCATGGTTTACATATCAGCAGCTGAAGATAAGATAAAAGGGCAAAATTACACAGAAATGTCTCTTTCCACTCCCACTCCCACATCAATATGTCTAGGGGTATGTGGTTTTCCTACAATTCAAATTGGTACTTCACTTTGATTCATATTGTCAAAATGTTCTCATGTGGCACTTCCATTAAAGCAAGAATGTGCACAAGACCATTTTTGCCCATGAACTGATGAGATGCAGATGCTTTGATCTGATGCTTCGATTTAGTACTTTGCTTTGAAGGAATACTTTGATCGAAGCTTTGTTGGATCAAAGCACCTCTCCAAAACTCCGACAGCCCTAGATACATACTCCCCTTAATGCTAGCATAAAATTATCTCTATATGTGTACAATCCCATGATATCAACATTATTCTTATACGTGCACTCCAAAAAGCATACAAACCAGCATTGATCAATAGATTCTTGAGCATTTCTGTGATACTTAAAGAGAAAGCAAAACCAAATGTATCTAATTTTGGTTTCCAGAAGGTTGTTGAGAAATTTGAAAGAGTTCAGAGAAAAGGCAATGAGGAAAATGTAGGTTAAATCATATGAAGAATAGTTAAAGGAACTAGGTATACTTATCCTAAGTAGAGAAGTCTGAGGAGAGACATAGGAGCAGTCTTCAAATACATGAAGGAATGTCACAAGGCAGATAATGAGGATTTATACTTTATAGTGCTCATTATACTCCATAGGGTAAGATGAAAACCAGTGGATGGAAACTTTACACAGAGAAAGAGAGAGAGAGAGGGAGGGAGGGGGAGAGAGAGAGAGAGAGAGAGAGAGAGAGAGAGAGAGAGAGAGAGAGAGAGAGAGAGAGAGAGAGAGAGAGAGCACCAACTCACCACAGGACAACTTGTGGGACAATTCAATTTAAGTATTTAAAATAATTGAAAACTCATTTTAATTTTCATCATTAACAGTTCATTTTCTCCCTCCTTTTGCACCCTTTCTTTAATGATTCTACTCCACCATTTCTTCAATATTAGTGTATTTGTTGTCTCACAGTCAGTTGTCCCATGGCAAGTCCCATGGCTTGCCATGGGACAACTGACTGTGAGTTGGCTATTGTGAGTTGTCCTAGATCCGATTGAGAATCTGAGCTGGATCTCCAAGATCTCTTCCAATCCTTTCATTCAAGACAAATATTCCTGGATTATGTCAATTCTCTAATAAAAAATGAAATGAAAATATAAATAGCTAAATAAAATAGAAACGTAGAAAATAGAAACGATTTGAGAACCCTTTGTTATTTTAACAGGTGCTCTCAGTAGTTTGGGGGATGGAAATAGGAAAGCCCTTTGTTTGCCCCAAATGTTTGTTCTGCACATATTACCTTAAAATCTACATGATTAGTGTAATGCTTAAAGTGGATCATAGCTGTACAGATGCTTAATGAAATCAGGAATTTTATTTGCCTTCAGTCCAAAGACTGTACTAACATTCCATTGTTTAGAGAAAAACCATAATTTTCAGCCTATATTTTCCCCCTCAACTGATTATTTTTTAAAAAAAAAAAAAGTTAATATGTGATGCTAACATTTAGGAGGGGACAATCCTATAAACATGAGCTTAAATGGACTCCAGAGGATGGTAGAAAAGGCAGGAAGGCCTGGAGGAACATTGTCCATGGATTGTAAAGGGTCGGACATGACTTCGCAACTAACAACAACGAAATCCTATAAAAGGGCAGAGCGTATGAGCACCTATTTTCATTTTTGTTCAGTCCCTATTATTTTGTTTGGTATGGATGTGAAATTGCCACATGATATTACATCTGATCTAGCCAATATTGATGTACATAGCTAATTTTATTGAACAGATGGGTTTATAGTGATTGTGTTTAATCTCATATTTGTAAATTGTTTGGAATTAATGAAACCTCTAAACAAATAGCTTGGCTTTGGGCTGCTCAGCTACCCTGGTCAGCCAGTTTACTTTGCTTTACTTGTACAGTGTGATATCCTGTACAAATGCAAGTACAGAATGTCAGTGGCTGACAGCAGGGCAAGCAATCCATCATTTGCGCTGCTTGCTTGCTTTGTTTGCCGGCCTAGAGAAATAAGAAAAGAGGACTGACTTTGGCAGATCAAAGCTATGGCTCAGATTGTTCAGTATTCAGACTTTCCACAAGGAGCAGCAAAACTGAATTGGAAATATCCTGACCCCAGCACAGCAATATCCTTCAGTAATTCAGAAGAGCAAGGCAATATAACTTGCAAGAAGATCATTTGGCTAAGGAGATGCTATTATATTAATCAGACTAATAAAACTGCTATTTGGGCTATTTAAACAGCACCCTGACCAATAATTTATTTAATCACACTTGTTTGATTGGCTGCCTTTACACCACCTGCTAAACAAAACTAAATAAACCATATCCAATCTGAGGGATTAGCTGTACTTTGTGGGGAAAAAATGGACAGTAATTTTTGGAAAATCCTGTCCTGCCCATCAGGATGCACATCTTGGAGGTAAATCACTTTGCAGACTGGTATCTTAGATATGCTTTTGCTGCTCTTTCCATTATATTCATTGACTATTTGAATGGTTATTGATTCTATATGACGCATTTCTAAATAAATTGCCTCTCTCATCTGAGCTTCTTTATTTTTAGTAGAAGAGCAGATTTTAAAATAAGTTTTCAAAATAATTAAATTGATTTTTGCCACAATACACCGGATTGATGTACTCTTTCAAGTATTTATGTGAGTCGTATATTTATATGATCTTTTTATAGCCATTTGTCCAACTGATATGCCTGTGTTATTATATCATTATGCAACATGACATTTTGGAGACCCCTAAATTATTCGAGATGTGGACCAGGAGTTCACAAGTCATTATGTTAAATAAATAACTTTTTTAAGAAATGTAATCTCTTCCCAACTTTCCCCATCCAACAATAATTTCATGGATTTCCATCTTTGTCCTTCTACCTAAGCAGTTTGTGTTTAGGCTAATTCATAATGCTGATCTTTTACAGCAAGCATTATTAGAATAGGAAATTAACAGAGGCCATATTCTCACAACAGGTCAATTTCCATGGTGTTAGAGGAGGAGAAAGGAATCAAAATATCTCTCTGATAACAGTTATTGATAGCAAAATATCTTTTCTCATCCTGCAAACAAAAGAATCTTTTGTTTGCAGGATGAAAATCCTGGGTGAAATTAAGGGATTGGGTTAAAGCAGATCGTAGTTGAAAAAGCAGGGAGATAATCTAAATAGGTGACTACACAAACTAGATACGACATATTTTGTTTCTGTGAATTTGTGTGTGCATGGCATGCACAGATGTGACATTCAGCAAACTCTCATTGGTCTCCATCCTAACTGTGAAGCCATCTATGTGGTTCTGAACCTTTCAATAAGACCACATGGTAAAATATCATAATTGACTAAAAAGGACTAAAATCAATACATTGATCTTACATGCAATGTGCTATATTATCAAACATTTCTCCCTCTAAAAATCAATAGGACATCTTCACTTGATGACAAGATTCAATTATTCAGTTGGATTCTTTTGATGGCAACACAGAGTAAAATACCCTGAGTGGAATATTTTGCACTGCACTATGGTTTCAGTTACTACTCAAGCTTCTTATCTGCTCTTTTTTGATGTTCATATTTTCAGATTCAGATCAGACTGCTTGCATTTGCTAGGACAGGAAAGAGGTTTCGCTTTGATCCAAGTTGACATGTTATAAGGTAAAGCATTATTTCCTTTTCATATGCCCAAAGTGCTAATTATTAGAGCTACTGCTATAGCTAATGTACTATTAAAACTTTAACTATCTGTTTGAAAAGTGTATCTAGGTGTGTCACTTTTTACATCTTTAACCTTTTTATGAAAACCATGAATAGAACCTGTCATTTTTCCCCCCTTCTTTTTGATGTCTTATTGAACTCATACCAGAGACATGGCAAGCTTTTGAATAATGGTCACACTGGAGAATATTCATCAGTTCTCCTATATTTCTCTTGGTTTTACTATAATAGAAATAGCATTAAACAAAATAACAAATATTGAGTTTCTATACCTTTTATAGATTTTTGGCCATACTTTCTGTTTAACCTGTTGCTTGCCTGAGAATTCTGACCCTCTTATTTATTGAGTGACATATTTTTATATTTCTGCAATCCTTATATGTAAGGATATTGGGTGTAAAATTCCATTTAGTTTAGCATTAAATTAAAACAGATTTGTCAGATGGCATAGCTTGGTTAATGCCAGTGAAATGATTATTTTTTTCTGCCCCCCCCTTAAAAAAAATCAGGTTACCAATGAAATGAAGCTATTTGCCTTATTTTCTTCCCTGAGCCAAGAAAAAAAAAGAAATTTTATAAATAATGGTGACTGTCTTTTTTGTATAACTTATTCTTCCCCCCTTATAAATCCTCGCTTTGAATTCCTTAAACTGCCTGAAGTCTTCATTAAACTTCACATTTATGATCTCAGAAAAGGTTGCACATTATCTTTTGGAGACATTAATAGTTCCATTCTAGTTGCCAATGAAGATTAATTTCCAACTGTTACCCATTACTAGAGACATCTTTCTGTGCACATTTCAAAACTGAGTCAGAGGAACTGTTTTGGACCTTATGTGACAGCTTCACTGCTACCCGAAAATGTGTAGCTGCACCTCTTTCAAGCAGCTGTTTTTACAGACTTGCATGAAGCCTAAAAAAAAAAGAAGAAGTTACGTATTTAATAAATGTATAGGACATACATCTCATATACAGGAGTGGCTCACAATTGAAGCAGAATAAAAGTAATAAAAATAACCAAAATTAAAAACAGCAAAAGGGACATAAAATAGCAGCACAGAAGACTTAGAAGTCTTAGAAGAAATATTCAAACAAGCCATGACGTGGACTCATCCATGATATCAAGGCCCATCGCAAAGCAAACTGTTTAGTGCCTTGCAAAATTTCAGCAGGCTTGGGGCGAATATAATTTGTGGGTTGTGGGAATGATGTTTTGGAGGGTTGGAAAGGCTATTTTCCTGGGTCTTGACAGATGACCCTGTTTGCAGACAGGACCTAGTCATTTTTCTCTTGCCAAATCAACCAGACTGGTAGACACCATTGGAGAGAGATAGTCTGATGTAATAAATAAGACAGATTTGTTGTGTTTGTATGAGGTTAGAGCACTTCTCCTGAATCACGTTTCAAGTGTGCACATCCCTAATATTTATATAGACCAAATCATGAGACAGGTTATTAAAGTCCTCTGTATGAATACATGACTGAACTCTATTTGAAAAACTAAGATTTTTCTTGAAATCCTGCCATTTTGAATTACTTTTGGAAGAGCAGGATGTGTCACTATGCATATGATGTGTGAATTATAAGGCAGTTCTTGTACTGTAACAAACACCAGCACTTTGTGCAAGACAAAGCCACTTGTCCATCTTTTCTGTGTCACTTTTTTCCTGTATATTTTCGTGCAATTACTCCTGGCATACTCATTTCCTTTCAATAAAGCTGCAGTATAGAGACACCTGCTGGGAAACAAATGAACAGAAGCATTGTTAATGTATATCTTTTAAATTACAAAGGACTAGTCTATACAATATATATTGTACACACACAGAGAGATACATAATGTTGGTGAAAAGGCAAAGCTGTTCATGAATCACATCTCACCTTATGTTAGCAGCACTTCCCACAGCCAGAAAAATAATATACAATGAGATATATCCAAATTGAGGAACAGATAGAAAAGCACTTTCCTCCACACTGCTCTGTTTAGCTGATATACAGATGGATGCAAAAATATGACACAATGAACCTGGCCTATCCCCCGTCAACTGTTTAGAGAAAAACTTGTTTAGTTAAGATACAGGCTAAAATATCTCTTTGCACATTTAAATATTCATTGTTTAATTGTTTTATGTGCATCTTTAAGGGTAAAAGCTAGAGGCATATACTAAATAAACATTTTGATTTAGTTTGATTTCAAATGACTGGGGACAGAAAACTAAGTGTTATGATGAAAAACTAATTGAAGTGGATACATTTAGCCTTAAGAGAAGACTGAGGGAATAGCTGAAAAGAGTGAAACAGAAGTCTGTTTTCTATTGCCCTAGGGAGCAAAATATACAGCAGTGTTTATCAATCTTGGCGATGTTAATATGTGTAGACTACAATTCCAGAATTCTCCAACTAGCAGGCTGGCTGTGGATTTCTGGGAATTGAAGTCCACACCTCTTAACATTGTCAAAGTTGAAAAACATCGATTTACAGAATAAATGTATTAAGTTACAAGAAATAAAATTCCAGTTTAATACTTGGGGAGGATGGATAGATGTCTTATTGTTAACAGGGATTCATCTGTGAAATGAATAACTCAGGCAACTGGATGCTTTAAAGTAAAGGGTGGACAATATTTTGTCATTGATGCATATGCTGGATTCAGGGGTAGGATTCTACTGATTTGGACCTCTTCGGGTGAACTGGTAGCTCCATCGATCAGCTGGCAGTGAACCAGTTCGCTCCGACGATCAGGTCTTCCCACCCACCCACCCATCCCTGTGTTTTACTTACCTTTATCTTCTCAGCTGATTGGCATGGCAGAGCAGATTGCTGCACCTCAGCTGTGTTACTCCCACGTGGTAACACAGAAGGTTAGTGTAATGTATCTTTAAACTTTTGGAGGGAATTTTGGGCGGGAACAAACACATTGCTGATTGGTTCAAGCCTCAGCCAGAACTGTATAAAAGGAGGGATTTTGCCGGATGTTTTGCTGGGTTCACTATAAACTAAAGAGCTGTTGTCACTCACTGGTCTCCTGCCTCTTTATTGCCCGAATCTAACATTGGCGACGAAGGTGGGATGTTGAGGCAGTGAGATCGGAAAAAAGGAGCAAAAGAGAGCGCGAACCCAGCCAGTTGCAAGGGCGGATAGTTAGCGATGTCCAGCTACACGCCGCCAGCGCCATTCGACCCAGCAAAGGAAAAATGGGGGTCGTACATGGCTCGTTTCGAGTGTTTCCTCGAAGCAAACGAACTACAAGGAGTTTCGGATAATAGGAAGCGAGCGTACTTCCTGAGCCACTGCGATCCAGAGGTTTTCGATACCGCGGAATCACTTTCAGAGCCAACGCCGGTACAATCGGTACCGTGGCAAACACTACAAACAACACTTCGAGCGCACTACGCACCGGTACCCTCAAAGTTCGTCCAACGGTTTGAGTTGAGGCAGCGGGTACAGCGAGAAGGCGAATCGATAAGCGTGTACATGGCCGCGTTGAGGAAAGCCGCGAACCACTGTGAGTACAGAGATTTGGAGGACTCCTTACTCGAACAGCTCATTTGTGGGGTCAAGGACATCCGACTGCAAAGGCGGCTGCTGTCTAAAAGCAACCTGACTTTGGCGATAGCTTTAGACGAAGCCAGGGCTCACGAGATGTCTACCAAAGTGGCAGAAACATTGCAAAAGCCGAACGCACAGGGTACCGGGACGAAAACAACACAATGAGGAAGTCCAGGCCGAGTCAGAAGGTGAGGAAGAGGAAGAGATTTTCCACACCGGCAGGCTGGAGAGAGGGGACCGGGGCGAATGCATGAGTTGTGGGGGCCAACATCAACGACAAAACTGCAAGTTTAAGGACGCGATTTGTCGGCGGTGCAAAAAGAAAGGGCACATAGCGCAGGCCTGTCAAGCCCCCCAACCTTCCCACCAAAAATTCAAACCGACCAATCAGAGCGCGGGAGCAGCGAAGCGGCCCGGGATTGGTCCATTCAAAAAGGGCGCGAAGTTAAACCAAACCACTGTGAGAGTGGGCCTCGCATCGACGTGACTAGAAAAAAAGATTTTTACCAAAACATACATTGAAGGGGTGCCATGCCAAATGGAAGTGGACACCGGCTCATCAATCACAATTATGTCCTGGGACACCCTCGTGAGAGACTTGCCAGCCGTTGCAAAGCACCAGCTACAAACCCAAAAGCTGAGAGTGCAGGACTACCAAGGGAATCGAATCCCTGTTCGAGGGGTAACGTCCGTCCAAGTCAAGTATGGACAGTTCAAGAAAACCCTGCCCATCACCATAGTAGATGGAACCTTACCGAGTTTGCTAGGACTGGACTGGTTCCGAGCTTTGGGCATGGGAGTGACCGGGGTCTTCAGAAATGAAGTCGACCTCAAGGATGAACTACTGAAGGAGTTCGAGGACGTTTTCAAAGACTGCCTGGGCAAGTACGAGGGGACCCCTATTTCTTTCAATCTAGACCCACAAGTTGCCCCTATCAGGTTAAAGGCTAGGAGGGTTCCATTCGCCCTAAAGCCCAAGATTGACCGGGAATTGGACAAGCTAGTAAGCCAGGGGATACTAGTGCCCGTTGACCATGCGAAATGGGAGACACCCATAGTGACCCCAGTCAAACCGGACGGATCGGTCCGGATTTGTGCTGACTACAAGGCAACGCTAAACAAAGCATTGCAGAAGAGTGCATACCCCGTCCCAGTAGTGCAACACTTGCTGCACTCGTTGGGACAAGGGCAAGTTTTCGCCAAACTCGATTTGGCTCAAGCCTACCAGCAGCTCCCCGTAGATAGCAGCACAGCCGAAGCGCAGACAATTGTCACGCACCAGGGTGCTTTCAAATGCACTAGACTCCAGTTCGGAGTTAGTGTGGCCCCAGGGCTATTTCAAAACCTAATGGAGCGACTCTTACAGGGTTTACCCGGGGTGGTACCATATTTCGACGATGTATTGGTATCAGCCGAGAACTTAGAGGAACTGGGGGTAAGATTAAGGAAGGTTTTGGGCATTTTCAGGTCTGCCGGGCTTAAAGTTAAGCTTAACAAATGCCAAATTGGGGTAGAATCCGTAGAATTCCTGGGCTACCGAATAGACAGGGAAGGGATTCACCCCACTGAGAGCAAGGTACGGGCCATCAGAAAGGCCCCAACCCCCAAAAATAAAACGGAGTTACAAGCATTCTTAGGTCTTGTCAACTTCTATGCGGTATTCTTAAAGAACAAGGCATCAATAGCCTTGTTACTAGCAAAGAAAGCTGTTTGGTCCTGGGGGAAGGCGGAAGCTAAGGCATTTGAAGGGGTAAAAAACCTTTTGTCCAGCGATAGCCTCCTTATTCAATACAATGGCACGTTGCCATTAGTACTAGTTTGTGATGCATCTCCCTATGGGGTGGGGGCTGTGCTCAGCCATAGATTACCAAATGGAACAGAAGCCCCTATAGCATATTATTCCTGAACAATGTCCTTGGCCGAAAGGAACTATAGCCAGCTAGATAGGGAAGCATTGGCTATAGTCTCCGGGGTTAACAAATTCCACGAATATGCATTCGGACGAGATTTCGAGATAGTCACGGACCATAGACCCCTACTGGGTCTATTAGCGGGCGACCGCCCAACACCCGTTGCACTGTCACCCAGACTGACCCGATGGACTATCTTCCTAGCGGCATACTCTTACAAATTGCTCCACCGCCCCGGAAAAGACTTAGGGCATGCGGACGCTTTGAGTAGATGCCCTTTACCACAGACTATTGAAGACCCGACCCCGGGAATACCCATCTTGCTAATTGACTCTTTGGACTCTGGCCCAGTCACATCCAAGGAAGTGGCTAGGGCATCCTACAAGGACATTACCATACGGACTGTAATCGGTTGGGTGCAAAGGGGATGGCCCGCTGCGACGGGCGAGCGTTTCAAAGACTTTGCGAAAAAACGAGCGGAACTGTCAGTTCAAGGGGGGTGTCTGTTATGGGGGGATAGAGTGGTCATCCCGGAGAAATTACGAAAAAATGTATTGGAACTATTGCATGTGGGCCACCCGGGGATTGTGAGGATGAAGAGTTTAGCGAGGAGTTATGTTTGGTGGCCTCTAATGGATAAGGAAATTAGCGACAGGGTAGGGAAATGCCAATCCTGCCAAGAGTCACGGCCATTACCCCCTACAGCCCCCATTAGGGAATGGGAGAAACCCCAGGGACCATGGTCTAGGGTTCACATAGATTTTGCCGGGCCATTCCATGGGCAAACCTTTTTAATTGTAGTAGATGCCTACTCAAAATGGTTGGAAATCATCCTCATGAGAACCACGACGGCAGAGGCAGTTATCTCAGTCCTGAGGCACCTATTTGTAACCCATGGTTTGCCCGACACACTAGTTTCCGACAACGGCCCGCAATTCACGGCAACCCAGTTTGAGGGGTACTTGGCGGAGGAGGGCATCAGACATGTCCTCTCGGCGCCTTTCCACCCAGCGACGAACAGACTTGCAGAACATTTCGTTCGGAGCGCAAAAGAAGCGCTGTCTAGGATAAGGCCAGGCGATTGGCAAACAAAAATCGATACCTTTTTAGCGGTCCAACATAGAACCCCCTGTGTGACAACTGGCTGCAGCCCGGCGGAACTGTTGATGGGCAGGAAGCTTAGGTGCCCGTTAGACCGCCTAAACCCGACCTACACCCCAGATGGGTACAAGGGAATACAAGGAAAAACTAGAGAAATGACAGTGGGTGACCCAGTATGGGCACACAACTATAGCGAGGGTCCAACATGGTTGAAAGGAACAATTCTTGGTATAACCGGGCCGAAATCATATGTAGTAGATATGGAGGATGGCCGGGTTTGGAGACGCCACATAGACCAAATAAGGAAACGAATAGCAAGTAAAACAGAAACAAATCAGCCAGGCCCTGACTACCAAATGTTTGATTTCACAGCTAACTCAAACCCGGGGCGAACGGGGGACTTATCTGAGTCCGATGAAGTCCAGCGACGCCAACCGGTTCCTCATGAAGACAGCAGGGACGAATCTGCCAATAATCCAGGGCCGGATGGCCTAGAGGAGGAGCTAGGAGGAACTAACAGTCCCTCCGAACAGCTCGACTCACTCCCAGAGAATGAATTGCGCAGGTCCGAATTAGGAAACGGCCTACCTACCTGCGTGACTACGTAGAGAAATAATATGCTAAATAAATGTAAATATGGTTACAATGCGTTCTGGGAGGGGAGGAGTGTAATGTATCTTTAAACTTTTGGAGGGAATTTTGGGCGGGAACAAACACGTTGCTGATTGGTTCAAGCCTCAGCCAGAACTGTATAAAAGGAGGGATTTTGCCGGATGTTTTGCTGGGTTCACTATAAACTAAAGAGCTGTTGTCACTCATTGGTCTCCTGCCTCTTTATTGCCCAAATCTAACAGTTAGTATTTGTAGTATTTGTAAAACTGCGCACACGCAAAAGTGCGCGATCACCAAACTGGTTGTTAAACCGGCAACATCCCATCACTGGCTGGATTCCTTTTCTAAACAGGAAGTTAAGTTTCTTTTAACTCAGTGATTTTATAATACAACAGTAGCAGACAGAGAAAATTTCCTGCATTTATCTATTCCTAGTTATTTAATTTACTAAAAGACTATTTTACTTTAGATGGGTTTTTTCCTCCAAAGGGGAAGATAATTGTAGAAAATTCTAAATTGAGGGAGGGAGGGAGGGAGGGAGGGAGGGAGGGAGGGAGGGAGAACAGAGAGAAGCTAACCTGCACTGTAGTGATATATGAGGCCCCTTAAAATATATTAGCCATTTCATCAAACCAAGACTGAAAAAAGGAAAATGTGGTTTTCTAAATATGTGACCTAAGTTTACAACTCAATCAGTTGCTACGGATGTCTGTATCTGGCCATGTTTGAGGGCTTGATAATATCAGTGAGAAATATCAGTTAGAGAGACTGAGAAGTTGGCATTCCAACAGTAGGAAATTCAAATATTGCGTCCATCCTGAACTGAATAAAAGTGATATCTTTTCCGGAAGTTTTGCAATTACATAATATAGCTGAAGATCCACTAGGGGTTCAATAAGTCATGCTGTATTGGTATAAATCAAGGAATTAATGCAATGAGACCCTAAAAGGGGGGGGGGACATCCATATCTAAGTAATCCTGACACATCTGTCTCTCTCTCTCTCTCTGTGTGTATGTATGTATGTATGAGCCATGATGGCACGCTGGTTAGAGTGCAGTACTGCAGGCTACTTCTGCTGACTGCCTTCTGCCAACAGTTTGGCAGTTCAATTCACAGTGGCTCAAGGTTGACTCATCTTCCATCCTTCTGCGATGCGTAAAATGTGGACCCAGATTGCTGAGGGCAATATTGCTGACACTGTAAACTGCTTAGAGAGGGCTAACAAAGCATTGTGAAGTGGTATATACTGTAAGTCTAAGTGCATATGAGTGTGTGTGTGTGTGTGTGTGTGTGTAATACATACACAGAGATGCACACACACACACACACACACACATTACCAGTACACACACAATGAGAGAGGGAAAGAGAGAGGAGGCGGGAAAGGAGGGAGGACAGTGGTGGGGGGAGATCCTATCTTTCATTGCATCATCACTTCCAGAAAAGTATGGCTTTTTGACTTCCCATATTTTAATTCCAAAGAAAAGTACATCACAAGGGAGTTCTTCCATTATGTGTTTTCAGTTGCAGTTCTATTGTCAGCCTTAAGTCTTGCCTTAAGGAAATAATTAAGGAGTTCTTCTCCTGGAAAATTAAGAGGTTGTGTCTACCTAGTTTCCCAAGAGGAAACTTCAGAAATATTAGTTATACTTAGCTCTAATAATGCAAAATGGCATGCAAATTAAGTAACAGGCTAGTAAATCAATAAGGGCCATTATGTGACAATATTACCTTGATCTGACATATTGTCCCAAAACAAATTTCAATAGAGGTCAAAATTTCAATAGAGGTGAAACTTGAACTCAAGCATATTTCTAATACATGCATAGGGAGTTTGTGAAAATGCATATGTCAATTAATTGATTTGAAGTGTTAAAAAAGACAGAATATAGAATGCCAATGATTATGTACAATAAAATTAAAATATACAAACTCTTGGCCTTTAGATAATTTAGAGTACAATCCCCATATTCCTAAACCAACAAGCCAGCTAACTGGGGTTTATGGGGTGATAACCAAAATATGAAGAGCTCTTCATCCCTAATCCTACAATAGACAAATGATACCAAAACTGATGATACTGATGGGCCTATTTCTTAACACCATTGAAAACATTGTGTCTGCAATTGTTTTAGAAAAAAAAAATCCTTTCATGAAATTTAAGTTTTCTTCATTCTTCCTAAACTTAATTACTCTAGAGTAAGCCCTTTACTGAACACAGTAAAATTGACTTTTGGGTTAACATACATAGAATCACATAGATTTTAGTTCTCCTAATGCTTTCAACATTCTGTGTAATCCAAGCAATTTACGTTAATGTAATCCATTTAGACAGTTGCATTGTGCTGCCAAACCCATTTGTAAGAGAGTACACAGTGAATAAATACCCTAGTTGCTATGAAGGACCTTCCTCTGTTTGATCTCAGGATATCGTTACAGCTCTGCCATTCGGTAACACAAAGTAGTCCTTTCTCTTATCTTGGCATGGTTTCATCCTTGCTAAAGCTCCATTAAGCTCTTGAGACCCCTTCATTCTGTACTTCAGTTATATGCCACCTGCTTAGGTCAAGGTGGAAAAAAACATCTTTTTTTTTTAACGTTTGATCAAAAAGCAAGTCTTTGAATTTGAAACGAGGTGACAATTTTCAAAGCAAGGCTTTTTAGGAATGGATGTCCAAAACATATTTGCACAAAACCCATTTCATATAGTTATATTTCCATAGAATTCATCATAGCTATCTCGTGTGAGGAATCTCTGCTTCTGTCTGTTTTACTCCATGAATATGAAAACATGAAAGTCCACATAATTTAACCCCTGTACACTGCATCCAATTTAATTTTTTGTCCTTATCATACATGTCATCAAACAGAAACATCCTGCATGGACAGTTCTATTTCTATATAGTATTACTACCATTGGAAGAATGGTAGATTCTGGCACAGAAGATGATGAACATTTTAGGAATCGTGAATTTGGTCTCAGATGTGTATACCAAAATAAAACAAAACGGAATGAAATGAAATGTTATTTCCATCTTTTGAGATAGCCAGATGGATTATGGATTTGGATCCTGAAATAAAGTTGACCATGGCAGAATCCAGCTGGGAAATAGATCACTATAGCCCTTTATGACACAAATAAAACTCTTCTTTAAACTATGATCTTGAGCTCAGCTGGGATCAGAGATTCTCTATTATTTGAAAATAGGTTGCTAGGGCTACTATGATGTAGAAAATGGAAAAAGTCATTTCTTGTAAGTAAACATAGATTGGTCTATTATTATACCTCCTAAAGGAGGAGGCAAATATACTAATTTTTTTCTGAAAGTCATGCTGAAGAAATAAGATTCAGATTTTATATGCCCTTTTTAATTCAAACCCAGTTTTTTTAAACATGATGGCTAGCTGATTTTAAATTCATAAGATGCACTGTAAACTCTCACTGTATCCTTCTTCAAACACTTATATGACTGTATGGTAAACATTATAGACATTATTTTTTTCTAAAGGCAATCTTCTAAGATTTGAATTTTCTTCCTTTGACAGCAAATCTTTACAGCTTTTGAAAATATAGCATTTTTTTTTTAAAAAATGAATTCTGAGCGATTCTGCAATTTCTGTCCTTTGTATTTCAATGTCCTCTGAGCTATTTATCCAAATAACCTCCATAATTTTTTATCACTTCTCATTTTTCATCATTTGTATAGAAATCATCTTTTTGATTTATGAAAAAATAAACTAGGCAAAAATTGTCCCTTAAAAATAAATTATACTGAATGTGATGTTTCATGCAGGCTGATTTTAGCCCTACCAAATATTAGCTAGTTTCCTGTATGATTCTGGATTGATCACACTGAATCCCGAACCATCAGATAACTTTCCCGTGGCTGATGAGAAGAGGGATTTAAGCTTCATCGCTTTTAACACACAAGAAAGTCACATATTTTCTTAATATCAGACTTCACACTAGACACAGCACTCAATAAATAGACAAATTGATTTATACCCAACTATAAAGAAATGATATATCTGTAGAAAATTTGTCTACTGCAGAATATGGAAATCAGGATAGATAGATAGATGAGAGATACATGAGAAATGAGAGAGAGAGAGAGAGAGAGAGAGAGAGAGAGAGAGAGAGAGAGATGAGATGAGATATATTTTTCTTCCCTTTTTCAATATCATTGGACTTCTGATCATTTTTTAATCAACTTTGAAAGTCAGACTTACATAATGATTCTATGAGACCTAAAAATCACTGACTCTTGGATTACCATTCAGCCTTTACAAATTAATTATCATACTAGATTGTACACATAGGACAAAATACTCAATAACCAATGCTAACTGATACGAAAGTATTGTTTGTTCTTATCACAGGTTCACTTGTGGACAGTTCAAAGCCAAGCGGGATGTCAAATAGGTTTGTGTTTCACCCTTATAGGGAGTTGTTTATTGCTCAACTGTTTCAAAAATAGAACATGAGTTTAACTGACATAAAGCCGTAATCCTAACTATTTCGTACTCCTGTGCTTGTTTTACCCTACTTTCTAATCCCCAGGATTATTCCTATTAACCTATTAGCTTTATTTACAGATTACTGCAGCACTTTTGCTTTAGCTTTGTTTACTGTATGCATCTTTCCTTTTTGGGTTTCTGTCTGAGGCTTATGAACAGCTGCCTACAAACAGAGCTTTCACAGCCCCTGACAAAGGTGGTGGCTTCAGATGCTGATGCACTCACTCCAGCCTAACTCTTAATTCTCATTTTATTTATTTTATTTTATTCATTTTTATTTGTCACAACAGTATATATAAGCATAAGCATGAAAATAGCTATATAATATATAAGCATATATATGAGCATAAGTATGTAATAACTATATTAATTGGATATAATGAAAGGAATCAATAGGACAGGAACGGTAGGCACATTTGTGCTCTTATGTACACCCCTTATAGACCTCTTAGGAATGGGATGAGGTCAATAGTAGAGAGTTTTTGGTTAAAGCTTTGGGGATTTTGAGAAGAGGCCACAGAGTCAGGTAGTGTCTTTCAAGCACTAATAACTCTGTTACAGAAGTCATATTTTCTGCAATCAAGATTGAAACGGTTAACATTGAGTTTAAATCTATTGTTTGCTCTTGTAATGTTATGATTGAAGCTGAAGTAGTCTTCACCAGGAAGGACATTGTAATACATGATTCTATGAATTAAACACGGGTCTTGTCGAAGGCGGCGGAGTTCTAAGTTTTCTAAATTCAAGGTTTCAAGTCTGGTGGCATAAGGTATTTTGTTCTATTCAGAGGAGTGGAGAACTCTTCTTGTAAAATATTTCTGGACACGTTCAATTGTATTGATGTCTGAAATGTGGTATGGGTTCCAGACAGGCGAGCTGTATTCAAGAATTGATCTAGCAAATGTTTTATAAGCTCTGGTTAGCAGTTTAGTGTTTCTGGAGAAGAAGCTACGTAAGATTAGGTTTACAACTCTTAAAGCCTTTTTGTGATGTAGTTGCAGTGGGCTTTGGCACTTAGATCATTGGATATGAAAACTCCAAGGTCTTTAACAGGGTGGGGGGTCATCTGTAAGGTAATGTTCATCGAGTTTGTATTTAGTGTTTAGATTCTTTTTTCCAATGTGTAAGACAGAGCATTTGCTGGTTGAGATTTGGAGTTGCCAAGTTTTTGACCATTCTGACACAAAGTCAAGATCTTTTTGAAGGGTAGCTGTATTGTTGGTAGTGTTAAATATGTTGACATCGTCAGCGAAGAGAACACAATTACTTTTAATATGGTCACAGAGATCATTAATGTATAATATAAAGAGTGTTGGTCCAAGAACACTGCCTTGGGGAACGCCACTATTGACAGGAACAGGATTTGATAGGGCACTGCCTATTTTGACTATGTTGTCTCTTTGACAGGAACATTGTTATCCAATTGTGGAGGGGTCCTGAGATGCCGTAGGATTTTAGTTTTAGGAGATGTTTGTCATGTACCACTGAGACAAAAGCTTTACAGAAGTCTATGTAAATTGCATCTATTGTTTTGCCTTTTTCATTTTTCATTCTCTTCTTTTTTTCCTTTTTTCATTCCTTTCTTCCCATAATCTTTTATTTTACTAATTCTCCTTTATCTTTTTTGCTGATTCCTTATCTGGCTTTTTTTCTGGTGAATTAGTTGCTAGTAAGTCCAACTCTCTTGTCAGACTTTGGCTTCTTTATTCTTTATTTACTACAATGTTTTCTTCTGCCTTGATACCATTGTAGCTACCTACCTCTTGCTGTATTCATTTAGATGCAGGTATTCTTCTTCACTATCCTCCATTGCCTTCTTCCTAGAACTATTTTCTTGTGATGATGACACTGCAATCTCCAGACCCACAGGCACATGTATCTCCAGCATCAATTTCCACCTTCTCTTATTCGTGTCAGACCATTTTTTATCAGTTAGATGGGGAGCTAGAGAAAGTAAAAGAGATTCCTCTCCTTGTAGGACAACTGCAAATCTCCCTGACAGGGAAGGACTTACACATTCCAGAAGCTCCACATCAGCTTCTAGACAAGCAAAAAATAAATAATGTCTTCCGATATGGAAATAAAAAAAAAGAGAGCATAAACTTCCCTTCAGTAAAGTTTCTATAAAATAGTGATAGGTTGGTTTACTTGTCTCAAGAGAAAATATATGGCTGTAGTGAGAAAAAAACTAGTGGAAGAAATAATTCAGAAGCATGATAACAAAGCAGTGTTGGATCAAAAGTGATCTCTATTCTTTGAGTGCAAAATTCATGTTTCAACTGAATGAGGTATTGGCACAATTGCCCATCAACATTGTATGAGTATGGGAAGAAATTAATATTATAGAAATTTTATGTGATGATCTTATAAGATGGGAGGCTATATGAATGTTTTAAATAAATGAATAGCATGTACTAATCATTTGTGTAGGGGGAAGCAAACCTGACTTGAATGAAACAAAGCAGTAGCATAGCATAAGATGATAGATAAACCAAGATTGTAAATAGAAATCTATATTTGGAATTAACTTTGCAGTAGTGCTCATCTATAAGAAACGTTAAAGCAACTTGCTCTCTTAAGCTTGTATAATTGATTTCTTTACATTTCCTGAAATAGACTTATTCTTTTGAGACACTACAAGACTCAACCAAATTTATGTTAAACTTTAGAAACTAAGTATTTACAAGTGGGCTAAGACAAGTGTGGGAAGAGGCTACTGCAATTGAACATCTACCAAGGTAGAAAGAAGCACTCAGGAGCCAAAAGTGGAAGAGTCAAGGATCAGGTTCAGATAAGTAAATTGCTTTTATTACCGATACAATAAATCCTAATGAAGTTCAGCTAGTGTAGAATCTATCAATCCAAACTTCCATATGTAACAGCTGCAGGATTTAAATCTTACATCACTTTTACTATGCTCCTGAGGTAATCACTTCTTGCTGTATGTTTCTCAGCATTGGATTAGGCCAGTACTATCTGTATTTGCAATGCCCAAACCATTAGAGCAGGTCTGTCAAACTGGCGGCCTGCAGGCCAGATTCATCATGGGCAGGCCACACCCACCCTGGCTCCACAAAGGCAAAACATGTCACAATACAGCATGATGCATCACATGATGCAATCAAGTTTGCATCATAGAGTTTCTTTGTCCTCCTTCCCAAAGAAGAATTCTTTGATTACAAAAATTTAAACCCTCAACTATTTTCTTTGGAAGCCCAAATTATCACAGGTTCATTGATTGTTGTCTTCCTTGGACAGTGATGGTTTAGTTCCAGGAATTTCTCCTCTGATCATCTTCCATGTAGATTACTATGAGCTATTTCATGTAAAATTCCTCTTTCATATTTTTAAAGAAATATAACTGCCCTTATTCATACAGCCTGATTTTATTTTGTAAGCTAGAAGCATTAACGGCCAAGCTAGGTGGCTCAGCGGCTAAGATGCTGAGTTTGTTGATCAGAAAGATTGACAGTTTGGTGGTTCGAATCCCTAGTATAGATCTCCTGCATCAGCAGGGGGTTGGACTAGGTGACCTCCAAGGTCCCTTCTAACTCTGTTACTGTTATTGTTACTATTTTTCAATGCCTTTGTAATATTTTCAACAAGCATTTTATTGAGAGGATTCCCATGGCTTTAACATCTTTTTGAGATTGTTTCTAAATAATTAGGTATAAACGGCAGGACTGCTGTAAAGGTTGGCATTCAAACATCTGGACTGGAGAATAATTTTGGAATACAATGGTGTATATATCGAAGCCATCGAGATAGAAAAACGCCCACACAGCATGAACAAACGAGATGATACCTCCTGCCTACCAGCCATTTGGAAACCCGCCCTTATTGACAAACGAGTCCCTAGCACGAGGAATGACACCAGACCCACACTCACGAGGTCCACACAGGATGTCACCACCACACATCCACCCAGAAAGCAGACCCAAACCCACACTGATCATGAAGCATGACCAAGGACCAGAAGCCAGACTGCAGCTGCAACATTAGCCATTTCAAACCCCTCCAATCCATGCATACAGCAGACAGACACCCACTATGAAGATGTAGCACGACCACAAACACGAAGCCAAACAACAGCAATGCAGCTCACCAGCTCAAATCCCCCTGCAACTCAGACTAATCTGAGCACAACCAAGCCCCCACCAACACAGGACACACCCCCATCCAATCAGAGCACACAAAAAAAACACCCCATCCAATCAGAGCACAGCCAAGCTCCCACCCAATCAGTTCAAACCCCCACTAGCAGTTAAAAAGGAAGAAACAGCTGCAATCACACATTGCTCCCAGAAGCACGAAGCTGAAGCCTGAAGATGACGAATGAGACTTCGTCGGAACGTCGCCAAGACACTTCCAATTTTACGTGGGAGAAAACCCGAATAACCAAAGACCTACATACAAACACCCGCGAAAACCTCAGAAAACATATATATATATATATATATATGTTTTCTGGTATATATATATATTCTGAGGTTTTTGCGGGTGTTTGTATGTAGATCTTTGGTTAGTCAGGTTTTCTCCCGCGTAAAATTGGAAGTGTCTTGGTGATGTTTCGACGAAGTCTCATTCGTCATCTTCAGGTTGGTGTTTTCAGCTTCGTGCTTCTAGGAGCAATGTGTGATCACAGCTGTTTCTTCCTTTTAACTGCTAGTGGTTACCTGAGCATATGGTTACCTGAGCATTCATATATGAATATGAAAATTACCTGAGCAATATGAGTTGCAATGAAGCAGGAGATCAGATGTTCAGCACTATCACTACTGAGTGCAGCTCAAAGATGACAGAGATTTTTACTTCCCTCATGTCAGGACTGAGCTGTTGAAAGTAGTCTGAAGTGAGTCAAGCTTCAGAAGATGTGAACACAAAGATACTGGCTTGTTCTCAGCAGAGTGAGTAGGTCAGAAGACAGCAATGGAAAACACCTCCAGAAATACAAGGCATACTAGGATTTTTGGAATCTGTTAAGTCAGGTTTTCTGAAACCTTTTTACACTTCAGTGCAAAAAAGTAGCTGAAGTAGAGCTGCAGACTTCTGAGTAGCTGTAGTGGAACTGCAGGCTTCATCCAGACAGATTTGGCCTATCTGGCCCACACTGGCATGATCCCGTCATCAAAGTCCATGTTCACTATTGTACTTTCCATGTCAAACTTCCCCTCTGAAGGGAAAATGCAGTAGATAATAGACAACATCCATATTAGTGTATCAGTAGAAGTGATTCTTCTTTGCTCATACTTCACCTTTAAGGGGAAGGACAAAGCATGATTTAAAAAAAAAACACCCACCAAGAGCCCCGGGTACAAGACCTCATGTTACACAATTAAGCATGATTGCTGCCAAATTGTTCAACACCTCTTTCTCCCTGAAGAAAGAAACCAGAAGTTCTCCATCTGTCCTTCTCCACAGAGAAATTAATAACGGGGTGGGGGAGTAAATGAGGTACTTGATATAAAGCATTGGCCAACATCTTCTGACACCTATGGAATCGCACAAATGTTCCCATGCTGTGCCAGAAAAACAGGCTCGAAACTAAAAAGTAAGAAAATCAAACATGCTTCAAAGATTCCTGTCTCATTCCATTTGATATAAAATATTCCTTATTTTGCACATCTCGGCAGTATAGAACAACTCAACTATAAAGGAAAAAAATAGATTCTTAGTTGTTATTCAGAAAACAAAAGGGGCCTTGCCCATCTGATCCATAATATCTCAGATTGGGCTTCATGATGCCTCAGTTCAATCTTCTTATGACCTTGGTAAAATATCAATTCAGGCTTGTGGGAAGATAACTGTTTCTTCTCCACAAGGGGATGAAAGTGAGTAGGAGAAAAAAAAAGATGGACAAAAAATTGTTTTAGAAAAAAAGAGGTTAATTTTACCTTTCAAACCAGTGGTGCCCAAATAGATCATCCTGAAGAAATATAACTTATCACAACAAAAATAGCTCACCCTTCAAAGTATCTACCTTAATTTAATTGTAATCGTACTACTTATGCCCTGCCTTTATTGATCTCAGATGGTAGAAGTTTCTGCTGCTTTGGCCAAGGATCTTCTGCTTTCTTGTTTCTCCAAATACCCAGGAGGAAAACTACAAATACACACACAGAGTTATGCAAGGGACTGAAAAGAACTTTCCTATTATCTTACCTATGGATGATTTATCATGAGAAAAACAGAACTTAAGTACTTGACTTTGTGTCGGAATGGTCAAAAATTTGGCAACTCCAAATCTCAACCAACAAATGCTCAGTCTTACACATTGGAAAAAAGGATCAGAACACTAAATACAAGCTTGATGGACATGACCTTGTAGATGACCCTCACTCCGTCAAAGACCTTGGAGTTTTCATATCAAATGATCTAAGTGCCAAAGCCCACTGCAACTACATCGCCAAAAAGGCATTAAGAGTTGCAAATCTAATCTTGCGTAGCTTCTTCTCCTGAAAGATTACACTACTAACCAGAGCATACAAAACATTTGCTAGACCAATTTTTGAGTACAGCTCATCTGTCTGGAACCCACACTTCATTTCAGACATTAATACAATTGAGCGTGTCCAGAAATATTTCACAAGAAGAGTTCTCCACTCCTCTGACCACAAAAAAATACCTTATGCCACCAGACTTGAAATCCTGGGTTTAGAAGATTTAGAACTACGCCACCTTCAGCATGACCTGAATATAACTCATAAAATCATCTGCTACAATGTCCTTCCTGTTGAAGACTACTTCAGCTACAACCACAACAATACACGAGCACACAATAGATTTAAACTTAAATTGAACCACTCCAATCTTGATTGTAGAAAATATGACTTCAATAACAGAGTTGTTAATGCCTGGAATGCACTACCTGACTCCGTGGTCTCATCCCCAAATCCCCAAAGCTTTAACCAAAGACTATCTACTGTTGACCTCACCCCATTCCTAAGAGGTCTGTAAGGGGCGTGCATAAGAGCACCAGGGTGCCTACTGTTCCTGCCCTAATGTTCCCTTTGGTTGTATTCAATTTGTATGGTTATTTCATGCTTATACTTATATATATTGTTGTGTTTGACAAAATAAATAAATAAAAAATAAATAAACATACAGGTAATCATGATTATTCATTGCAAGTATATGAAATTAATTGGTTTCAATTATATCTCAGCTAAATATATAGTTAAACACTCAAGATGGTGTGCAACAACCAAAACAATGGAACCTCACAAAGATGAAGTGAGTGTCCTTTTCCTAAAATGGTTAGTCAAATACTTCTAACAATATTTTAAACTATAGCAATATGTTATATTTCTAACATAATAAAGGAAAAATGAAATGATGTTTCCTTATTGTTTGAGTGTAGTATCCAAGATTCAAAAATATGTGATCCTGAAAGATAACGCTAGAAAAGTATGTTTTGATTTTGCCTCCAAAAAAGGACCTATTTTAGTCACCAAAAACCTGAAAAGTAATATGGAACTTTTAAAAGCTAAGTTATTTATTATGATGCAAATATTTGTGGATTTCCGACTTACTCAAGGTTTCCACTGAATGATCTGAAAGCGTTTAAAAATGAAGATACTTATTTAAACAACCATTGTCTAGACATACAATGACTTCAGAAAATTTAATTTGTAACTCTTTCTAACAACCATAACCCCACCATAGCTCTGTTTAGCTTCCATTATTTAAATTCCTTCAAAAAGGCACAGGATGTGGAAGGCCACTGGTATACCATTTACAGGGAAGGGCAGAGATAATTGAAATTAGTATTTGCAGACATGAGAGATTCTTAAAGCTCTAATTAAAGGAGCAAGAGAGTTCTGGTACTTGAGCTGCAGTAGCAAAAACAATGAGACAGTAATTCATTTTAAAATACCATAATATGTAAATCAATGTATATATGTGCTGCTCTGCTTAAACACACACACATAGCTAGAGTATAGTGGGTAGATTTTTAAAAAAAATCAAAACAGGAGAAAGATCTGCATAGTGTCAGTGTTCCAGGAAAAAACCCAACTCCAAGTAAAAACTTGGAAGCAAGCATCTTTCAAAGTTTTATTTACTAGGATAGATAAACTGGCACATATGGGGAAAACCCGAATCTGAGAGGTCTGGGTTTTCCCTCAGTAAATCAAAAACCCCAAAACCATCCTCTGACTCCACAGTCAATCACATGCTTTAATCACCAACTGTCCCATCTCGAGACAGCACTCCAACCACTCCTTCTCCAGATGCAGGATCGGCCTGACCTTAGCTGACAGGAAGAATGCTATTATGTCTAAAGACAACCCCTCTACTAAATCCCCCCTCCTACTTCCCCACACATGAGAAAGTGGCAGCATGGAAGCTTCCGGCCTAACATGGCTTCCAAAGCTGACACACGGTATCCGAGAAATAAGCATCCATGAACACTGAAGAACAGCAGATCAAAAGACAGGAGATGTCTACATATCATCATCAGAAAATCTATAAAGAGATGAGACCAAATCATGGAGTTCTTACAAACCTTCTGCTTGAGAAGTGTGTCTCAATTTTCTCCTCTCTTCCTTTCCTTTGGCAATTTCTCTTTTTATGCCAAAGCAGAAAAACCCTCAGTGCTGTGTTTAACTGTTAAGCTTAGAAGAAGAATAAAAAAAGACCTTCCTCTATTTTTCTCTCTTTAAATCTTTATTATGTGAACATTTCATGCAAATGAGCATCCTCTACAAGTACTGGAGGCAGGCTGAGGAAAAGTCTTTTGCCAACAGGTAACACATGTTGAAAAACCTGTGATCCACTCTGAATGGACCCACTGGTGACAGGGCTTAAGACAAGACAATTCTATCAATGTTCAGGCTAAGCCTTGTTACAAAAGATGGAAGCTGCCTATGAAAAAAAAAATAAGACAATGGAAAACAAAAGAGTTCCCCCTTTTCTCTAAATGACTGTTGCCTGTGTCATTAAATTTCATATTGTGCATTGAATCTAAATATATCACTTTGTTCTGCATGACAGGCAGAAGTGAGCATTCATACATTATCCAGCCACTTAATTAAGTGCCTGGGATATTTGCAGTTAGCAGAAACTAATAAGGGAATCGCATTTAAATTCCAATCACTCCTCGGGGTGGCTGCCTGCAACATAAGCAAAGCTTACTGGGTAGACATTCCACTAAATGCTCAACTAAAAGCTTAGATTTACTGTATTTGCAAAGAAGGAGTAATTTTATTTGCCATGAAAAGGTGAGGCTAAAAACAAACAGATCTGTTTGGGATTTTTTGGAGTCATGTTTTCTCGGCATTGTGTTTAAAACACCACTTGGTCTGTTCAGTTGCCTAACGAAATAGGAGTCTGATTTAGAGCTTTGCTAGCACAGAACAGGAGGTTCTATAAAAACAAACAGCCGGTTTACCCTATCCATGGCAGACTTTCAAGGCATTTCACAGAAATGGGCTCTAAGACTCGCAGATAGCAAATACCTCATGACAGATTTCAAGCAGATGTGAAAATTAACTCATCTGCACGTTATGACTAATGCAGCAGAAGGGAAGAGACATCTTCTGCATGGAGCTAGCAATGGAGATAAAATCTGTGCTCATATTTGGAACCTGGATGTTTTCTAGGGGACCATCTTCTAGGTGGATTGGCATCTGCCACCATTTTGTTTGTTTGTTAAAAATGTTGCTTGCCTAAGCATCAGAGGGCTAACTGCCTCAGGTCTCAGTGGGAGCTAACTGGAGCTATGCCCATTCAATCTGTAGTGATTTCAATTCTGTTTTCTTGCAACTATTCTCTTGGCAGAGATCAACCACTCCAATTGCCTCTCACTAGAGGGCACCAATTCAAAGCACCAGTGGAGCTGAAATCATAAAACATTTCACATTTCTACTATTATCATGTAAACAACATGAGTGTGACATGAGCACTGACTCACCACAACTGAAATCTGTATGTTAATTTTCATATTAGGGTGAAACTGATGTTTTCAAAAGTAGTAGGGGGGGAAAAACCTATCCAAGAAGTATTTTTTAAATGACAGCATGCTTATTTTATTTTGTCTGACTGTAAAACATAACATGTAAAGTATATTAATTACTATTGTGTGACTACCAATCTAGTACTTGAACAAGAGCTGCCTCAGATAACTCTCTGAATGATTAATTGACTATAATCCTTTCTGTGCTCAGGGAATTCTTTAGGGTTTCTCTGTCTGATACTAAGCAATAATGATATTACCTGCTCTTGAATACATCTCTCTAAGAGTAACATCAAGCTAGAATGTAAAATGTTTTTCAGAATTATAGCCAGACAGATCTGGAATAGTCTGAGCTAAGAAATGCTGTTCCAGATCAAAAATTACTATCGGGATCCAGTCCAGTTCCAAGGAAAATAAAATGAAAATCAATTTCAGAATTCTTTAAATATCAGCCATTCCGATTGATCAAGGAAAAGCTCATTGCTCATTAACATTTAAAAAAAATCATATGTCTGAAAGAATATAAAAACAAACCAGAAAAAATGTGTGCAGAAATTCTACTTTTGCAAAAAAAGACTTCCAGGAATTTGTAACATTCCTGTTCTCTGGAGGAGAAAATGCACATAATCATTGGCTATCACCTCAGCCAATATAATCAAGTGGACCAAAAACAACACTTGAAAGAGTTTTGGGAACTCTTTGGGAAGAATTTTGGGAAGAAAACATTTTTTTCATCTTTATAAAAAAGTAAAATAAACAGAAACCAAACAAACAAACAAACTGAAACCCTGACTATGAAACAAAGAAACAAAGAAACTGAAACCTCTCTAAATTTAAAAGCTCTTAAGCTTCCATCAGCAAGCCTCCAGCCCTTCAAAAGGTGACTATATTGTGCACTACTTTGGTTAAAAATAGTGATTATTTTACAAATCTCTATTCTAGAAGCTGGAGAGCTTAACAGAAGGAAGCAAAAATATGAATTAAAAGCAATCTGTCTGCTTGAAAGGTTGGGCTGAAATGTTGCCACCCCTTTGTCTCCAAAGCAAGTTCCAAACTATTTTTTTTCTCTGCAGGGCATCCTTGTCACCTACACCTTTACTCATCCTCCTCCTCGGTTGGGTACATGGGAAGTAAGATACTTCCAGAATCAAAGTGGGCACAGTCTGCCTGCCCTGAGTTGTTGCTTTGACCTAGGCAGTCACAACAATTGTATGCATGCATGTCTGTATGCAGGGGTGAAATGCTCCCGGATCGGATGGGATCGCGCGATCCGGTAGCGATGGCGGCTGCTGGTTCGGAGGGCCGGTAGCAAAAATCCCTGGCCCTGCACCCCCTGCCTCTGCTGAGCCACACCATCTGCAGAGAGTTTTTTTATTTTATTTTTATTTTTAAAAGCCGGATTTGCTTCAGCCAAAACAGGCCTTTAAAAGTAAAAAACAGCAGAACCTTACTTGTACTCTTACTTGTAGAAAACATGTTTTCTACAAGTAAGAGTAGAGATTCTAAGGCACTTACCTGATTACTGATGAAGGCATGGCTCTCTTTCCAGCCCGAAAGCAGTTTCAGTTTCAGCCAGACAGAATCAATTGCTCAGCTAATCTATTTCCTCGGTGATCAACTGGCTGGCTGAGGAACTCTGGGATTTGAAGTCCACAATAAAATAAAATAAAATAATAAAATAAAATATTTGTGCAGCTTTCTGAGATTTGGTGTGTTTCTGTAGTGTTTCACTCTAACTACACAAACACACAAAATCTCAGAAAGCTGTATGTGGCATATTGTGTGTGTGTGTGTGTTAGTTGTGTGTGTGTAAAGTGTGAAAGTTGGCTTTTGAGCTTTTTGTGGCTGTGTGAAGTGTGAAGTGCAGCTGCTTTTACATTGTGTGTGAGTCAGTTGTGTTGTGTTTGTGTGTAGTGTGAAAGTTGGTTTTTGAGCTTTTTGTGGCTATGTGAAGTGTGAAGTGCAGCTGCTTTTACGTTGTGTGTGAGTCAGTTGTGTTGTGTTGTGTGTGTGTGAAGTGTGAAAGTTGGTTTTTGAGCTTTTTGTGGCTATGTGAAGTGTAAAGTGCAACTGCTTTTACATTGTGTGTGAGTCAGTTGTATTGTGTTGTGTGTGTGTAAAGTGTGAAAGTTGGTTTTTGGTACCTCATATTGTTTTTTTATACTTTGTTTATTATTTTTATTATTTATTGTTATTGGCCATGCCCACCAAGCCATCTGACCACCAAGCCATGCCCACCAATTAAGCCACGCCCACAGAACCAGTAGGGAAAATTTTTAGATTTCACCCCTGTCTGTATGTCTGTATAAATAAACAAATATGTACCTAATACAGTTTGCTTTGGAGGAGTGTTAGCAGATCTGCTTGCCCATGGAAGCATCATAGTTGAAATTCTCCCAAGACTGTAAGTATCTCCTTATTTTGTTCACTTGTCTAATTACAGAATCCTTTTCAGCTGCAGCTTCCTAGCTGCCCAAGTTTTGATTCTGCTTCCTTTAAAAATTTAAAGGGAAATTTAAAGATTGGGTTCCTCACTTTAAAAAAAGCAAACTCTTTTCCATGAGATAGGAGAGGGAGGGAGGGAGGGAGAGAGAGAGAGAGAGAGAGAGAGAGAGAGAGAGAGAGAGAGAGAGAGAGAGAGAGAGAGAGAGAGAGATTATTGAAATCCAAGCACTGGAAATACCAAATCCTGGCCACATAAACAAGCACCACCCAAAAAACTACATTGTATGTGGCATGGTTAATTTCTACATAGGATGAAAATAATTTGGAAACATGGCATCATGATTAGTTTCCCCTCGGGTTCTTTTTTATGACAATTTGTCCAAGCATATGATCAGAATTGGGTGGTTTTTTATTAGCTTTTTAAAATGCAGCAGCTACCCATATGAATTGAATATGATTTAATTTTCATAGTTCAGGTTCTCAGAAGACTAGATGATGATAATAATTGTGAAATAGAATATTTTCAGGATAGAAAAGTGTCACTTATGTAGGGCTTCATAGAAATGTGTCACAATATTTTGCTACAAGATCATTCTTCATGTAATAATAGGTTGCAAGGTTTGAGTATATAATTCCAAAGTTTGTAACATATTTTTAAGCTATATTGAACTTTGTACAATCATATTAACAAAGTTATAACTTTTTAAAAACATTTTCTGCTGAGTTCAATAAACATGACTTTTTTCATTGAATTAGTTTCATCTTAATAACATAAAAAATGTACTTGTACCCAAATGTCATTTCACCCTTAATGGAAAATCTGAAGATAACTAAGGAACAATTATAGGAGGCCCTCAAGAGGGATGCTCTCAAGTCACATAAGATATCTTCTAATTCAAATTGATCATCCTACCTTACCAGTGAAGTTAATAGGAAATATCAAGAATAATCCATTGGTTGACTAAATTATAGCACAAAGAGTTACAAAATAGTACACATTTCCAAATAGATTTATACTACAACGAATATCTAAACTGTGGTATAAATTGCCTTCTTATAGGACAGCACTGCCAAATGTTTCAGAGTTGAGAATGTTTGGATTATTATTATTTTTTAAATGGCCATATGCCTAAAAATAGTTTGAAGTTCCATTTCTTACAGAATGGACAGAGTCAATAAAACTGAATTATTTGTGAAAGAAAATCCTATCCTTTCTAATATATTGCCTAGGTCTTAAATGATCTTTTCTCTAACTTCCTTTTCTATTGTGAAAACAAAACAAAGAAGAAAATCTATTACAAAGTACAGACATTTCTGTGTTCTTGATGAGATTAGGATTGCAGCCAACACTATCTGATCCCCTCCCCTCTGGGAATGAATCAGTACATCAAGAATTCCAACTTGGAAAGCCTATGAGCAATCCAGTCCTCCAAAAGCCTACCCCGGCCAGCTTTGAAACAAATTTGGCAAAATTGTTAGCAAACAGAAAGATAGGAGAGAAAGAGATGAAGGTGGAAGAAGAGAAGGCTTAGAGAGGAAAATTGAATCTGTCGGAGCTTGTGAATAGGGCAGTTGTAAAGTAACATTGTACTTATAATAAATAAAAGCCAGCAGGCACATAGGATATATATTCCCATCCTATGAGAAAATAAATTGGGGGTGAGTTGGCATTTTCCCCTTCCTTCAGAAGGTATAATAGACAGGATTTGCAGATTTCATCCTCACAGTCTCATAGAAGTGATATCCTTGGATCCAGGATCCAAGCAGGTTCTGACAGGTTCTGGAGAACAGGTAGTGGAAATTTTTAGTAGTTCACAAACCAACAAATACCACTTCTGGTTGATCCCAGAGTGGGGTGGGAATGGAGATTTTGCAATATCCTTCCCCTGGGAATGGGAAGGGAATGGGGATTTTTCAGTATCCTTCCCCTGGAGTTGGGTGGGAATGGAGATTTTGCAGTATCCTTCCCTTGCCATGTCCACCAAGCAACACCCATCAAGCCACACCACACCCACCAAGCCACACCCACAGAACTGGTAGTAAAAGAAAATTGAATTCCAGCACTGCTTGGATCTATTATTAATGTAGCCAAACTTCCATAATATCTGGCTCCTATCATTCCTAACCAGTACACCCAGTGTTGTCTGTGAATTATGGATAAATAGCTCTACGATATCTACAAAATGCCAGATCAGGAAAAAAATATCTACATATAGTAGAAGATAGACTAATCTACTGTTGCCAAAGGTTGATCTCTATAGGCATTTTAGAGCAGAAATGAGGACATCCTTAACCAGAAGGTAGCAGAAGATGCTCTCTTTTTATAAGGGATCATGTTGGGATGACATTTTAAGCCAGGAAACCTATCCTATGTGCACATCACAAGTACACACACACACACACTCACACACTCACACACACACAAACATACTGCAAGGGGTTCAGAGGAACCAGTGTCTAAAATATAGGTTATGGAAGAGACCTGCGCTGCTTCCTTCCCTTTCAGGAATTCCTGTTCCAAGAAATAAGAGATGGTTAATCCCAGAGGCTTTGGAACAAGTTCTGTTCTTGTAATGTCTGAGGCACCTGCCAGACTGAAAGAATAAATTTAGAGTTATTGTAGCAAGAGGTGTCCTTGAACTGAAGTATATGGTCACATGCAGCTTAATGTTTCTAGCTGTAACTTCAAGAAGTCTATATATCTATTTGAGAAGTGAAAGAGACCTTTGGATAATTGGGCAGGGCAAGACTCGTCATACAGAGACAAATGAGGTATTAAATTGAAGTACAGAACATGCCAATTTTCTGGAAAACAATGGCTTGTCAATTTTTCCACAGAATTTCATTATATATATATGAAATATGTGAGAGAGAAGAAAAAAGAAGTGTTGTCGTTGTTTGAAGACTCCAACTGGCTTCAATCACTATATTTTCAATTTCTTAAACCTAACTCTGCTTGACCATTGATTCCTCTACTCGGATGCTTTGAAAAGTATCATCAGCTGTTCAACTGCATGGAGTTTCTTGGAACAAACAAAGACTAGGAAACAAAGGTTGCAACTATAGCAGTAGCAGTGATCAACCACTCAAATGAGTATTCTGAGAATGAGACAGTAATATGTCCATGGGATATGTAATTTGTCTTGTAAACAGGAGATGCATCTGACAGAGTGTAGAACATGAAATGAAACTCAGGGTTTATGAGCAGTTATTCAAAAGGGAGTGTGCATAATACTGGCACAACAAAGACAGAAGATCACACTAAGGTTAATACTTCCTTAGTGACTTACAGTAGAAAATAGGGTTAGTTCAGAGTGGAAACCCAATTAGACAGCCTGCCCTGAAGTTGCCTAGCAACAAGGTGAAAGCAAAGATGATGAAGCCATGCTTCTTTTATGTGTGAAAGAAACAATCTGCTATAATGAGCTCCAACCTATACTATAATGGTTCCTGGTGTAGGTGCTAATATCAAAATCTGTCTTTGTAATGGTTAAAATCTGGATATTGTGGGAAATTTTAGCATTTCTGCCCAATACCTTCTAAGATTTTAGGTGGGAACACCAACATATTATGAGATTTGGTGAGCTCATGGCTAAGAGGCACAGTGACTAGGTGGTTTAATGATGCTGGAGACTCTTTGCTCCAGTGGTTCAAATCCTAGCTCTGCATGGTGGAATGAGCTCCTGTCACTTGTCTCGGCTTTTGCCACCTAGCGGTTGGAAAGCATCTTCTATGTGAGTAGATAAATAGGTGCCACTGATGGGGAGATGAGCCAGTGTTTTGTGTGGACATTCAGAATCCTGCCAGGGCTGAACCTTCCTGGTTGCAATGCCTATTTGTGAAGCAGCTTTGGGGGAGGGAGGGGGAGAGAGGGCCTTGGATGACACTATAAGAAAGCCACTTGTCTTTCTTTCTGATGTGAAACTAGCCTTCGCTCCTATTGTGAACCTTGGGAAGTGCACAAGCATGAACCAAACAGAGCTAGCAAGCTACTACTCTGCATTAGCATTGTAGTCTCCTATCTGATGTAATATTATCATATGCTTAAAAAGAATGTCTCAAAGCCATTCAGTTGTTTAAAAATTAATTTTTATTTAAATTTAGGATCCTGCAGATATTCTCTAAAAATAGAGTCACATGGGGGCCTACAGATGTTACATTGCTAAGTCCAGCAAGCATATGAGGTGTGGCAACTGCCAGGGTTATTCCCTGAAGTTTTCTTGGCAACATTTTTGGAAGTGGTTTGCCCTTGCCTTCTTTCTATGACTGAATGTGGTGGTCCAAGGTCACCAAGCTGGCTTAGTGCCTAAGATAGGACTTGCAACTCCTGGTCTTCCAGCCTGTTATATGTCTGAATTTATTTTATTTATTTGTATCCTGCCTGATTATTTTTACAAATAACTCAAGGTGGCAAACATCTCTGATACACCTACTTCAGGGGTGAAATGCTCCCTGTTCGCATCGGCTCGCCCGATTAGGTAGCGATGGCAGCTGCTGGTTCAGAGGACCAGTAGCAAAAATCCCTGGCCCCGCCTCCCTGCCTCTGCTGAGCTGCACCATCAGCAGAGGTGTGTTTTTTTTTACTTTTAAATGTTTTTCTTCAGCCAAAACATGCCTTTAAAAGTAAAAAAAAAAAAAAAAACCTCTGATGATCGCAGGGCTGAGCAGAGATCATCAGAACACTTTAAAAGTTTTTTTTTAAAAAAAAAAACCTCTTCAGCTGAAGGGGAAAAAAAGGAAAAAAAGGGGGAGCTTTAAAAGGCTCCTCTGGCCATCCCAGCTGAGTTCCTCATCCCCAGAACCTTAAAAAACATGTTTTCTACATGTTAAAACAATTATTTTAAGAGGTTCTGGGCTGCTATGAGGGAACTTCAGCTGAGATCGTCAGAGGAGCTGACTTTAAAACTTTTTTTCCTCTGGCGATCCCAGAGGAGTTTCCTGATCCTAGCAGGCTTTTAAACTCACTTTTTAACAGCCTCCACTTACAAGAGCCCCCACCCACACCCAGCCAATTCCCCCTCCTCACTTACCTATAATTACTGCTCTTTCGGGCTGGCAACGCTATGCTTTCTTCAGCTACTGAAGAAAAAAGAAGAAGCTTGCTTTGACTTCCTGCTTTGCTGGCTAAGGAACTCTGGGATTTGAAGTCCACAATAAAATAAAATAAAATAAAATAAAATAAAATAAAATAAAATAAAATAAAATAAAATAAAATAAAATAAAATAAAATAAAATATTTGTGCAGCTTTCTGAGATTTGGTGTGTTTCTGTAGTGTTTCACTCTAACTACACAAACATACAAAATCTCACAAAGCTGTATGTGGCATTTTGTGTGTGTGTGAGTCAGTTGTGTTGTGTTGTCTGTGTGTAAAGTGTGAAAGTGTGAGGTTCCTGCTTGTTGCAGGGGCCATTTTGGGTGAAGTGCAGCTGCTTTTACATTGTGTGTGTCAGTTGTGTTGTGTTGTGTTGTGTGTGTGTAAAGTGTGAAAGTTGGTTTTTGGTACCTCTATTGTTTTGTATACTTCGTTAATTATTTTTATTATTTATTGTTATTGGCCATGCCCACCCAGTCATCTGACCACCAAGCCACGCCCACCAATTAAGCCACGCCCACAGAACCGGTAGGGAAAATTTTTAGATTTCACCCCTGACCTACTTCCTCTTATTTTCCTCACAACAGCAACCCTGTGAGGTGAGTTGGGCCAAGAGAGAGTGACAAGCCCAAGGTTATCCAGATGGCTTTCATAGCTAAGGCAGGACTAGAACTTATGGTCTCCTCCTTTCTAGCCTGGTGCTATAACCACTACACCAAACTGGTTGATCTGAATTAAGTACTTGACTTTTTGTTTTGATTACAGATCCATTATTGCCAATTGCCTGTAGGTAGGATCCCTTAAAGAGAAAAAGAAAAGCAAGATGCAAAAGTCTGCTCATTTGGACTCTTCTTTCCTCCGATAAACAACAACTTATTATTTTTACATAATATCACCACTTTCATTTATTATTCACTAGTTGTTTATGTTGGCTGCAAGCTAGGTAGATAGTTAGGTGCAATGGCAGAAGATTGGTAGCATGGCAGCCAGGAAAGAAGAAACCCTTTCAGATAAAAATCTTGAACCAGATACATTTTGCCAAGAAGATCTCAATAAGGGATCCTGGGATAGCATGTAGGATATGAGATGGTGAGATCTATTCATTCTCAAATAAGAGGAAGTTTCATTATTTCAGCCCTAGCATCTTACCATTCCATTGTTTTTCCTCAGAAAATTTTTATGTGTGGGTTGGGGGCAGCAAACAATCATAGCACTTGTGATAGGGCTTTTTACAATACATAGAAAGACTGAACTTTGCTAAAGACCATGCAAACTGCCAACAGTTAAGAGACCATGAATGTCCACAGCTAGACAGCACAGCTGGGAGAGGAAGATGGACTGATCTTGCTATTTCTGCTGGCTCCTCTCTTCACTACTCCACAGCCAGGATGCTCCTTGGGGCTGATGCAAGGTGCATAAAGGACCTATAAGCATTCTCACCTTGAAAAGGCAACTTGCTAATGCACTGGGAGCTTTAAAAGCAACAAAGGCGCATGCCCAGCGGTGAAATTCAGCCGATTCTATCTGGCTTGGGAAAACCAGTAGCAATAGCTGCAGGAGGCTCTGCCCACCCACATGGACATCATGACGTCACTTTTTTGTGACATTTTAAGCCTTTACACATGCACAGAAGGCTTTGTGCATGCTCAGATGATGGCCCGTGCATATTGTGAACTGGTAGGGAAGGTAAGTGAATTTCACCCCTGCACATGCTAAATACTAAAACAATAGGTGTATGTAAACAAGTGCTAATGCATAAAAGAGTCACATATCACATACAATGAACAATGTAGCAAACTGCCCAGAAAATCATAAAGGAGGAATGATGTTCCTTCAAAAGTAATCAAAACTTCCTATCCTTTAAAGGTTGTATCCTTTGGTACAACCCTCCTGCTTCTATCTTTCTGAACTTTTTCCCAAAGGTGCTTTTCAAAAGGCAAGTGGACTTTCTTTTCTTTTTCTCCTTGAAAACGTTTCACTTCTCATTTAAGAAGCCCCTTCCATAATGAACTGAAGAAACTTCTTGGATGAGAAGATAAATGTTTTTAAGGAAAAAAACCAAGAAAGTCCAGTTGCCCTTGGAAAAGCACCTTTGGGACAACCATAACCTAAATGATTGAGAAGCTCTAAGGATGTATAGGCACTTTTGTGTCACCAGAAAGAACCCCTGTGTAATTTCCATCAATGCTGCCAATAACATTAAAAAATCTAAGTAATTGATGATCATCCCATTGCAACAATTGGGCATAATCTCTTAAGTATTAGAATTTGTGGTTCAGTTCTAAAACAAAGCTCAATGCCAGGCCCAAAAAGTGAAACATTTTTGAGCCAAAGCACCTGCATTACACATATAAAAAAATGGACAGATAGTTTTGAAGACTTCTGTTCTCCTTATATATTTTGCACAAATTTTAGGCAGAACATGTTGTTCACTTTGAAATCTCAGATGACCTATAATAGATAAATTGTATAAAATAAGTTTGAAAGCTAATGCAGCATCAGATGATGTACAGGCAGCAAGAAGAGATACTATTTGCATCACTGAATAACATTAAGATACTAAAAAATACTTATTAGAGAGTTGGGCAGACTCTGGGCTGTCGCATTTAAACCATTTATGTGATATTTCCATTTTCTTACTTTTTGTACAATCAAGCTTTATTATTGTGCACTTTCTGCACATTACTGTCCCTACCTTTGTTTCTGAAATCAAATCTATTTTTTTCCATTCATTCCCTTGTTATTCTACCTATAATTTGCATTACAGCTGCAAAGTAATAGCCTAATCTTACTGTGAATATGTATTTTAGTTGATCATCCTGTGTTAATAACATTGCCAAATGTTTTATTTCCAATTAGTTAATCTCCTGCAGATATATGTAATCCTCATACTGCATTATGTAAGAAAAGAATGAGGCTGAATTTTAACATTTAATTTAAAATATCTCTAAACCTGTTCTACATATTAATGCATAATTTGGCATGGTCCTTGTCAAATAAGGATTTAACATTAAAAGAAAAAAGCAAACTGATTATTGCTGAATTAAAGCCTTGAGCCTGCAACTTTTTACACAACTCTATCCTGCAAGGTCCGTGGATTCTACCACTAATCCAAGCAAAGTACATGAATATTAGAATGCACCCTTTGCTTGGCTATGTCCGCACCATTTCACACATGGTGTAGACATATTCTTAATATTTCTATCAAGAATACTTTTAACAGGGAGTCATAGGGAATCATTATTTCCTAACTAATGCCTCTACATTTACTTGATTGAGCCTGAAATAGTCAATGCATTTAAATAGTGCACAGTTCTTAGGAGTCCCTAGGGAGATAGGGCGGTATAAAAGTATGAATAATAAAAAAAATAAAAAAATAAAAAAAGGAGGGATGTTTCACTTTCACAACGATTTGAACAAAAAATCCCTTTAAAGGAGGGGTGTCAAACTCGATTTCATTGAGCGCCGTATCAGGGTTGTGTTTGACCTCAGGGAGATGGGGAGAGCGTGGGTTGGGTGGATGTGGCCAGTTTAACATCACTCGTGTTTGGGCCACCTGTGGTGGCCGGAGTGCTTTGCCAGCAAAAACAGGCTTGCAAGCTCCCTTTTTGGCTGTGATGGCCTCCTGCAACCCTCTGCCAGTGAAAACAGAGCTCAGGAGGGCTGCACGCAGCCCACCCATGCTCTGTTTTCACTGACAAAGGCACCATGGGCTGGTCCTTCACTGTTTCCAGGACGGCCCTCCGGGCCAGATCTAAGCACCCCACAAGTTTGACTTCTTGCACACCTTGATTTTGACACCCCTGCTTTAGAGTGTTTCTCTAAAGCAAGTTGTGTCCTGCTTCTAATCTCTGGGGAGGCATAGTCTCTTCCCTTTACGACAATAGTTTCTATCCATATACTACCTGTATCCAGAAGGCAGAGCTCATGCAATGAAGTGACCAGATGAGATTGTGAATTTTGTGTCATCTTTTCATTAAGGTGCACTGCATGTGAATTTTCTTTCTTCATAGGCTACAGTGACAAAGGGAAGATGCACAGAAAAAAGAGAAAGGCTATAGTAATTATTAACTGCTGCCATGAATGAGTGTATTGGACAAAACAGAGAAGAATTTGGAGGGTTACCAGATTCAGTTCTCAGGAGATTCTTATAAACCTAAAATATTTAAGCTTCAACCCCCAAACTTTTCTGTCTTTCCATTTGTTTCCTGGCAGTCAACTTAGCGTGTAAAAATACAAAACATTTTGAATTGGTGACAAACTTAAAATATTTCACATATGGTAAGAGGTGATGCAGGGACTCTACACAAATGAAAGTTCACAGAGAAAAAACACTATTCATGGAATTATCCATTTGGGTTTTTTTTTTCTCTTAAAAAATACACTATACATTTTATTTCCAATGGACAGCTGCACTGCTGTAGGTTTATTTTTTACAAATCCCTAGTGGGTCTGAAGCTCTGCTGAAAGGCAGTTACAACGTGCCTAGACTTTGTGTGCAGTGTACTGACAATATCTAACAAAGTCACACAGCTCCAGTTCTGTGAAAAAGTATTCACCACATCACATTTTCTGAATTTCCCCGTATCTTTGGTGGTGTTACATTTCTTGGGAGTTTTTCGCTGATTGTTTAACAAAGTACTCACACAACTGGATCCATCAAATTAATTGAATTGATAGATCTTTGGGGGAAGGTGATTTTTCATTGCAAATTGAATGACTTTTGTGATTAAATAAATGAAGCAAGCTCTTACTCACTCTAAATCAGGGGTGGGTTCTACTTACCTCCTCTACCAGTTCACAACTGGAACGTGTGCATGCAGATCGTCCGTGATGATGTCTGGCCGGGTAGGTGGAGTCTACTGGTTTGCAAGAACCGGACCAAACTGGGAGCAACCCACCACTGCTCTAAATCCTTTATGTACTAGTAGGATACAATCGAAGCTTTGATAATATTCAGAAGCAGTTATGGAAAACTTTAGAAAATTGAAAAGAAAGAGAATACTTTTCACAGAACTAGAGCTATATTAGGGATAGTATCTTCTCTAACAAAAGACCTGTACAGTTAATATTTTTAAAAGATGCCCATAGTTATTCTCATAGTAATTTACATTGTGTAAGCCTAATAGTAACTTTACACTGTGTAAGCCGCCTTGAGTCTTCAGAGAAGGGCAGGATATAAATGCGAATTTAAAAAAAAAAATCCCTTAAAATACTCTATCCTTCTAAGTGTTTCTCCTCACAAATCTTGACTGAACACCACTGATCTCAATAAACTTAAATACATGACTGCAATCAACAAAACAACTCTTCCTGGACTCAACTACATTGGAATATTGGTACAGACCGGTGATGAAATCCAAATATTTTACTACCGCTTCTGTGGGCATGGCTTGGTGGTGTGGTGTGGTTTGGTGGGTGTGGCAGGGGAAGGATACTGCAAAACCCCCATTCCCTCCCCACTCCTAGGGGAAGGATATTACAAAATATCCATTCCCACCCTACTCTGGGGCCAGGCAGAGGTGGTATTTGCCGATTCTCTGAACTACTCAAAATTTCCGCTACCAGTTCTCCAGAACCTGTCAGAATTGCTGGATTTCACCTCTGGTACAGACTTTTTTATATTACTTCACAAATACATATTCTTTGCACAGAGAAAGCCAGCCTTCCAGGGGAAAAATTGAGGCAAGTTCTCCTTCTGCCTGAATGTATGGGAAAGCATTCAAAATTGCATACTCTTCCTGACTAGAAAGGTTACATTATCATTACACAAATGAGAATTCATTTGCAAGCAAATTGACTCAAAATATTTATGTTCATAACTGTGCATTCTCCTCAGATGAACTCTATGGTTTTAGTTTTTTCCCCCATATATTGCAATGGAACTTTTTATTATCAGCATGTCATGAACTAGGCAGAATTGTGGTATTAAGGTATCTGCATTAGAAGAAGAGCTCCTATGAAGTGCCAAGCTGCCTTCACGGCTCATACCGTGAAGACTTCAGTAAGTTTCCCACTTAATGCAATTTTGGCTGACTGGAAGTTCATGGTTCATTGCACATAGACTAGAGAAGCAGATATGCAGTTGAAATAATCACAGCAATCTATTTTAAACAAAAACACTAGCTGTGCAACATGTTTGTGAGCCAAACTTTGAAGAAACTCAAGAAAAAAAAGAACTAGTAGTTGCAGCATAAGTTGCAGTGCATATTGCTACAGTTGGTAACAACTTTCTATAAATCAGTTGTGCCCAGTCACTTTCAATTCTTCAAGACCTATTAGATATTTCCTTGACATTGTCCATTAGCAACTGCTTCCTTAATTAATTGATTTTTTATTTGAATTTGAGGTTTACCCATTTAATTACTCTTACTATTATTAAAAAGAATATACACACATATTTTATATTATGCATATGGAAGCTCTTGTAAGCTGTTGCTTATGACATTGGTAATTGGTAACATTGGTAATATAATCAAAGCTCTTGTCTTTAGATGACTTCTTTTTCATTGCATTTCTTCTTTTTCTAAGCATCACAATCTTCTTCAGTGACTTTTGCATCCAAAATATTAAAGCTTTAGTTTCAGTATTAATGCTTCCAATAAGCAGTATAGTTTTAATTCATGTAATATTGAATCTGTTTTGTAGACTCAATATATTCTTAATAATTTCTCCAGACCACAATTTAAAAGCACATATTTTAGTTCATTCAGCTTTTCTAATGATGCTGCTTTCACAGCTTTCATAAATTACAATTAGAAAATACAAGGCCTTCACATAATTTTAGGCATCCTTTTTAATTTTAATACTGAGCAGAAGTCTGACTTCTGTATGCTCTTATTTCACTTTCAACAAGAAATCCCTTCAGTCTTTTTCATTTCCAGCCAAAGTGTTATTGTGAATTTGTTTGAAGTTCTCAATGTCTTTCCCAGAAATTTTTATTCCAGGTTTTCTTTCTTCTGGTCCAGCATTTCTCATGATAAGTTAAATAAATAAAGGGATAATATACAATCTTAGCACATTCCTTTCCCAATCTTGACTCCTTTATTTGAATTCTGTTATACTGTATAGCTATTGTTCTCTAATTATTAGAGGAATTCTTCAATAGGTGGATGAGATGACCCAGTATAAATCTGCCTTCAGTTATCAGTAAATAAGTATAAGTAAATAATATAAGTAAGCTATGATGTAAGGTAGCAAAATACTTTTGGGCCAAAGAAGAAGTAGTGTTTACCAATCAAAACACAACACAGATATACCTGCATTTAATAACCTTAAAACCAAATGCCTTGAAGGCCAGTGGGCCAGCTTTCAATTATCTCCAAATGGAAGGAAAAAAATCATTAAAAAAAACTTTAAAAAGGAAAGTCAAGCAAAAACCGAGAGTTGAGCGGAACACACATCGCTTGCTTTCTATAACATAGCTACTGTAGCTGAATCACAAGAGCTGTAACACTCTTGTTGATTGATTCCAACTATTTGCACACATATGACTTTGACACATGAGCCGACTACTGATATTTTACAGAAGCAAGAAAGGAGAACAAAATATAAGTTCCATTATCACCCTATTTGCCACACTATGTTTCTCCTTTGGAAGTAACTCCTGAATATGTCTACTGTGATTTCTGCAACAGAAAAGGATAAGCCAATTTGTAGGTAAATCAAACCTAGATGACAGAAACCTTACCCTACAGCATAACACTGAAGGAAGAAAAAAAAACTTTAGTGAACACTATTTTGTGTCGTGACAGTGATTTGACATGTTGCAAGCAAAACACATGTGAACGGGGTCCTATTGCTTTGTGCCACAGGCACAATTTCAGAATAAGCTGGCTGATATATTCTTAGCTGTTACCATTGCCGTGAAAGAGCATTAGAGATGTGGCTTTCTCTTTCTGCTTATGTAGAATCCAGAAATACAGCTGTTTAAATGTAGAGATACGAGAGGTGTAGCATAACTAAGCCTTAATTAGCATGCTGGAAACATTGCAGAAAATTGTTAATTCCAGCAGTTAGCTTAGGGAAACAGTGCTTGCAAGGTTGTTAGACACTTGTTTCCTAGGCCAGGATCATCTGGTGGATAAGAAACAGGAGAATATCTTTGATTATAGGTCATCCTTCCTCCGCTAAATACAAATGTAATGATTCCTATTTTCAGAAATAAAATAAAATGCATGTCTGCTCAGGTCATATGAGGCAATGACTTACACACCAGTATCTTCTCCAGGCACAAGGGACATTTTTTTTCTGATGAGGGCACATTCCCTCAGAAGTGATTTGGTGGGGCCACATTTTAGATGATGCTGAAGTTGGGAAGGAAAGACCAATCCCAAGGGTGTACAATGCTAGCATTTTCTCCTTGACACTCTTTTAGGTCACTTTTTTCTCTTTTTGATATTCACTTCTCTCATTTCAGAGAAATGGATTATGGGAATTGGAAGTCCAAAGTGTTAAAATTTGGACTTCCAAATTTTCCAAACAGTTAAAATTAGACTGATAACTTCTTGAAAATAAGCTATGAGGACCCAGACTGTTGGGGGCAATAGGCTGACTCTGTAAACTGCTTAGAGAGGGCTGTAAAAGCACTGTGAAGTGGTATATAAACCTAAGTGCTATTGCTATTCAGCTGAAGGAGTGGGTACGAAACAGATCCTTAAACAGGGAAGCATAACTCCATTATAGTCCCACCTCAAAAAATTTTTTAAAAATTCCTCTCTTAATTTACTGTGCATATTAATGCTTCCATGGAAAGAATGTTAATCTTTAATTTGAAGGAACAGGGAGATGTGTAATTTTCCCCAATGTCTGAATTTTGGTGACAGTACCCACTGTCACCAAAGTACAAGAAAGCACAAGAAGTACTTTCTTTCACTTGACTGTCCCTGACATCGGAGGAAAAACTCTCACGTACAAGATTTGCTAGGAATTGAAGCTTCCCAAAGTCCACTGGTGAAACTAAAAGTAATATTTCCACCAAAAGTCCTATTTATCAGAATTCTGGATTGTCAGAAAACAAAGCCACAGTTATGCAATCACCTGAAAATATGATACAAGGTGGAATTACTCATTAGACATCTTTTTTCCCCCATTACCACTGGCATCACCTAAATGCCAATGCCTCAAGAACTGGAGTTTTCATGGGCAGCACCCAAAATTCAAAGAAATCTAAGTTCAGATTATAATTGGTCTCATTCTTCTCCAAGAATGAGGAGTTCAGTTCAAGCATATGTCCAGAGATGGAAGTCACAGACTATTTGTTCTGAAACAAAATCATAAATACACTAAAGTGGCCAGATTTCAGCGATGGCAAAGCGGGACACCATTGATGGGGGGAGGGCTGCGTATGCGCGCTGAGTCTCACCACCTGGCTGAAGGAGAAGGAGCGGCTGCTGCTTCTCGGCTCTTCCAGGCAGGCTCGGCTCTCCTCGGCTCTCCTCTTGGCTCTTCCAAGCAGTGGGCGATCTCATGCCCCCTTCTCCACCACTCCCCCTTCTCCCCCTCCTCCTTTTCCTCTTGCGTTGCCGCCTCCCATTTTCAGAATGGGAGTGGGGAAAAAAATCAGGACTTTTTTGAAATGCCACGGGATGCGGGACAAATTATTAAAAAGCGGGACTGTCCTGCCAAAAGCAGGACGTCTGGTCACTATAAAATACACCCAACTGAAAAGTATGTTCTTATTTTTCTGATTTTGTTCACAAGTATTTAGAAGGTTCATATACATGCTTATCATCTCAATTTACTTAATGCTGTTTTTTTTTCCCCATTAACGTGAAGCACCAGCTGTGAAAATCCCCTCACCCCAAAAAGAATCTAAAGTAAAAAAGCCAGAGGGAAGTAAAATTAACAAAATCTAAATGAAATTAATCTAACAAAACGTTATCTGGCTATCTAATAAAATAGATGTTTCTGAAAAATTACCATATAACTAAATAAACAGGAACTAAAAGGACTCAATGAAAAGGAAAACAAGGGGCGTGTGTGCATACACACTCATACTCACACAGATATCAATTGGCTAATGTTAAAAGAGAGAAATATAATTTACAGCATGAGAAAAAAACTATGAGGGCATAGAAATGAATTAATTAAAAATGTGTTGGTAATAATAGAATGTCATCCTCCTCCTCCTTAATTTCCTCACACATTGGCTTTATCCAATAAATATAAATATATATAAACCATAAATGGCACAGCATTTCTTGGAACAAATGAAATAGTACCATGAAAAGAAAGTTTCTATTCCTAGTGTGAGCACATGACTGTTCAATTCTCAGTCCAATTTTTCTGGCAATTGGACATCAAAGGACAGAGTCAGATATTCTGAAGTTGAGAGGAGAGTGGAAAGGTCTGAAGTTAAGAAAGACGGGGCAGCCAATGTTTGGATGTTACAGTAATTTTAAACATTCAGGCACCTTTCAGGATCATGTTTGTCATGCTCAGAAGCGAAGGAATCAGAGGAGAAGGTATTAAGTAGCAAACTGAAAGTGAGGACTCTGCTCCCTGCATAAATCAAGAGTTCTTTCCCAGAACTAGCTCGAGGCAATATCAGCTGCATAGCTCTCCACTTATAAGAGCTTATAAGTACTTATTTGATGGTGTTTGCTGTCGCGTATCTGGAACACGGCTCTTTTACACCCTTTCTCATTTGGTTTTAGATTGATATCATTCCTGTCCCAAAATACCCCTCAATTACAAGTCATCTTCCTCCCCTCCCCCACTCCTTGCATTATGATGATTGTTAGCTTTCTTTTGTATTCACAAATCAGGAAGCTTTAACTGATTGGGAAAACAAAGTAGCTTGGCAGTGCTTTATGTATTTATTTATTTATTTAAAAAAAAACTCGCTCTTCTGTTCAAATTTTAACTCTTTATTCAGTAGACACAGAACACCCAGAGATCACCGTAAGAATGTTCATAGAGGTATAAATTTATGTGGATAAATTTTGGTTTGATTTTGACCTGAAAAAGGATGCTAGGAGTCTAACAAACCTGTAGCTTATTTCCATTTCTTGTACATGGGATGTTTTCCTACTTAAGCTAAAATATAGCTTCTCTTCAGGTATAAATCATGTATCTCATCCTTTTGATACTGACTCACTGAGATATATTTTCTAAAAAAAAAAAAGAATTATCTCATATGAGCAGCTTTTCCTAAAATATATGAATGAAGTTCAAATTGTGATCCTAGTCACGTTTTAACACAGAAATACCCTAAATACAACAGCCATGTAATATTTATCTTTATAGTAGTTAAAAACACACTTAACTATGTAAAAGAAACAACATTATTTTTTTATCGGGATCTCTGGATGACCAATAGCAATTCTGTGCAATTTACAAATATGACTTGTAAATTACAGTGAAGCACCACAAAGGTGCATTTTCTCAGAGAGGGCTAAAAGAAAAGGACTTATTTAGATACTCACATCTTTTTGATACAATTATTAATCAATAATTACTATTAATAAATATAAAACAATAATAAATATAATTATTAATCAATGCAATCATACTTTTTGATGCATGATTGTATTACTTAATAATTGTATTAGAACTGAGTAGAAAAAGAGTCCTCCACTCCTCTGATCACAACAAAATACCTTATGCCACCAGACTTGAAATTCTGGATTTAGAAAATTTAGAACTACGCCGCCTTCGGCATGACCTGAGCATAACTCGTAAAATCATCTGCTACAACGTCCTTCCTGTCGAAGACTACTTCAGCTTCAACCACAACAATACACGAGCACACAATAGATTCAAACTTAAAGTGAACCGCTCCAATCTTGATTGTAGAAAATATGACTTCAGTAACAGAGTTATTAATGCCTGGAATGCACTACCTGACTCTGTGTTCTCATCCCAAAATCCCCAAAACTTTAACCAAAGACTGTCTACTGTTGACCTCACCCCATTCTTAAGAGGTCTGTAAGGGGCGTGCATAAGAGCACCAGCGTGCCTACCATTCCTGTCCTAATGTTCCCTTTGGTTATATTCAATTTGTGTGGTTATTTCATGCTTATACTAATATATATTGTTGTGTTTGACAAAATAAATAAATAAAATAAAAAATAAATGAGTAAAATAGGAAATATTGGTACCTGTGCAGGATTCACCATTGATATGAAATTTCCCTCTTCAATCCCTGCCTTCCAAAACTTATTGACAGCTCAGTTCACCAAGTTTTGAGATTGAATTAGGATTTGATGATAAAAGCAAGTGGGAGGTAAGAAGAAATTTACTATCTCCTAGATGTTTAGGAAAGCAGATAATTTGGAAATAGAGAGAAGTACTGGATGAAGAAAATAATTTGGGATTTTCAGTATCAGATGTTATTTTCAAAGATTAGTTCCATTTTTAAATCATTGGTTCATAAAGTCCAGGGACCCATTGTGTCATTACTGTAGCTGAATGAGTAGTGTCAACAGGGAAATCTCAATGTCACTTAATAAGTTTCATGGATGAGTATAAGTTTGAACATAAGGAACACCAATCTTTTAAGGAATTCATAGATATTTTTTGCTTGCTTTAATAATTATAGTTAAAGATAGATAAAAAGAAAAAAAATCTGACATTATATTCTCAATATTCCTAAATGGAAACAGGTAAGTATTCATAGAGAGAAAAAAATATAATTTAAAATGAACATGTTTTTACATCCAATCAAGCCAAGGTAATGGTGCTGGATAGGGATGGAATCTCTCCCCCACTCCCTTTCCCCTTTCCCCTCCCTCCCTCCCTCCCTCCCTCCCTCCCTCTCCCTCCCTCCCTCTCTCTTCCCTATGATAGGCTCATCTTTTATACAAATGTGGCAGGCAGACATAACTTATTCAATTCTCTCAGCTGGGATAGCTGCATGTGCTGAATTTCAGTGATACAGATGAGTGAGGTTTCAGTTGATCCTTATAATAAGAATTTACAAAATTCTTTCCCAGAAAAGCACAATGCCATGAAATTCTGTCAGTAGAAATGCAGGATGCAGCAAAAAGAAATTGTGCTTTTCTACAATCATTAATTGTTGTGTTAAAGGAATATTTTAATATAATGTAGGGAATGAACTAACAATTTTATTTTTTGCTGCTATATGGATATGCAGGGAGTATTGTTTTGTTTTGTTTAATATCAAGAGAAGGGCTTGTCACTCTATTCAGTTGGACATCATTTATTAGTTCAATGGAGATAGTCTCGCTAGAGTATTAACATGTATATTAATATTTTAAATATGTCCCAGACACACACACCCCCAAGAGTGGGCTTGCAAACCAATGGACATTTGGCTTACTTGCAAATGTTCCATTAAATTATCTCCCTTTCCTGTTTTGGCCTATATTTTTAAAACCACTTTCTTCCTTCCTTTTCATTCTTCTTTTTCTGTTTACTGAATAAAAGATGCTGTTGGAATCATTTGCATAAATTCCCTTTAGAATTCAACAAAATCCCATTATAGCTTCAAAAAATGAGTTATATTTTTTTTTTAAAAAAAATGCAGCAAGCTTAGCTTAGTGGTTTTAAAGATGGTATAACTTTACTTTGTATGCAAAGCAAATCTCCAGGAGAAATATAGTATTATTTTTATTATTTAAATGTTTTTAAAGTTATATGTGTATATGCATATGCATATGCATGTGTGCATGTGTATGTATTTATTAAGGTTTCCCATTTTAATTGCCTCAGTATCCAAGCGCCACTGAAATTCTGCTTACCTCCCGTTTCTGGGGCTGCTTATTTATTAAAAGGTTTATGAAATATTTAGTTACTCTCAGATGGTTTGCTCTTGGGAGCTCTAGCACGGCTGCTAGAACATGAGGACTGATGCAGGAATCCCTCCACAGTCATAAAGATATGGCAGCTGCCACTGAACTGCCAGATAAACCTACCTCAAAATCACATTGTCCCCTATCTTCCCCACAAATAGCTCAAGGAAAAGAGAAAAGAAAGAGAAAGAAAAAAGGAAAAAGAAAAAGGGGGGAAATGGAAGAATGGAGTGGAGTAAATGTTGGCCATGTCTTTAAATTATTTTTCAATTGGAAAATAACAATGAGGGAATACTACTGCCTTTACAAAAGTCTCTGAAATGTAATTTGAAGTTGTCTGGCCCAGAACACTCAGTCAGCTGTATGGGGAGTTCAACCTGGATTTCCCTAGTCTTAGTCCATCATTACTGCCATATCTCTAGCTTTTCCATCTGCAAATCATCCCCAATGCATTTTAAAAGCAACCTACATTTCCTTCACACTGCCATCACCATCTGCAGATCAAATACATATTCAGCATGATGTCCATTTGCTTGCAATTCTGAAGCTCACACAGAGCACCTTCAGGCAATCACTGCCTAGCCAACACTAGCCAGTAGCTAAGGGAAGCAAATGCCAGCCCATCAGCACTCATTCCATCTGTTTGAGTCCTAGAAGCCAGAAAGTTTATTTCAAACAACTTCTCTCTGTTTCATTTCTACTAGTTCTGTAAGTAGTCAAGCCACTGAATTTTGAACTAATTTAAATTCCCAAGTTATGTGTTTTAAATGTACCGTAAGTAAATCTTTGTTCTAGACTCTTTGATTTATTTTGTTTGAAAAACATGCATCTGACAATGCAGGTGTTATATACGGTCTGCCATCTTGCAATGTGATCTCCTAGACATACAAGCTGCAGTTGGAAAATATAATGTAACTATTAACACACCCAAATGCAGAATTTCTCACAAAGGGGGTAAAGGCTGGGAAGAAAGAAAATCAAAACACTCTGATGAATTGCCAGACAGATTTACAGTTGTATTTTGGAGAAGATATTGATTGCAAGCAAACTAAGATGGATTTAGACAACTTTGTCTGTTAAAGATTTGTTGGTTGAATAGCCAAATCTGGCCCTAAGTTTACCTTCCCAATAAGCAACCAAGTCAGGAGATCATTTAAAAGCAATATATTAGGGTACCTTGATAAAGTGGGATCTCCCTATGAAAAGGAAGAACCCCAAGACCATCTTTCATTCCCTTTTATAGTTAACACAACAAAGAATCAATCTTATTGTACACATGTTGTGCATTGACAATAAAAGTTTGATTTGGTTTGATTTAGAAAATGCAAGAGGAAAGTTGATTGGACAAGATAAAAGTAATCTCCACTTTGCATAGGGATTCAGTTACATGTAGTCAAACATGTTACATATTTATATCCCATAATGTATTACACATGTTCATTAAAATGAGATCTGACATTAGAAGGAGAGTAAAGGATTATTTGGCAATCACAAAGAGATAAACCAGACCCCAATTTGCACTAACAAACTTTTTCTTATCTGGAGATAGTCTCCAGCCAGTTTACCTTTCAGTCTAGGAATGTTAAAAGCTATCTATCAATCCATACAGCAATAGGATAGAAAGTTTTCCTACATTCCAGTCTACAGTAGTTTGATAATCTTTATAAAAGAAAGAGAAATAAGTTAAACTAAAATACAAAGTAACTATGTTAACAAGTTACAAAATCCATGTCATGTGCCCCAAGGTTCCAAAGTAGATGAAGACCCCAGAATCATTCCAATATGAAGAGATCACAGAATAAATGTGAAGGGAATCATGCCTTCCTGGTCAGAGAGAGAAGACAATCAAAGGAAAAATTAACATATTGTACTATTAGCAATGAGAAGTTGCCAGCTATGCATAATTATTGCCTTTGATTAACTCTAAGGAGAGAATTTAGGCATAGTTATATCCATAGAGTAAGTAACATGATCAATAGCAGAAGCCCTGCTTGGCAGGCAAGGAACAGTTAATTTTAAGAGTGCTAGAGCAAGCAATAAATTGCTGCTTTACTGCAAACTGGATTTTTGTGACAAAAGTTGTAAAAAAGAGGAGGATGACAAAGGGTATCTTGCTTATACTGGTTAAATGCTACATAATTAATCTTGCCTGGCTGAAACAAACCGGTGTTTTCTATCTGTATTACAAGTAAAGTAGAACAAAAATTCCCAAGAAAGTCAATGCAATTTTCATTCAGAGCTTTGCACTCATAGACTACTACAAATATAAGAAAATCTTACATTATATATCAGATTGCTACGAAGAACCCTTTTGCTCACCGAGCCTCAGAAAAATATGATGGAGAAGTAGGTTCAGAATAGAATAGAATAGAATAGAATAGAATAGAATAGAATAGAATAGAATAGAATAGAATAGAATAGAATAGAATAGAATTCTTTATTGGCCAAGTGTGATTGGACACACAAGGAATTTGTCTTGGTGCATATGTTCTCGGTGTACATAAAAGAAAAGATACATTCATCAAGAATCATAAGGTACAACACTTAATAATAGTCATAGGGTACAAATAAGCAATCAGGAAACAGTATCAGTATCAATATAAATCGTAAAGATACAAGCAACAAAGTTATAGTCATACAGTCATAAGTGGAAGGAGATGGGTGGTGGAAACGATAAGAAGATTAATAGTAGTGCAGACTTAGTAAGTAATTTGACAGTGTTGAAGGAATTATTTGTTTAGCAGAGTGATGGCGTTCGTGGAAAAACTGTTCTTGTGTCTAGTTGTTCTGGTGTGCAGTGCTCTATAGCGTTGTTTTGAGGGTAAGAGTTGAAACAGTTTATGTCCAGAATGTGAGGGTCTGTAAATATTTTCACAACCCTCTTTTTGACTCGGGCATAGAGTAGCAGGGTCGTGTGAATGAATGTGTGCATGTTCATGCGTGCATGCATCTATGTGTGTGTGTGTGTGAGAGAGAGAGAGACAGAGAGAGAGAGAGGGAAGGGGAGAGAGAGAGATTTCCCACAGATTGTTCACCTCTGACAAAACTCTTCCTGTTGATGAAACAGGTATGGAAAGAACAATGGGTAGGGATATAAAGTCCTATGCAATACTAAGCTCGGAACTGAACTGAAATTTCTCATGACAGCTAAAGAAAAGGGCAGCCCATGGGACTAGAATTTGTCTTTTATTTTTCTTTCCCATAAAGTGTTTGGTCAGTAAAAAGAGAACAGGGATCATTCCATGTGTATGCCTTCAGAAAAAAAGTGGTACAGGGACTTCATATATTAAAAATGGGTTTTAGAGTGAGAAAGAGAGGGGAACAGAGGATAATGTTCCAGGACATAATCCTAATTTAAAGGGTAAGGGAGAAGAAACAACACCTTCCCAGCTGTTTGCCTTCTCCGTAGGGAAATCCGCTACCATATTAAAAACTCCCAAACTTTGGGGTGTCGGAGAGAACTATTGCAGTGTGCTGATGGCACAAGAAAAAGTTGGCTACACATTTGAACCTTCATTTCATTGGAAAAAGTTTGGCCCACTTACACTAATCTTCCAGTGTAAGGGAGTATGACAGAATGAACTAATATAAAAAAGAAATCAAATAAACATCCCAAAAATGATTCAGAAAAAAATTCCTATGACTCACAGGAGAGGATTAGAGTATTGCGGTTTGTTGGATCAAGGCATTAAATGGTTGTACTTGACTCAAAAACCAGTTAAGTAGTACAAAAAAATATTCTAATAAATTTAAAAATCCTGTCAAGTCCAGTCAGGCTTTCAGTTCAAGGATACCATCCTGAGGCAGAAGGTGGAGAATAGAACACGGAGGAATATATAGCACCCTAGAGAACAGAAGTATATGAGGGAATTGCTCAGTTTGGCAAAAATCTCAGAGCAGGAAAATTTTTTAATTCTAGTGTGAAATGCAAAAGGTCAAAAAGAAAGAGAGAGAGAGAGAGAGAGAGAGAAAGGAGGGTGGGAGGGAGGGAGGGAGGTTAAATAATTAAAAAAAATAAGTTCCATGCCCAAATAACATAGTCATGTACATTCTTACATAAAGGATGGTGTTGTAGAAATTTAGTGATATAGTCATAAGGTACTCAGAAGCACCAAGGTAAAATCTATTGGAATGGAGAATGTTTGTTACCTACTTAGAAAGTTAACTGCAAGCTAAGTAGCAAGGCTTTTACATGGTCATATCTGACTTATCAAGTACAGAGTACACTATCTTCTAATCACTTAATCTACCGAGAAATTGGTTGCTAGAAACGAGCAATGGGTAGCATCAGGATACAAAGAGATTTTGCAGAGTAAGCTGATAGAGTTCCACAATGATCACTCTGAGTCACAAATAGTTCCAAGCTCTGTTCCCAATAGAAAACTAGTCTAGAAAAACCCTTAGAGGAATTCAAAGAAGTGTTTACAAGGAAGTTGTGCACCACTACTTTAGTCTAATGCACTACTTTAGTCTAATGCAAAACAGACACTGAACAATAAAACAGAAATTTTTCCGTATTCCAGAAAAAGCCAGAGACCCATTGGAAAAGAAGTATAAACCATGGTACAGTTAATGTAATTTTATCCTTCTATAATGTACAGACAAAAGGGACCCTGAATGGTATACAAGCAAAATATTAAAACAAAAAAATATTTAACAGCAGCCCAAGTTTTAAAAAATGCCTCTTTTGAAAGAACAAAAACAAAACTTGGAAGATAGGTTTTGATACAGCATCAGTTTCTCCTGGCCTTGGGTATAACTTCTTAATTCTCAGTCTATTTTTTCCCCATCCCTTTGTTATCATTCTCCATTCTGATCCTTTTCAAGATGATGATCAACCTGATTTCCCAAGTTTGGATGAAAAGATTAATCAAGTACTTTATAGGCTCACATTTCTTTTCATTGTAAATTCAGTGTTCATTTTAATTAGCTATAAAAGAAGAAAAGGGAAGTAGGGAATGGATGTTACTGCAATACGTTGGCTATTATTATGGGATGTCACAATTTTCTGAAGACAAAAAGATTGAAGCCATACTAAACAAAGGGGAATTTTTCATGTCAGCACGGCCCATCCTAAATAACCCAATGTAACTTCTGTACAATTTATTTGTATTTTCTTATTTGTATAGAAATTTTGGGAAACAATGACATTAAGCAGACCATTAACTAAACAGATGCTGCTTAAGCTTTGTCCTTTTGGAAGAGAAATGTTATTAAATATTATTATATCATTATCATGACCATCACTTGTATTATTATTATTATTATTATTATTATTATTATTATTATTATTATTATTATTATTATTATTATCTCTTTTATTCATTAAATATGAAACTCAGTCAACTGAACTTTTAAAAATGGATCACAAATAACACTATTATTATGATTATAACTGTTGTTATTGTTGCTGTTATTATTATTATTACCAGTGCTGTATAAACATGGCCACTCCTCACTGTTGCTGCCAACTGTCTTAATAAATACAAAAAGTTTTGTTTGCTATTTGATTATTAGATATTCTGCTCCTGTCTTGGCTAAATATGAAATCAGTCTGAATGATTGGGGGTTTGAGAACTGGAATAATTCAGTTCTGAAATATCCCAATGTTGCTGTACTATTATTCAGGACTTGGGACCTAGTTCACTTCATTTGATAGACCAGCAAAGACCCCCTTTGAAATGCTTCATTAACAGATGTCTCTTCTGTTGAGTAAACAACAGCTTCCTGCATTTTACAAAGAGCCTCTGTCATCAAAGCTAGAGTGGTCAGATATCTGAACAGGCAAAGGTAGACAGAGAATGGAGGGCAAATGGAAGAAAAGAGGACACACCAAGAGATGAACTTTCTTAGCATCCACCACAAAAATTACAATGAGAAACTGCAAAGAAGAAGGAGGAGGAGGAGGAGGAGGAGGAGGAGGAGGAGGAGGAGGAGGAGGAGGAGGAGGAGGAGGAGGAGGAGGAGGAGGAGGAGGAGGAGGAGGAGAACTACTTAGATCTATGAATAATATGTAATTACTTTTCCCAGCATCAGAACGTTGAGTTTTCAATTGCAAGAATGCTAGAGCAGGTTAGGAGACAAAAGTCTCCAGTGTGTAACTGATTATGGTTTGTCAATTTCAGGCATCAGACCACACAGCCCACATCAACTAATTAAGGTCACAGAATAGAGCTATTAACTTGTGGCTAGCCCTTATTAGGGAAGTGCTGCTCCACAGAAAAAAGGTGCTCAGTAAGGATAGTCTGATGGATACTCAAAAAGCCAGACAATATTTGATTTGAAGGCTATGTCTACTGGATAGACAATTTGAAGATAACAGGGTGAATTATCTGATCACTCTTTTTTGCTAGATGTTTGATAACCATTCCCAAGACAGACCTCCTAATTGAAGTATATTAGCCTTGCCTTGATATTTTAAGGTGGAATCATGCATCTCAAAGGCACTTAGTTGAGTAGAGGTGATGCAGCCACCTGTGTAAAAATTTTCTTACTCAAAGTAGAATGACCACCATGTGTATTTTCCAGTAAATGGGGTCAACTTAGCATTGAGTCATAAAATGTCGTAACATGTGTACTCGTTCGTTGTATGTTGGTGTGTGTATTATGCACCATATATGAACATTGGAAGTAGAGCACAGAATAGAATGTGGTTATTCCTTATTTTCTGTACAGAACTATACAGAGGTATTGTAGCACCTTATGTAAAGTTGCACTATGTTACAGAGGTATTGCAACAGCTATAGCAGGATGGATCTATCCCACTTGTCAAACCTGGCATGTTCTTGTAATTGCTTTGACAGACACCATTGTACGGTGTTTCATAAAATGAAGTACATCTGTTTGAAATTCATAAGCCTATCTCATTTGTGGAATCTGATTGACAGCAGTATAACTGCAGCTAGTAGACAGCCATTCAAACATAGCTGACAACGATGTAGTACATTTAGTGACAAAATCATTAATTTTAATATCAAGATTCACAGCTTATAATTAGGAAGGTATATTTGATGGGGAAATAATTCATCTTAGTTCATTTCACTGACTATTGTGTTTCAGAAAATATATAACCAAAGATATTTGATTTGGTGAAAAATCTTTGAAATAAATTATTTCATAATGAAGCTATTTTCGTTTCATTGGTTAATTGTTATCCAACAGGCTGAAATATATTTAGACTTCAGGCTATAATAGTTTATTATTGTATTTAATTACTTATTAAGTAAACATCCAGGACTAACACTTCTTATATTTGAGAATACATATTTCTGTTTCTAATAATGAGGGTCCCAATAATCATGTCCCAGAATTACATGGAAAATGTAGATCTCAGGCAAAATAAAATGACCATTCTCATCAGTCTTCACTTCTAAAATCCCCAGCCACCTTTTCATAAAATAGCATCACACATATTTCTATTCCAATCTTTGTTATCTAAGATGCACCATCCCATGATTCAAGTCTTTCTAGAATTATTGACATTGATGGTAAATCATAAATGAGCCATATTGCAGACTTTAAATATCTATAGTGGTCTCTTTCCATGAAAGCCTACAGCAGGGTCCTGGCATTAAAAACTTCAGGGAATGGAGTTTTGATGGGTGTTGATTTCCCTGATGTAAGAGTCAGTCATATTTATACTGGTTTTATCAACTGGGTTGATAAACAACACTACTAAAGATTATATCCAATGCATCCCTGGAAATCAGTCCAGGAAGTGGAGAAATTTGAAAAATGAGAGAAACAAGGAGCAAAGGAACACTGACTGGATTAAGTAAATTCTAGTCCAATCATATTGAACAGAGTTAGAGGCACTTGGGAGGAGATGATTTTAAAAAAATGGGGATTGTGACCATGTGACTGAAGTCCCACTCTTTTTGTATAGGTATGTGACATCAATGCAATCAACTGCAATCTTTTTTTTTTGATTCCTTGTTCAAAATGATTATAGGTCCAACTCTTTCATAATTCTTGATGCACAGTCATAGCAAGCATATTTAATAGCACCTCTAAGTTGAAAAAGTCATGATTAAACAAAGAGAAAGAACCATAAAATATCTTCAAGACTTGTTCAGTTCACTATATGGATTAAATGATTATTTCTATAATTCACTACTCCACCTTATTAATAGTAAGACAATTATGAGCTCAGAAATTGACTTAAGATTCTCTAAAGAACATGCAATATTGTAAAGAAGCACATGGCTATATGAAAACTATTTAAAGAAGATAAATACTTCTGCCATTGATTCTTGCAATATTACATATTGATCAATTTCTTTAAAACTACAGTGTGTTCTTGATGGAAATTGCATACAGAAATATGGTATCCTTTAAATATCAAATAGTGTTTGATGTTTTGTAGTAATTGTAATAGGTTGAATGAAATATTAAACTTTAACTAAGAATTGTTATATTTCTGTAGAATATCTTCTATAAATCTATTACATTTTTGCAAGCCATGTTTTTGTTGTTGCATGATCATATTATTAAATTATTGCTTGTTTTCTAATTTATACAGGTATGGAATGAGATATTTACACACCAAGCTAGATATCTTATAGACTTGTCCTTGGGTTTTTTTTGTTTTTGTTTTTGTTTACTATTTATAAATGTACCTGTTTTACAATATGTGTTTACTCCTCTCCGCTCAGAAATCCATTCAATTCAGTATGTTTTGGTTCCAAATAATTTGGTATATAATAGCAGGTGAAGAATCTAAAGTTAGTGGTTTCCTAAGGTAATGATTTTTTTATAGAAACACTCATTTTTACCAGCTCCTGGAAAACCAAATATGCCTTTATTTTTCTTCCCTAATTATTAGAAATGATTTCAAAGTCCTATAGAAAAAAAGAGGGAAAGGAAAGCTGGAAACAAGAAAAAAAGAAAGTTGGAACCCTGAAAATAAAATGATTACATCTACATTTGCAGTGCCAGCTTTCTGAGATAGCGAATACACTTTGAAATTTGATTGTGTGCTAAGGGAGCATGAATTGATTTTTAAAAAATCTATTAAATCTAATCTTCCCAAAATGAATACATTTGGCCCCTAGATTTACTGAGATATATTTCCTTCAGGTGCTGACATAGTTTATCAAACCTCAGAAGTGGTCTTAAGGGTTCCCGTATTATTTGATGCCAATCTGAATTATTGGCCTTTGGCATTTGTAACCAGAACCAACTGGTCTTTTTTTTAAAAAGCTTCTTTACAGTATTTGATAAGATCACAATAGCTTCACAGCATCATCGCAAGCCACAGAGAAGTCATGGATTGACAGCTTTGTGAAAATCACTCACTAACCATGGGAATATATGCCTTCCATGAGAAGGATCTCTTTTTAATGGACCTGATAAGAATGAATGCATTTCTTCTTTCTTATATTGAAAATGGGATTTGCACTCAAAAAGGAAATGATGAAAAAAGAAATGCAGCATAAGTAATACCTACGTACTTTTTTCCTAAATACATTTCTGCTCTTTCCTCAACTATATGGACTAATGTATCTGTTTTGTTGGGACTGGATGATGGTAATGGTGATGATGATGATGATCTCTTTTATTCATTAAACATGAAACTCAGTCAACTGGACATTTAAAAATGTATCACAAATATCATTGACTGGCTCTGATAGTTGATACGGGTTGCTGCCAGCATCCTAGGTATCAACCAAGTATCTTCTTAAAATGTATGTTGTTCCGAGTAGCATACTCTTTTGCTCCCTGGAGCTACAGCAGGAAGCTGCAACCTCTTGTTGTATTTTTCAAAATTCTTAGACATGATATCAAGTGCCTCGATGACGATGGGTATCACTGTTACATGTTTCATCCATAATCATGTAGATGATGATGATGATGATGATGATGATATACTTTATTCATTAAACATGAAACTCAGTTAACTGAACATTCAAAAATGCATCACAAATACCATTGACTGGTGCTAATGGTTGATACAGGTTGCTGCCAGCGTCCTAGGTATCAACCAAGTACCTTCTTAAGATGTATGATGTTCCAAATAGTGCAGTTTTTGCAGTTCTGCGGGTGTTATTGCAGGAAGCTGCAATTTGTTGATGTATCTTACAAAATTCTTGACCCTGGTACCAAGTGCCCCAGTGACAATGGGTATCATTGTTACATGTTTCTCCATAGCCATGTAGTTTTGGTGGCCAGGTCGCGATATTTCATGAATTTTTCCAGTTCTTTTTCTTTGACTCTGGCATTTCTTGGTACCGCGATGTCAATAAATTCTACGTTTTGGTTTTTGACAACTGTGATATCTGGTATGTTGTGTTCCAAATGACGATCTGTCAGTATTTGAAAGTCCCACAAAATCTTCACCTTCTCATTTTCTATAACTTTTTCCACTTCATGTTCCTATGACTTTTTGGATACAGGTAAGTCGTATTTTTTTACATAATGACCAGTGGATTAATTTAGCAACTCGGTTGTGTCTAGCTTTGTAATCAGTTTGTGCAATTTTGCTGCATTCCCATATTAAATGTGAAACAGTTTCAAGTTGACTTCGTTATTACAAAGTTTTGAATTTGGATTGTCGGTGGATTTTTGTATCTTTGCTTTCATGGCATTAGTTTGTAGTGCTTGTTCTTGAGCAGCGAGTATTAAACCTTCCGTTTCTTTCTTGATGGTTCCCATCTTAAGCCATGCCCATGTCAAGTTGTCATCACATTTTCCTTCAATGTTTTTCAAGTGCTGTCCATGCAAACCTTTGGTTTTCCATCTATTTAATCTGTCATCCAGCTGTTTTTCCTTATATTCTGCCTTTGTTTCTGTTGTTTGTATAATGTTCTCTGTTTTTACAGCCTGCAGCAATTTTTCTGTACTTTGGTTCACATAATCATTCAAACTTTGTTTTTCTTCTTCTACAGTTTTATGGATTTGCAATAATCCTCTGCTCCCTATTTTTCTTGGCAGGTACAACCTGTCGATGTCACTTTGTGGATGTAAAGTATGGTACACATTCAAAAGTTTATGCGTTGTCCGGTCCAAGTTTTCCAATTCAACCAAAGTCCAGTTGATGATTCCAGCTGAGTAGCGTATCACTGGAACTGCCTATGTATTAATGGCTTTAATTATGTTTCCAGCATTCAGCTTTGATTTCAATATTTTGCGGACCCTCCTGATGTATTCCTTTTGCATTGACTTGTTGACTTTTCCATTCAAGATGTTATCTGCTTCAAATATGCTTAGGTATTTGTAACCATCATCCTTTGCTAATGCTTTACTATGTTTCCATTTCCCAGTTCTATTTCTTCTATTTTTTCCATTTTTCCTTGCTGCATGGATAATATAGCACATTTTTCAAGTCCAAAGTTCATCTTGATGTTACTGCTGAACAGTTGAACTGTGTTGATTATTGTTTTAAGTTCAGTGGGGCATTTCACATACATTTATAAGTCATCCATGTAGAGTAAAATGGTTTATCTTGCCATGTTGGCTTCAGATTTGGTATCCCAGTTTTGTGTTTCATAGGATTATTGTCAGTGGAATTAATGCAATTTTGAACAGTAGTGGTAAAAATGAATCCACCTGGAAGATACCTTGTCTGATGTTGACTTCACCAATGTTCTCCCCATTTGCTGTTAGAACTGTTTTCCATTTTTGCATATTTGCTTTCAAAAATGTACAAGTAATTTTGCTGATTCCAAAGTTTTCCAGCCAGGTGTTAATCCAGCTATGGGGTAATGAGTCAACTGTCTTCTTGTAATCAATCCATGCCATATTTAAATTCATTTTTCTTTGTTTTTTCATTTTTAGTACAATTTTGTCAATGAGCAGCTGACCTCTTGATTTTTTATAATTTCATTTTTGTTCTACTGGATACAAACTGTTTTCCATCAGATGATTGAATACTGAATTTGCATGTATTCTTGTAAAAAGTTTGAACGTTGTTGGCAGACAAGTAATTGGGCGATAGTTGCTTGGTTCTGTGCCCTTTTCTGGATCTTTCTTTATCAAGTATGTTCGACCAGCTGTTAACCATTCTTTGCTTGTTGCATTTTGAAGCATTTGATCAAATTGAGTGACCATGAGATGATGGAGGCTGGTCAGGTGTTTTAGGCAGTATCTATGCAGTTCATCCAGGCCAGGTGCACTCTAGTTCTTAACATTCTTTGCTTGTTTTGCAACCATGTCAGTTGTTATTACAATATTTTCCATTGTTGTTTGTTGTTGAATATCTTTGATCCAGGAGGCAGTTTTGTTGTGTTCCACTGGGTTTTCCCGCAATTATTTCCAAAAGTTCAAAGTTTTTTCTTTACATGGGTGAATATTAGTTTGGACTTGATTTTCATCAAGGGACTGGTAGAAGAGGTGTTGGTTCCTTCTTCACTGGACATTTTCACGATATTTTTTTATTTGTCCTTCGTATCTTTCAATTTTCTTTGCTGTTGCTATTACATGTTGTTTTAGTTCTTCCATGATTTGCATTATTGTTTTTTCCACCAGGTTGTATTTTTTGTGTAAAGTACTTTTAATAGTTTAATAGTAATAATATTTGATGATTTCTCGATTTTCTTCAGTTGTCCAAGTTTTGCACTTTTGTTTTAGTCGCTTTGCAGTTGCACACCCTAGTTCTTTAGCAGTAACAACTGAGCCCTAGAGCCCCTTTTTCAACAGATGTCCAGGAGCCATAGCATCTGACATGGTCCTTATTGATCTGGGCGATGACTGAACCGGTGTGGATTTTTGTTGATTTCTTCTCATCATTAGTGATGGTAGGTGCTTTGGTTGGTTGACGGTGGCTAAGCCATGAATGATCCAAAGACAATAATCTCATAACTGTAAGAACTGTACTGGATAGTGTCCAGGCCGAGCCACGGCAGCCTAATTGCCTGCTTAGTAGCAGAAAGGCAGAATCAGGAATGGTGGGGGGGAGAGGAAAGAGGCCTAATTGCCTGTTGGGTGGCAGAATCAGGAATGGAGGGAGGAAAGAGGCCCACCTGCCTGTTGGGTGGCAGAATCAGGAATGGGGGGGGGTGTGGCAGAAAAAAGCTTAACTGCCTGTTGATAATTATTATTTAGTTTGATGATGATGGTGATGGTGATGATGATGATGGTGATGGTGATGATGATGATTACCCCATGTATAGATGGGTCATCAAAGTGCCAGTCAGCTCATCTTCTAAGAATCTAAACCCAAGAATTGGATGTCACTGTGCAAAATAGCATCACATCCAGGTCTTCCTCTTTTTCCATGTGAGGGAACTTGAAGTTCTCCTGCAAGTTAAAGTTTTCACCTTAATTATGTACTTTTAACAACAATTATCCCTCCACACATATGCAATACTTTTCATTCTCATTTTTAGAACATAAATGTTGGCTGATATTAGGGCAACTTATTGGAGAAGTTGAGAGAAGATTCTAAGATTTAGTATAGCTAACAGAATAGTCTTTTAGTATTTGAAGTAGAATATTTGTACTGACATTGCTATCAGTTAATGTTTTACAGGCCACCAATTATTGTTCTTAATGTATGCTAAATTATGCTAAAATGCACACACACACACATTCACACATCTACATGGATGTCTATACATGATTTTATTGCATCCATGATTTTCTCATGATGCTGATATTGATGATGGTTATTTTGTATAAACTCAGGTATGCTTTTATATCTCACAGGGTTTCCATGATTTTGCTGGTGGTTTTTTTTGTTTTGTTTTTAACCAAGCATGCTTCCAAACAAGAAAACTGCTAACATTTTCAGGTTCTATTTATGCATAAATTAAGTTCAGATAGCTTTGAACTAGCCAGAACAATTAGTTGATTATTTGGGTGGCATATGTTTCAAAATGGCCATGAAATTGTCATGATTAAGGGACAGCTCTCAGTGTGATCCAGAAAGGCTTGGAATTGAAGATTGTTTGCTCTCCATATTAATAGTCATGCACAAGAATCCTAAAACCTGTCCTTAAAAGTAAGCTCATTAACCAGCAATTTATTTCTTATTTAGGGACATTTTCATGGGGTTTACAAGTGGTGATACTTGGATTAGATACTGTACGCTTGAAAAAGTCCACATGAACATCACTTCAATGTCTATTTCTTCGTTATATTGAATTGTATTGGTGTAATAGATATTTTAAATGTGGAGTTCCATATGGTAACAGTAACCCATAATATCCTTTCACAGAAAAGAAAACCATGTATTTTAGCAGTAAATACAAAGAGGGTGGCCCACATTTTCTGGGACTGAACTGGCAGAAAACACTGTTCCAGTTAATAGACCTTTTTAGAAAAGAAAGTTCTCATAAGAAAAAAGTGGCATAGCCATGTAATAAATCGCCTCATTTAATCTTTGTTTGCAAACACACATGCATCTTTGGGGAAGGTTTTGGATATTGGTTTTTTTGGGTGTTTATAAATGTCCCTTTGCTTCACTTCAGGAACATCAGGTCACATCATGCCTTCTGAGGCACTTCAAAGACTGAACTAACACAAACCACTGTTCAGTTTAATAAGCTTCTCAGAAAAGAAAATCTTCACAGAAGCTCTCAGCTTTGTGGTAAATCATCATATTCAATGACTATTTTTAAAAGACCTTTCAGTGAAATTTGGATAGTTGTTATTTTTGTATAAATCCTTGAATGTTCCCAGAGATTTCCCTTCCCTTCAATAACTTACTGGTGTCAAAACAGAGCATTGATTCACCAGCTTCAGATTGAAAAGCAAATCAATTTGTGAATCTTCCAGATTCCAAATATGAACAGATTTGAAGGACATAATAAGTAAACTAATATGCAGACCCAATTACTTCCTAGACCCCAGTTTCATTTCTCTATAGCACAGAGCCTCAGTGCTTCCCAGTTGACAATTTTTACCTCATCTTCCCTGTCACATGGTCACATCTGGTGCCAGAAACAAACCCAGGTGGACCCAACTCCAAGAAGATAACCACATCTTGCTTATACTTTCCAGGTCAGTTGGTTTCTCCATAATTAAGTCATAAATAAACCGGTCCTTATTGTGAAGTAATCTGGTGATCTAGTAGTGGGAACTGGAAGATATGATTGATATGAGCCAGTGACCTTACTGTGCCTGCAAATAGCTTGTTCTCAAATCTCCAACATACCCATTGTTATACCCTGCCCTCATTTTTCTCCTGCCATCATCTGCCCCCTAGCTAATTTGCCTTCAACCTCCCTGACTTTGATAGCCATCCAACATTTCCACACATATTCTCCAAACCACCACCTTATTCCAGCTGCTCCAGAGCTTGGCACTTGGCAGCCAAAGAGGACCAGACAATTTGGTCAACCAACCACACCCATGATCATATTGAAAACACACACCCCCATTACAATTCAGAGCTATCAATAGCCATTTTATCCTTCAGCTGATAAAGAAGACAGGTTAATTTTTTAAAAACCAGACATTAAAATATGTAGTAACGGGACAGTAACAGAACCAAGGCTGATAACTAACCTATTTATCTTATTGAACTTGCTTCCACTGCCACAACTCTGTTCTGTCTCTGCCACAAGTCTTTGACATCACATTCAAACCATAACTCTCTACCAGGGAACTGGCAGAATTCAAATGGGGGAAATCTAGTTACCACCGCAAATGCAAATTGAGGGACTTCAAGAAGTCCCATGACCTTCTGGATTAATATAAATGAACACCTATGCTTCATTCCACTTTTTATTTTTTATTATTTTTATTATTTATTTATTTGTCAAACATGTATAAGATAACAGATATAAGTGTAAACATGATTATGAATACAGGAAATGGATATGAAGAAATGGGGACAGTAGGACAGAGACAGTAGGCACGTTGGTGCACTTATGCACGCTCCTTACAGACCTCTTAGGAATGGGGTGAATTCAACGGTAGACAGTTTAAGGTTAAAGTTATGGGGGTTTGAGGATGTAACCACAGAGTCAGGTAGTGCATTCCAGGCATTGACCACTCTGCTGCTGAAGTCATATTTTCTGCAATCAAGTTTGGAGCGATTTATCTTAAGTTTATATTTATTGTATGTGCATGTATTATTTTGGTTGAAGCTAAAGTAGTCATTGACAGGTAGGATATTGTAGCAGATAATTTTGTGTACTACTCTTAGGTCAGACCGAAGGTGGCGTAGTTCTAAGTTGTCAAAGTCCAAAATTTGAAGCCTGGTGGCATAAGGAATTCTGTTGTGAGCAAAGGAGTGGATTACTCTTCTTGTGAAATACCTCTGGACTCGCTCAATTGTATTAATGTCTGATATACAGTGCGGGTTCCAGGCAGATAATCTGTATAGAATTGGTCTAGCAAAGGTTTTGTATGCCCTAGTTTGCAGTACAATATTACTGGAGAAGAAGCTTCGTAAATTAGGCTAACAACTCTTAATGCTTTTTTGGCAATGCTGTTACAGTGAGCTCTGGCACTTAGATCAGTTGAGATGAGTACATTAAGGTCTTTGACAGAATGAGGGTCATCTACGAGGTCATATCCGCCCAGCTTGTACTTTGTGTTCTGATTCCTTTTGCCAATGTGCAAGACAGAACATTTGTTGGTTGAGATTTGGAGTTGCCAATTGTTTGACCATTCTGACACCTAGTCAAGGTCTCTTTGTAAGGCAGCAGTATTGTTGGTGTGTTGAATAGTTTTACATCATCCGCAAAGGGAACGCAGCTGCTTATAATATTATCACAAACATAATTTATGTAAAGTATAAAGAATGTGGGTTCTAAAATACTACCTTGGGGAACACTGCTGTTAAAAGGTATGGGATTTGATAGAGCACTTCCTATTTTGACTACTTCTTATCTGTTTGATAGGAACACAGCTATTCACTTATGCAGGGATCCGGAAATGCCATAAGATTTTAGTTTTAGTATTTGCTACAGTAAAAATTCCTGAAGCCCAAGACAACCTCATGTGAACTTGCATCCACACCAAATAAATTTAAATAAATAATAAAAAGTGGCCCTGCATTTACAATCCAGAACGTGCTCTTCTAAGTGGGAGAACAATGCTTCCCACCCCCATATCAAATCCATGGGTGGAAGATGTGCTGAAATTAAAGAACAGAAATTCTGCATCCAAAGCAATGAGAAAATCATTGAAGTGATATGATGTACTGTTGACTTGCAGACAGCAACAGAGAAAGGTAACAGGGCTGTGGCAATCTCTGACATTTGGCATTTTCAAGGGAAATTTGACCAATTGTTTTGAGAGTATACTTCAAGAAGTGTCTGGGACACTTCCTGGTGTACAGATGCTGAGAATAAAAGGGAAAAAAATAGCTATTTCTATGAGAAAGAAGGCATTCAGCTGAAACCAGCTGAGATTGCTGTGCACCCTGCAAAGCATCAAATAGCTAAGCTATTTTCCAGACTCTCTATGGAGCAAAGCTGGGCAGCTTTTAAATTTGCTGAACACAAGAATTGCAAAGAATTCTGATGATCTTTTGACCTGTGCACTTTCATCATCATATTGAATTTTCCAGTTTGATATTATTGATGATGAAGTAGTCAGGGTATGCTGAAACACATGGATGACTTTCTAACTTTGGAAAGACCATTGTTTTGATAGCTTCTTTTACTGTTGTTATTATTGCTATTACTGTTTAGATTTGTTATAGCTGCCCAACTCCAAAAGACTCTTACCACACTGAATAACAGCGTATATGTGTGCTTAGAACAAAATAATTTATTATTATAAGTTTAAGATAGGTCATATCATATCACACAGATCTGTGAGTGGGAAGGAGATCCCCCTCTGCCAACATCACAAGTGAGGTTCCATCAGAGCAGTTTGTCATCCAGTTTGTGGTGGGTGTATCTAAGAACTAGAGCTACATGTTGTTATGGAAAAAGGACGGCATGCAATTCAAAAGTGTTGTTCAGTACCTTTCTTACATAGACCAAGTGATTTATATTAGATTACTGTATAATTCAAATCAGGGGTCTCCAACCTTGGCAACTTTAAGACTTGTGGACTGTGAGAGGGGAAGATAAAGATGGGTTTCAAAATATTTTGACATAGCTTTTAATGTGTACTTACAGATAGTCTTTGATTAACAATGCTAACTGGGTTCAGAATTTCTGTCACTAAGCAGTGTACTATAGACATAAAGTACAATGTCGTACGACCACATCACTTAGTGACAGCAATTACAGCAATTCCTGTTGCCATTATTGAGTAAGAACTGCAGGTCAGGGAGGACCTCCTTGTCACTTCCTGCCACCTTCCAACAAGCAAAGTCAATGGGGAAGCCAACAGGAAGTTCCCAGTTTGCAAGCAGGCCAGCAGTTCAGTGTATGGCTACAACAGCATGACATGAGTGCTGCCAGGCCAGAGTGGCTGCTTCTGGAGGCAGGAGGGCATACAAAGAGCTATTGCAGTACAATGTGAGTGCAGCCAGGTTGCGGGGGAGGGGCTGCGGCCAGGGCTGGAAACATGTGCAAGATGCCCTGAATTCCACTGCCCCCAAATGACATTCATGCTCCCCCACTGCTGATGAGCCAAGACTTCAGAATGCCTCAAGGAGAAGGCTTCACATTGCCAGCAGCTGCCTTGCAAAGGCTCAGACTGAGCACGCCTCTTCATCCATGGGAGGAAGAAGGTGGTGAAGATCAGTTGGGTGCCAAGAGAATGGAGCACAAGACTATAGGATGGAGAAGCAGAGAACAATGAGAGCAGCAGAGCCTAAAACAGTGGGGGGAGGGCAGCAGAATGCAAAAGAGCTAAAAGGGTGGTGGAGGAATTGAACCATTCCCATGATTGTAAATGCTGGCAGGCTGTCAAGAGCCTGAATTTTAATCATGTGACCATGGAGGCACTGCAACATTCATATCTTTGAGGATTGGATGTAAGTACCAGTCACTTAGCTCCTTTGTAACTTCAGTCCTTGAACAAATGGTTATTAAGCAAAGACTTGTCAAGTGCCAGAGAAATCAGGAGAGCCAAACATTTCAAATGGGTATGAAGATTTATTGCAAGCTTAAGCTCCCTACAAGAATTGAACTACTAAATGTCAAAGCAATTTGGTGGTAGATAAGGAATTCAAGGTGGACTGGATTTAGATCTTTTGTGGACACAATGGGACTCATGACTGATGATGCATTTGATCCCTCCCTCGGGCTCAGCCGAGTCATCGCCTATAAGACTACCTTTAAATATCCATTTCTCCAATCAACTCTGAAAAAGCTTTTTTATTTTTTTAAAAATGATGAACAATGCACGTGGAATGCTATTAGGTCTCTCTGAAATAACTTAAGATGCTATACAGTAGCTGCTGTCAGTTCCGTATAAAGAAATTTTCTGTAAATATCCTTTTATTAAGTCTGGGGAAGGAAAGCTAGGAAAGATTCATGGAAGTCAGTTCTGGCCAGTTCTGCCTGTTAATTCTTGACAACCTTATAGAATCTCTTCATAATAGTCAAAAAGCTTTTTATTTAATATGTTCATCACTGAAACCTATTTGTTTGTTTATTTGTTTTCCTGCAAAAGGAAAAGCAACTGCACAATTAGTTGAAATACAAAATACTTGTTACAAATTGTTAGAGCTTTAGCTCATCAAATATACCTGGAAATGCTTAATGCTTCATTGAAGATTCTCCTGATCTCAGGCTTAAATTGTACGAGCATTTGTTGATGGATTTCAGCGCCTCTGCTCCAGAATCTTACCAATTAAGAACTGCCCTTTTCCCTCCAGACTGTCTTTTTTTAATGCTATGGAAAAAATTATGCCAGGTTACACAAGGTACTGACTTTACTGCTTTATAATCTGTTGTGAGTGCCTCCACTGAAAGGTAATATGTCTAGTCCTGTAAAGTTAAGTTTTTCTGTCTTAAAGCCATTATACTCCACCAGAGGAAAATCACTCTTAATACAGCTTTCAGATGATTTTACAGTTTTATAGCGTTCATCTCAAAATTACACTCAACAGTTTAAAGGCCAAATATACCGCTCTTCCCAACAGGTTTGTATGTTAAGAAAAAGGTTTCATTTCATCAAAATCAAAGCAACAAAAGAGTTTCTCTACAGTGGAAGATGTTTTTGGTGAAACAATTTGTTGAAATTGTTATCAAGTTTTGTCATTATTCAGATTATTTTCCTCAGCCTTATACCCTATTTGCAAACCCCAGGCATCAAGATCACATGACTGAAATTCAGTGGCAGAATGACACACTTTTAAGTTATACTATTTGATTTTATTTCCGACTAAAATAACGGCAAACATGGGATGAGGAGGACCTGTTGTGTGGGGTTTTTTTTTATTATTATTTTTATTTCTCCTTCTTAAAATCTCCCAAAATCATACTGTTGAAATTTGGGCATTTGACAACCAAATTTTGGCTCAACAAATTAGGCTCATTTGAGCACTTGAAGCCTAGAAGTAAGGATAATTTGCCTTAAAATGGCTTAGCTCTATTCTCTAGATGGTGAAGGTGCTTAGATTCTTCAAAAGATTCCAAGAAATATTAAACAACCTGCCTGGAAACCTGTGAACAACACAAGACTTCTGCTAATCACAAAACCCTAAAAATCTAAGACAAATGAGTGCATCTAATTTAGTCAGTTTATAGTATTGTTGTGCTTGATATCTCACAGCATAAGCTAGAAATTTAAATCTAATTGCAATCTACACATGATTCCTGTTTTGTTAAAGCAAAAGCAATATTTTTAGAACTGTAAATTTTATTGGGAAACACTCATGAAAATCACAACAGGCTACACAGCTACACAGCTTTGGGTTGGTTGAAATATAATTGAAACAGGCCTAGATGAGTTTTCCTCAGTTTTTATGTACCTTCATGTGATCATTTATTTCTAAATCATAAGAATACCTCACTCTTGAATATGTTTAAATATTAGTATCCTAGAGGAGTAGTATCTGGAGGAGGCCACAATATATATTCTATAAGCACCACTTCTTTCCTATTTACTGGGATTTTCATACAAAAGGAGGTGAAGTTTATGTTGTGACACACATTTTGTCACTTGTCTTGCCTCCTGGCAGCCATATCCTAGACAAATGTAATAAATATACCTAGGGATACCAAAATCTCTGAGGCCTGTAATTGTTTGAGATGAAATGTGGCCTTGATGGATATATTTTTTTTCTTTAAAGATCTCATGATGAAGATACCAAAAGGGGAAAAAATGGTCCAGAGGGTGCCCATAGGAATGAAAAACAGAGGAGGGCTTTGTCCTCTGTACAAATGGATGGTCAATTAGTGTTTTCCAGGGAGGATTCCAGGATGGATATTGACTATCAATCCCAGAGATCTTTATAACAATCTCTGTGGGTTTCATTTCACAGTAAATATAGCAAAGAAAGTCTTGTTAGACTTCAGATCAGGTGGGTTAGCTTACATGCTGTCCCTTACACAGTCAAACTAGAAAATTTTTCCCCTCTAATTCATTTCTGTCATGTTTTTGAAATGTACGTAGTGATTCTAAACATGTTTGGAAGAAGTCAAGAAAAACAAAATCCTTCTCTCTCTTTATCTTAACCAAATAATGGTGATCCACCATTATTCTGACTCTGGGAAGAAGTCAAATGCAGAAAGAATATGCTTAGTGGTTATTTTTTTAAAAATCCATCTTTCATAGGTTTGCTAACTGTGTATTTCGCATTCATGAATTTTCTCACACATTTTCCACCTTCAAAATGGACTAAGAATCATCTTTGGAGAAGTCTATCCTCTGATCATAAGAACATAAACAGTGTTCTGCTGGGTTGGATCCATGACCTTTCTAGTCAAGCAGCCTTTACTCATGGATAGCTGCACAAGGAAGCCCACTGGTCTCCCAGCAAACAACCTTCAGAGGCTAACACATTGCCATCAAAGCAGTGGTGGGATTCAACCGGTTTGCACCACTTTGGGAGAACCAGTTGTTAACTTTCTGAGCAGCTTGGTGAACTGGTTGTTGGAAGAAATCACTAGGGCAGAGAACCGGTTGTTGAATTATTTGAATCCCACCACTGCATCAAAGTAATAGCTGGTGATCTCCATGACTTCCATGAATTTCTCCAATCCTTTTCTGAAGTCAGCCAAGGATTGAATCTCAAGGTAATAGATGGTGTCACAATACAAGGCTCTGCAACGTAGTACCAATAAACTGAATATTGTTCTCAACCGCCCCAAGGAGGTAGTTGTAGTTGTGACTGCGGTTGATGAGGGTGGACAACACTGAGGTTTTGCAAGATTTATTGCAAAATTGCTGAGACTTCATGATAAAGGGAAAGGGAAAGGTTTCCCCTGTCCAGTCATGTTTGATTCTGGGGGACCTATCTACATTTCTTAACTGTGGGAGCCAGCATTGTCCAAAAATACTTCTGTGTTCATGTGGCCAACATGACTATATGCTGAGGCACATGAAATACTGTTACCTTCCCACTGAAGTGGTACCTATTTAAAAGCATGCAAATTTCGCATTTGCATGCTTTTAAAGAAGTGGTATGGTGGCCTAGAAGTGGACCTCTCACTTCACAATCAGTTCGATCCTAGGTAGAGGCAGATATTTCTCTCTCTGGGCACACTGATATATATCTGCTGAACAAAACTCTACATTAGCAACAGGAAGGGCATTTGGCCATTAAAACACTCTGCTAGCTCCATTCAGTTGCCCAGACTCCATCCCACAAGGGATTATGGGGTTGTTAAAAGACCTTGATAATGATTTGCATGCTTTCATACTGCTAAGTGGGCAGGAGCTGGTGCAATAATGTGAGCTCACCCTGTTGCATGGTGCTTTGGTCTTGAACCTGGGCTGTCAGCTTTCCAGTTGACAAGCTCAGGGTCTTTAATTGTTGAGCCATTGCATCCCCTGAGACTTTCTGATGCTGGGGTATATTAGACATGAGAAGCATTTTCATAGAAAATGTTGATACTTCCCCATATCTGAAAAGCTTGACAATTGTTATTATGCTTACAGATAAAAAGGGTATTTTCTAATTTGTAATACTGTTAAAAGTTTCACAGCACTATTAATAATTACTTGTTTGGGTACTTAATTCCAACCTAGTCTTTCCTGGTTCCTGATATATCTTCATCTTGGGATACTGTCACCTGTCACAATCCATATGGTACTGTCAACCTTTTTACAAAGAAGAAAACTGTCAAAATTTGCAGGCTGTTACATTAACATGGAGCAAACAGCATGTTTGCTATGGTCAGTTTAATTTTTACATCCAAATCATTTAAGAACATGCTTTCTTGAAAAAGAACATGTGAATGTGGAAATACTTAAGCCAAATTTTAAGTTTCCAACTTGTGTTTTCCAATAAATGTTTGATGGAGTAAAGATGAAATCTACCTTGAGTCTAACCAAATTCCTGGTGACTACATAACACTCCAAGATGTCTCCATGGCAGCAGTATTGAAGTGGTTTATCACTGCATTCCTTTGTCACTATTAGGTTAGTGCACAACTGGAGTTTCTAGTGGTTTCTCATTCATGTAGAATTATTGTTTTCTAAATCAGCTGATTCATCTTTTTCAATCTGGCAGAGAATTGCATGGCTAAACAAATTTTACTCTAGTTTAGCACAGATTTTATGAAATCCTAATAGGAATAGCAATTCTTCCCCTCATATATAATGATGTAGTTGCCTAAGATACAAATTAATTTACTAGGCTGGCTTTTCCTTCTCTGATGACATTTCTTTATAATTTTGAAGCACAAAAAGGATAATATGTCATTTAAATACAGTTTTAGAAATGCATATGCGCACCCCTTTTTTGAACAAGAGACTCTGAATTTTTTTCTGAATTCTTTGTTTCTGTTTAAATCTTTGTGATCTCTGAAAACTATTTTCTAGACTACCAATGTATTAGAATAATTAACATCTGCAGATATGGCTTTGATGGTTCTTGAAAAACTTTGGTTATCATTATTTAAAGAACATAACTGCATATCAATATAGTTGAAATTTAGTTCCTATAATTCTGTGACTCTGTTCTATCATTGCTTTGACATCATTACTTGATTTATGGCCCTTCCCAATACAGAACTAATTATGGGATCTAACCATGGGCTGACCAAACAAAATGATTCCTCTGCCACGTCCCCACAATTTTGCCTTCATCTCATTGCCAACCCATCTGTGAGACAGCCTCAAAGCATCCGTAGCTGTATTAAAGATAAATGAGCGTTTTTACCCTTAAGCCAAAAAGCAACCTACAGCAAATCCAACATATTTAAAAACCTGGCCATTCTGTCAACAGTCACAATGAAATGATAGGCTTGCAAGGGGATTAAATTTAACTTTAACTTTATTGTCATTGTACGTATATACACAGTATACCCATACAACAAAATTCACTTAACACCCAAAGACCAGGCCCAACACACATAGCAATCCTCAAACTCCCTACCACCACAAATTCCCCACCCCAAACATCTATGCAACAGACTAAGTAATGCTGTCCAATGCTGATGGTGGCCCTTTAGTTCATTGTTGAGTGCAATTATAGCTCTAGCTATATATAAGTATAGCTATAGATTGTTGTTTTTTTAGGTCATCCTCTCCTCCTTCAGAATAGTCTCAAGGGACTCTGTGTGGTTGATTTGTGGAGGTACATAGTTTAGAGCAAGGGTCTCCAACCTTGGCAACTTTAAGACTTGTGGAGTTCAACTCCCAGCCAGTAAAGCAAAGCTGGCTGAGGAATTTTGGGAGTTGAAGTCCACAAGTCTTAAAGTTGCCAAGATTGGGGACCCCTGGTTTAGAGTGATCAACCCTGTCTCTGCTCAGAGGAAAAACATCTTTCAAAACTTGTGAAAGCCAATCTCTATGGTTTTTTTGTAAATTCACAGGATTGTATGTGTACACCCTTACCTTCAGCACCATCCCTGATTTTGATCCATTCCCTTCCATTCTCTTCCTAAATCTGGCTTGTATTTTGCTTGTCCACAGGAAAGGTGCATGATACGATCAAGATGCCAGACCTCTGATGTCAAAGCCTAACCCTTTCCTGCTGCAATACTGTGTTTGGCAGATGGTTTCCTACCAGCTGGAGATGTTTAGAAAGCAGGAAGGCAGCAAAGTCAGAGGGTTTAACCCATCATTTTCTTTAACACCCTGCACATTCACAATAAGGACACCTGCATTTAGTGGCAAGCTAAAATAGAAGCAATAAATCCATGAAAAGGATTGGCAGTGGGGAAGACAGGCAGATAGAACATTAACTCAGCAAGGGAGAAATGGTCATCTCTGAGTTAACATTTGTATACAATGTTATACAAGATTTAGATACTCTTTATCTCTGTTTGCAGTTTACCTGGTTTTCTGGCATTCTGTCTAAAAAGGCATTCTGTCTACAAAGGGTCTTCAAGATGTTCAGCACATCTTCATTTGTTTTATTTATTTTTTTAGACTAACTGCCTAGCTACACTAAGAGAAAATCAGTAAGCTCAAACTGCCCAAGGAGCTGCTGATTCAGTTCTACAGAGGAATTATTGAGTCTGTCATTTGCACCTCTGTAACTGTCTGGTTCGGTTCTGCAACCCAACAAGACAGACACGGACTTCAGAGGATAATTAGAACTGCAGAAAAAATAATTGCTACCAACCTGCCTTCCATTGAGGACCTGTATACTGCACGAATCAAGAAGCGGGCCGTGAAAATATTTACAGACCCCTCACATCCTGGACATAAACTGTTTCAACTCCTACCCTCAAAACAACGCTATAGAGCACTGCACAACAGAACAACTAGACACAAGAACAGTTTTTTCCCGAAGGCCATCACTCTGCTAAACAAATAATTCCATCAACACTGTCAAACTATTTACTAAATCTGCACTACTATTAATCTTCTCATAGTTCCCATCACCAATCTCTTTCCACTTATGACTGTTTGACTGTAACTTTGTTGCTGGCAATTTCTCTGATTTATATTGATATATTGACCATCATTTGTGTTGTAAATGTTGTACCTTGATGAACGTATCTTTTCTTTTATGTACACTGAGAGCATATGCACCAAGACAAATTCCTTGTGTGTCCAATCACACTTGGCCAATAAAAATTCTATTCTATTCTATTCTATTCTATTCTATTCTAAATGTCTATCTCCTAAAATGTACTTACAGCTAATTTGCCATTGGATCACACTTCAGAAATCATGATTTTTGTTTGAACTCTAAATGGTTCAATGGTTTTTCTTTGAACTCTAAATGGTTGATGCACCATAACCTGAAAGCCCTAAGGTACCAAAACTTTCATTCACTCCTTGCTTGGATTTTGGACTTGCTTGCTTGATTAGTGGGATATTCCCCAAAGATTTCAGACTTCCCAGTTGTGCAATAATAGAGTTTCTTTTTCATACTGTGCCATATTTCAAATTAAAAAAGGTGTAGACACCAAAAGGTAATACACATTTTTTTTCTGAATATCAAATATTTATGTATGATGTGCACAAAATTAATATCAGAAAAAAAAAACATTTCTTGAGATCAAGACATATGATAAAAATGTACAATATGTTAACCATACAAGATCAGAATTTTATTACATGACTATGCAAACCTTTGAAAACATGAAAAAAAATGACATAATACATCATGAAAATTTTCTGTTTGTGGCCCTAATGAACATTCAACTTTCAGAACAAATATAAAAATCAATGATGAATTTTACCATTGGTTATGGATAAAAGAGAGACGTTATAATGGAGTGTTTCCTATCAATTGTTGTTTTTATGATGATGATGATGATGATGATGACAGTATACACAGCAAACAAGATAACTATGCTGGATTTCGTATCACAGATCACTAGTCGAACATTTCCCAAGTGTTTAGGACTGCGTGATGTATCGGCGAATTATGCGAGCAGATCCCAGTAAGGTGGCCTTCTGCAGCTGACCAATGGTGATCTTGTCAGTGCCAATTGCTTTTAAGTGCTTGCCTAGGTCTTTAGGCACAGCTCCCAGTGTGCCGAGTACCACTGCACTGGTTTATGTCAGAGTGTTGTGTCTTGCCCGCTCTCACAGCAGCCGGGGCCTTCTTACCTGCTCCTGAACACGGAGGAATGTATGCCTCCCGGCCCCAGTCCTGGCTCCATGCCCAGACAAGCTGCAGAGGAAGGAGCACCTCCCGGCCCCAGCCCTGGCTCCATGCCCAGACAAGCTGCAGAGGAAGGAGCACCTCCCGGCCCCAGCCCTGGCTCCATGCCCAGGCAAATGGAGCAGCTAGACCCCTCCCCCTCCTCCACAGCATGTGAGCCTGAGGAGGGTTTATTTCCAACAGCTGCTGATTGGAGTGACCCTCGCATCAGAAGACTGGATAGGCGGAGGCAACAGAAGGAAGGGAGGGGCAGGCCTTAATGAGTGCTGAGTCATGGAGCCACACCCCATGGCCTATATAAAGGATCTGCTTTCTGGCAGTCTCTGAGTCAGGCAAAGTCGAACTTATCTTGCTGAAGTCACTTTCTGGTCTCCTGCCTGCTCTGAGGACTTTGCTAGGACTTTGAGCAGAGCTGCAGAGGCAAGCTTGATTCGGATTTCCCTGACCCGGCCGTCAGCGGAGGAGTGGGACACGACACAGAGTCTCTGCAATTCGATTCTCAAATCTTGATATCTGGTGATTTTTTCAAGTTGTTTCTCATCAATTCTGCTGTCACCAGGTATAACAATGTTGACTATCCACACTTTTTTCTTTTCCACAATTGTGATATCTGGGGTATTGTGTTCCAAAACTTTATCAGTCCATATTCGGAAACCCCACAGTAGTTTTTGCATGCTCATTTTCAGTCACTTTTTCAGGCTTATAATCCCACCAGTTCTTTACTACAGGCAGATGGTAGTTGTGACACAAGTTCCAGTGGACCATCTGAGCAACTGTGTTGTGACGTTTTTTGTAGTTGGTCTGAGCTATTGTCTTACAACAGCTCAGTATGTGATCAATGGTTTCATCCGCTTCTTTGTAGAATCTGCATTTGGGATCATCATCATCAGATGATGATGATGATGATGATCATTATCATTATCATGTTTTTGTTGTTGTTTGTTTGTTTGTTTGTTTGTTGTAGTAGTAGTAGCTGTTTCTATTAAAACCATCAGGACTTCAAATGCATTTGGAGGAAAAATAGTAATTACTCAGCTGAACAGAAATATGCAGGTGTATGATATTCCCCAAAGCAGGAGCATCCTCAGTGTAGTAGAAAATGTCAAAATGGTGCCTGCAAAGACACAATGGAAGTCCCATCATTGTGTATGTGCATGTGACATCAATACGTGCACAACAGGGCCAGGGCTTCAATCACATGGTCTGAGCTATTATTTTCTCTCTTTTTTTTTAACCTTCCTCTGTAGATGTCCCTGACCCAAAGTCTCCTTTATGTGGTTTCCCAAAAAAGCACATTAAGCCTTAATACTTTCCACTATAGTTTCAGTGCCCATAGTCTTAAACAAACACTACTATTGGAATTAGAACAGGATTACAAAAATCTCAACAGCCACAAGATGGCAGAAAATCAATTTGTCCACCATTTGTTGGTCATCCCTCTTTTTGCAGCTAGGTGATGGTAACCTTAACAGGTAGAATTCAACCCCTCAGAAATCAGCAGATTGAAAAACAGTAAACTATAATAAATAAACATTGTTAAGTGTGGTCCAGAAATGCCTTATGTTCAGAAGTCAAAGTCAACTCTATGTTCTGTTTTTACACTATCCTCTAAGAATCTACTATTGTTGTACTATAGCAATGCATTGTTGACTATTGGTTTCTTCTGTTGTAAGTAGAAAATACACAAGCAATAATTAACAGAAACAGTTTTTTTCTTTCTTTAAATAGCATTTATATGTAGGCTGTCTAATGGAAGTTGAAAGAAATATAGTTAAACAAGTTTCACTTTTAAATGTTTTTCTTTTAGAAATATGTCTCAAGACTAACTTACATAGCAATCGGTTTTCATTGTATCCCAAGAACAATCTGTGATAGAGGTTGGGTTGATAAACAATGACTAGCTCAAAACACACACTGATCCATAGCTAAGAATAGACTTAACCTTGATCTAGACAGAACATCTACTCCTTGTTCAATTGCACAATCTAACCATGCAACGCAGCAACTCTTTTTCTAGGATGTGGTTAGATAACCTGGTGCTCTCCTGAGATTTTTGAAATTCAGTTCCCATCATCCCATTCCAGCATGGCCAGTGTCATAGAAGAGATACTCACACTATCCCACAAGCACAAAATTCCCTACCTTTAATCTTGAATGTGTTGTGAAGCCAAATAACAAAATAATGGCTTTATAGCTAAAGAAGTTAAAATCTTATCAGTGCTTGAATAGGAGATCACAGGTCTTTGTGTTTATTAGTAACAGTAGAAACAAGAAAACATACTGTAGCCTCTTAATGATTAACAGTTAATTAAGGAAGAAAAGTGAATGGGAGACACCTATAATTATCTACATTTTTATGATGTAGAGAAACACTGCTGAGTGTAAGAAGTCTCATACAAAGAAAGAAAATATGATAAAAGTCAGGGAGCACAACCAGAAATAAGCCAGAAAGATTTCAATCAGAATAAAGCTGGAAGGGACCTTGGAGGTCTTCTAGTCCAAACCCCTGCTCAAGCAGAAGACCCTATACAATTTGAGACAAGTGGCTGTCTAGTCTCTTCTAAAAAAACTTCCAGTGATGAAGCACCCACAACTTCTGAAGGCAAACTGTTCCACTGGTTAATTGTTCTCACTGTTAGGAAGTTTCTCTTTAATTCCAAGTTGCTTTTCTCCTTGATTAGTTTCCATCCATTGTTTCTTGTCTTGTCTTCTGGTGCTTTGGAAAATAAGTTGCTCCCCTCTTCTTTTCAAAAGGCACAGGGTTCACACATTGTGGTAAGTCTTCTGTTTTAGCCATGGTTGCTTGAATTTCCCATAGAAATAAATACTATTCTAAACCAAAGGTAGGCAATGTTTTGGGGTTGAAGGCACAATGAAATTTTGGATACAGATGATGGGCAGGTTTATAAAATAGCTCTCTTGATGGATTTAGACAATCATAGAACCATTTAATTGAAGGTGAACTTCTCATCTGGATCTCAAAAGGACCTTGGTGGACCCAGAGACATTCCCATAAATGAATGTTGTCTTCTCTGGTGGGGCAAAGAAATGAATGGGCACAAAGGAAGAAATATTTGGGCTTGATACCCACAAATTCTCTTGAGTTCTTTCTTACAAACAAGGTAAACTATAATTTTTATTATTAACAACACTTTCAGATCATTTTTTCTCTTTCTCCACTCTTCTCCTCCTCTGATATGATGTCTATTGAGACCTAAATCACATGTTCTACATCAGGCCTGTCAAACTGGCAGCTTGCTGGTTGGATACATAATGCCCACCTCAGCTCCACAAAGGCAAAAAAAGTTGCAATACGTCACGATCTGGCCCATGATGTGATTTAGTTTGACACTGTGTTCTATATGGATAACTGAATGGAATGACTGAATTATTTATTTAGTTAGTTAATTTGTCATGCATGTACAAGATAACAGATATAAGTATAAACATGGATATGAACACAGGAAATGAGTACAAATAAATGGGGACAGTAGGACAGGGATGGTAGAATAGAATAGTATAGAATAGAATATTTTTATTTATAGACCGCCCTTCTTCCGAAGGACTCAGGGCGGTGTACAGCCAAGAATAAAATACAGAAAGAAAACAACAATACAAAACTAAAAACAACCCTTAAAAAACCTATTTGATATGGCTACTTATAGATAAAATATTACCCTCTAAAATTTACAAAAAATTTAAAACCTATAAAATCAATTTGATAATTTTAAATTTAAGCGAGTCCAGCAAGACGAAATAAGTAGGTTTTAAGTTTGCGGCGGAAGGTCCTAAGGTCAGGTATTTGTCGGAGTCCAGGGGGAAGCTCGTTCCATAGGGTAGGAGCCCCCACAGAGAAGGCCCTCCCCCTGGGGGCCGCCAGCCGACATTGCTTGGCTGACGGCACCCTGAGGAGCTCCTCTCTGTGAGAGTGCACCGATCGTTGGGAGATAGACGTTGGCAGTAGACGGTCCCATAGGTATCCCAGTCCTAAGCCATGAAGCGCTTTAAAGGTAGTAACTAACACCTTGAAGCGCACCCAGAAGACAATAGGCAGCCAGTGCAGTCTGCGCAGGATAGGTGTTACATGGGAGCTCCGAACTGCTCTCTCAATAACCCACGCAGCCGCATTCTGGACTAACTGGAGTCTCTGGGTGCTCTTCAAGGGGAGCCCCATGTATAGAGCATTGCAATAGTCCATACGAGAGGTAACGAGAGCATGAGTGACCGTGCATAGGGCATCCCGGTCCAGGAAGGGGCGCAACTGGCGGATCAGGCGAACCTGATAAAAAGCTCTCCTGTAGACGGCTGTCAAATGGTCTTCGAAAGACAACCACCCATCCAGGAGCACGCCCAAGTTGCGCACCCTCTCCATCGGGGCCAATGACTCGCCCCCAACAAACAGCCGCGGCTGCAGCTGACTGTACCGGAGTGCTGGTGCACTTACGCATGCCCCCTTATAGACTTATTAGGAATGGTGTGAGGTTCACGGTAGACAGTTTAAAGTTGAAGCTGTGGGGGTTTGACGATGTAATAACGGAGTCAGGTAGAGCAATCCAGGCATTGACCAGTCTATTGCTGAACTCTCATTTTCTGCAATTGAGTTTGGAGCAGTTTGAGTTTGTATCTATTATTTGCCCATGTATTATTGCAGTTGAAGCTGAAGTAGTCGTTGATGGGTAGGACATTGTAGAAGATAATTTTGTGTACTATGCTTAGATCAGACCATAGGCGATGTAGTTCAAGGTTATCCAAGCCCAAAATTTCAAGCCTGGTGGCATAAGGGATTCTATTGTGAGCAGAGGAGTGGAGTACTCTTCTCATGAAATACCTCTGGACTCACTCAATTGTATTAATGTCTGATGTACAGTGTGGATTCCAGGCAGACGAGCTGTATTTGAGAATTGGTCTGGCAAAGGTTTTGTATGCCCAAGTTTGTAGTACAGTCTTACCATAATACATAAACCTGTCCAGAGCAGCGGTGGAATTCAAGTAATTTAACAACCAGTTCTCTGCCCTAATGATTTCTTCCAACAACCAGTTTGACAAACTGCTCAGAAAGTTAACAACCGGTACTCCCGAAGTGGTGCGAAGTGGCTGAATCCCACCACTGGTCCAGAGTCTATGCCAACCAGAGTGAGAATGTGTGAGTGAGAAGGGTGGTTTCTAAATTTGATAAATAAATAATAATGGGAAAGGCAAAAGAACGTTTAACAGGCAAGAGGTAATGCTGAGTGAAAGAATAACTAGCTTTCATTTCTTTTTCTGATGGATAGCTACATGATCAAGTTGGCTCTGTTTTCCTTCATATATGAAGAACTAGCTATTGTGATTTAGGGCTTTTCTGCACTACAGCCTTCAGCTGTATGTTTCCTCTGCACAAACATCTGGAAACAAAGCTTGCTTGAGAACTCCCATTCCAGATTTCCCTTTCCATTGTTCATGATGATGGGTTGGTGAGTTGTCTGGGTTCTGTTTAGCACAGCCTTGGATTTAGAAATTCTTGTGCTTTTTTAGAAAGAAAGAGAGAGGGGGGGGGAGAAAGAAAGAAAGAAAGAAAGAAAGAAAGAAAGAAAGAAAGAAAGAAAGAAAGAAAGAAAGAAAGAAAGAAAGAGAGAGAGAGAGGGAGGGAGGGAGGGAAGGAAGGAAGGAATGGGAAGAAGGAACGGGAGGGAGGGAGGAAGGAAGGAAGGGCTACTTTTCCTGTGCCTTGGGCTTGAAGAGAAAGTGGCAGCATGCCTGTCAATTTTATCTGGTTTTAAAAAAGGAAATGAAGACTGGTCCATCCTTGTCTGATGGATCAATAAAGTTGTTGGGAGAAAACAACCCAACTTGTAACTTGTAAACCCAGCTTCAATTTGTAAAAAAAAAAAAAAAGGAAATGGGATGCAGCAATAAATAACTGCAAGGGAAGCCTCTTCCTACTACAGTCACCAGTACCCAGCTGGACTGGATGGGAGTTACTTATAAAATATGGAAGCACAGTATGAAAGCTGGAAAGCATGCCATAAAACAGCACCAGAAGTAAAACATTATTTTTGATAAACATTCAGAAAAACTGAAGAATTGGTGGGGAGGATGTTGCATTAGAGGCTGGCTTCTAAGGTGCTGGGGACATCATCATACATTCTGCTGTCCAGAAGTGGTGTGTGGCTTGTGTTCATACTGAGGTGAACTGGAAGGATACATTAGCCTTTAGGCACTACTGATGGAGATCTATCAACCTTATTTACCTCATGGTGTCTTTTCAGAGACAGAAAACAAAAAGGGATCTGTCAGGAAGCCAAGAAATTTGATTCAACTATGAATAAAAATATCATACGCAGATAAACTCTCTTTGTTTTCTATGCCAAGAAATAGGAATTGTTTCCTAGGCTGGGCAACCAATTCTCAAGATAATTTTATCACTTCTGTCTATGTGAGCTCAGAACAGTTATTTTAGCACAAAATACTATGTAGGCAGCCTCGGTTTCCTCAGGAAACCAGAGGCATGTTTTATAATGGTATCACACAAAGTCTTTTCCATAGAATCATGGAGCTTTTTTTTTTAACCATAAGTCCAATTCCTCTGTTTCATCCTGGAATCCAAATTAAAACATAATAGACAACAGCCTCTGTGTAAATATATGCAGCAAAGGGAAGCTTTGCTCGGTAACTTCCTCAGTAACTAGTTCCACTATTGAATTTTTCTTACTTTCAGGAAGTTTATCCCACTATTCAACTAGACTCTGTCATCATACAATGTCACTATGCCTAAGTGATGAACAGATCTTGGCCTTTGTATATGTGATTTACCTTAAGGTATTTTATTTATTCTGATAATTTATTTATTTCAATAAAGCATGTCCGACTTCAGACTGGCTCTAGGTAACCCATAATATAACAAAACAAAATAAACTAAAAAATAATAATTAAAATAAAATAATAAAATAATAAAAAATTTAAATATTAAATAAAAAAATAAAATTTAAATAAATATACAAAATACTGAAGATGGTGGGAATCCAGCCACCTAACAGACATCTGACAAGGATCTTTGTTCATACTAACCGAAAACCCAGGGTAAAGTAGTAAGCAGGTTTACAGATATTTTTTTCTGCTTTTCTTCAGGGTTGTCCAAGTCCACAGATATCCATCTTTTGTATTTGGCACTTTCTCATTGTTACTTGTACAACAATGCTCTTCTTTCTTAGATTAGAAATAGAAAATATGTTTCTGTCAGAAAGCCTGTTAAAACATTCTTCTGAATCCAACTTTTATTTTTATGGCATCTTTTAAACATTTCTTTTACTTCTATTCCATACATTGTTAGAAAATAAACACACATAAAAACAGATGTCAGCTGGGTGCAAAAACAAGGTTTTTGTTAAAATATTATTACAGGAATATCTCATCACATCAAATCATTCATGCTTTTATATAACCTTTATAAATGACCATTTGTAGAAATATAGAGAATGTTGTTAAATAGAGGTATTTGATTCCTGAATATGTTTTGCCCTTCACTTTCTGAGTCTGTGATAAAAATTATTATTAACATTTAAGAATATAGTTTTATGGCTGTGAACCAAAATGAAATGGAGCTAAATAAAATTGACATTATACCTAATGAAATACTTCTGAAAAAGCAATAGAGAGAAGCTAACCTGCACTGTGGTGATATTTGAGGCCCCCTCAAAATATATTAGCCATTTCATCAAACCAAGACTGAAAAAAGAAAATGTGCTTTTCTAAATATGTGACCTAAGTTTACACTCAATCAGTTGCTACGGATGTCCATATCTGGCCACATTTGAGGGGCTCGATGAAATCAGTGAGAAATATCAGTTAGAGAGACTGAGAAGTTGGCATTCCAACAGTAGGAAATTCAAATATTGCTTCCATGCTGAGCTGAATAAAAGTGATATTTTTTTCCAGAAGTTTTGCAATTACATAATATAGCTGATGACCCGCTAGGGGTTCAATAAGTCACACTATACTGGTATAAATCAAAGAATTAATGCAATGAGATCCTAAAAAAGGTGGTGGTGGGGGAACCATCCATATCTAAGTAATCCTGGTACATCTCTCTCCATCTCTCTCTCTCTCTCTCTCTCTCTGTGTGTGTGTGTGTGTGTGTGTGTGTGTGTGTGGTTAGAGTGCAGTACTGCAGTACTGCAGGCTATTTCTGCTGACTGCCTTCTGCCAGCAGTTTGGTAGTTCAATTCACACCGGCTCAAGGGTGACTCAGCCTTCCATTTTTCCAAGGTTGGTAAAACGAAGGTCCAGATTGTTGAGGACAATATGCTGATTCTGTAAACTGCTTAGAGAGGGCTGTAAAACACTGTGAAGTGGTATATACTGTAAGTCTAAGTGTATATATGTATATGTTTTGTCTGTGTACATACATACACACCGATGCACACACACATTACTGGTACACAGAGAGAGAGAGGAGAGGGAGAGGAGAGACAGGAGAGAGGGGAGAGGGGGAGAATCCTATCTTTCATTTCACTATCACTTCCAGAAAAGTATGGCACTTTTTGACTTCCCATATTTCAATACCCAAGAAAATACATAACAAGGGAAGTTCTTCCATTATATGTTTTCAGTTGTGGTTCTATTGTCAGCCTTAAGTCTTTCCTTAAGGAAATAATTAAGGAGTTCTTCTGGAAAATTAAGAGGTTGTGTTTACCTAGTTTCCTAAGAGGAAACTTCAGAAATACTAGTTATACTTAGCTCTAAAAATGCAAAATGGCATGCAAATTAAGTAACAGGCTAGTAAATCTATAAGGGCCATTATGTGACAATATTTTCTTGATCTGACATATTGTCCCAAAACAAATTTCAATAGAGGTCATTACTGAAACTTGAATTTAAGCATATTTCTGAATAAACACAGAGAGAGAGAGAGATACACCACAACAGAGATAAATATTTTCTTAGTTCATTTATATATCAGACTTCTTAATCCTGACACATCTCTCTCTTTCTCTTTATACACACAGAGAGAGAGAGAGAGAGATGCGAACACACATATATATTTACTTATTTTATTTAGATATCAAACTTCTTAATCGCTCATTTCCCACCTACAAGCATACAGAGGCACTCACAAATATTATTTATTTATTTATTACAGTATATGTATGCCGCTACCCCGTAACAGAGATTCACAGATAATAAGAGGAGCTAACAAATATTAAAATACATTACAATAAGATAAAACATAAACAACTGAGATTTTAAATTGAAATGGTCAAGTTAAAAGACTAGCGTACTTTAAAAGCTGTAGGTGAATAAAACAATTCTGTTTGGCTTTGTAAAGATAATAAAGATGGCAGCTTGTCAGGAAAGGCTTTTTCAATATCCAGGTATCATCACCAGAAAAAGATATTTTTTAATGATAGCGCATTCTACCTTACTTGGCAGGAAAGAAGAACTCAGGATTTGGATAACTACTTTTAAGCAATGTAGGGCTTTCAAGTTTAAATCAGCTTGGTCTCAGAATAAAAGAATTAGTCCCATTAATAAACCTGTGCTCTGATTCGGGATCACTTCCAATTTCTAAACCATTTTTAAAAGTCACCCAAGGTATAATTTATTGCAATAGTCTTAATGGGAATTGGCCCAGCTAGTTCCATTCAGCTAAGGTCACTGAGAGAGTTCATGAAAGATACTTGTAATCACAAGTCTACTTAGGCTAGCTGAATAAGTCAGAAAAATTAATAAGGCATTCCCTAGAAATATTGCTATAGAACCTGCAAAAAGCAAGACAGTGAAGAATATACCTATCAGTGAGTTCTTCCTCTAAGAAGACATAAACAGGAATGGGAGATCAGGCTTAATTTATGAAATGTACATTTCAAGATAAGAATCTGTGGCAGGGAAACTAACAAGCAAATCTGAAGATATTACATCAGGTTAGTAGATATTAAGGGCTAGCACACTCTGAAAATGATTCAGAAGGAATTCATCAGATCTCAGATGAGCAAAGCACCACTTTGTTACTCATTAAAACAGAAAGTCTTTTCTGCATTTCCATTCAAGCCTGGAAAAACTTGTAACTGGTTTAAGAAGTTGACTCATTAAAGACGAGACAACTCTTAGAACTGCTGCAACTTTTTTTCAAGCTTGTATGGAAGCTCTTTTAATGCAGTGAGTCTGTAGAGCAGAGGTCTTCAAACCTGGCAGCTTTAAGACTTGTGGACTTCAACTCCCAGAATTTTCCAGCCAGCTATGCTGGAGGATATGGGGAACTATCCTATCAGAGTTGAAGAAGCTTCTTGGATGAGAAGCAAAACGTCTTCAAAGAAAAAACAAAAAAGTCTAGTTGCCTCCTGAAAAAGCACCTTTGGGACAATTATGACCTGGATGACTGAAAATCTCTATTGACTTTTAGCTATACAATTTGGGATGAACATCCTTGAATGGTGTGGGAGTAGTAATGGATTTCCAGAGAAAAAATTGCAGACTACAGAAACCAGGAGTCACCTGAGTTTATCTGAGGACACAGATAAACCTCCAAGTGCTTCAACAGCCCTCTAAAATGATACAAATGACCAGCTATTTTCAAGAAATATAAATCCTTCCATTCCCCACTATCCTGTCAGAGCTGGAGAAGCTTCTTGGATGAGAAGAGAAACATCTTCAAAGAAAAAAACAAAGTCCAGGAGCCTCCTGAAAAAGCACCTTTGGGACATTTTAATGCAATGCTTTTAATGCATCAAAGCACATCTGAGTCATTTTCAGAGGTTGCACAGTCCATGCAGATAAGTTTATTGCTGTTATACTGGCATAGGTTTTCATGACCAGTATTGTTGGGCAATGATAGGCTTCAGGCAGTGGTGGTTTTCTACTGGTTTGCTCCAGTTTGGGTAAATCAATAGTGGTGGTGGTGGGAGGCTCCGCCCACCCACCCGGACATCATCATGGATGTTCTGCCCATGCGCAGAAGTGCAGAAGTGCCACATGCGAGTGAAGCGAGCACATATGCGCACTCCCGGTTCCGAACCAGTAGTGAAGGTAAGTGGAACCCACTACAGGCTTCAGGTTTATGACCATGATCTAGATTTCCTGACATTTTGCCAGTTTTTGTGGCTGGTAACTTAGGAAGCAAAGCAGTGCTATGCAGACCACAGGCAATTAAGCAGGGATTAACTGATCTCTTGTCTTTATAGTCAAGCATCCTGATTTCTGATTGGTATTTGGTTTTCTTTCTCTTTTAAAAAATAATAGTATTAAAGATTATAAATAGAAAGAATAAAAATGAATATAGACTACAAAAAATGTAAGAATAGCCAAGCAGGTTTCTGATTGGTGCATGTTACTGTAGTAAGGACTCGTCTGTTATTTTATTCTCACATTAAAAGGAGATTGAAGATATAGTAGCACAGTGGTTAGAATGCATATTGGAGGCTGACTCTGCCTGCAGCCAAGAGTTCGATCCTCAAGGTTAACTCAGCCTTCCATCCCTCTTAGATGGGTAAAATGATTGTTAGGTGCAATATGCTGATATTCTAAACTGCATAGAGAGTGCTGTAAAGTGCTATGAAGTAGTATACAATTCTAAGTGCTATTGCGATAGCTATTGGGCAGTCACTAGCCATTTTTTTAAAAAAATATTTTATCCTATTTTAAATTCTTATTTTTCCATGACGGTCTTTTGTAATAAATAATCAACTTATCTTAAGCCATGGTGGCAGTTAGAATGCAGTCCTGCAGGCTACTTCTGCTGATCACTGGCTGCCAGCAGTTTGGTAGTTTGGTTGCTCAAGGTTGACTCAGCCTTCCATCCTTCCGAGGTGGGTAAAATGAGGACCCAGATTGTTGGGGGAAATATGGTGATTCTGTAAATTGCTTGGAGAGGGCTGTAAAGCACTGTGAAGAGGTATATAAGTCTAAGTGCTATTGCTATTGCTAATGTACCTGTTTGTTTAAATAATCCTACTACCTTATTTGAACAACTACAACATGGAGGCAAAGTGCTACAGAAACGTCTAATTCTTTGCTGCCACCTAGTTATCATCAGGATTTTTGAAGCCAATTAAATAGATGTCCACATTTTTTTCTTCCTATGTACGTTATTCTTCCAATAGAAGTAATTGGGAAACAGCAACAGAAACTTTGAAAAGGTACTATAACAATGAAAGCATTTTTTTTTCTAAAGAAAGCAAAATGTTATGATGTTATCCAAAGTCACAGTAACGGTAGAGAAGCATGAATGCATTTCTTAAAAGGTGAAATGCAATGATATTCTCATTTAGCAGCCCAGGTGTTAAAATTTTATTGGGTGCTAATTTAATTTTTATACCGTCAACACTTGTCTGCATTGTAACACCTGCTGAATACTATTCTACAGCAACAAAGTACATCTTTACATGGAAACAGCTGCCTAATCAATATGACTGAAAGGAATATATAGGAAAACTAGAGAAGACTCCAGAGGGCAAATGGAGCCCAAAGGAATTAAACTTCATTTAATGTGTTTAGAACCATGATGTGAGAAGGAAAACAAACTAAATAATTTGCTTTTAGATTTTGCTTTGTAATCCAATGAGAATATTTAGCTGAAAGCAGCAACGAAAACCGTGCCAACTACATACCTAAAATGATACAAAAGGGTAACATTTAAATTTTCAAATCTAGCACGATGCGCTCAGAAATATTTACTTCGGAAAATAAATTGAGTAAATGTCATGGAAAACAGGACAGTTAAATCAGCTTTGCCCAATCTGCTGGTTTCCAAGTGTGCTAGGATTTCAGTTGCTAGAATTCACAGACTGTGGCTGGATTTTAAGAGTTGTATTTTTGATATATGTGGTGAAAAATTGAATAGATCCATGAAAACACACACTTTGTGGAAAAGCTTTTTAAAAGCATTAACAATCAAAAGAGATATACTGTATATATGTATGTTCTTATGTGAGCACTTTGCTCACATAAGAACAAAGCTAAAAAACTCCAGCCTGAAGATGATGAATGAGATCTCATCGAAACGTTACCTAAATATTTTCAATCTTACACAGGAAAAGACCCGAACATACCAAAACCTGCAGATTCCAATGTTTTATCAGCTACAATGCATCCAATCTGTTTACTAGCTTAATTCTAAATGGTGGATTTAAAAAAAAAAGGCCTAAATAATTTGAAAACTATAGCTAATCATATGAAGTTTCTCGACCATCTAATGAGAAGCTTCTTGCACTCATCCTGAATCTTCAGAAGTATGGATAATTGGAAAACCCTGAAGGCATTATTTTTGTTGGTCAGGTTTTTATGAAGCAATAATATTCTGAGTTTCTGTCTCTTCAGTATTGTGAGCCTTGGTGGTGCAGTGGTTAGAATGCTGTACTGCAAGTTAACTCACTGCTCATTACAGGAGTTCGATTCTGACTGACTGAAGGTTGACTCAGCCTTCCATCTTTCCAAAGTCTGTAAAATGAGGACCCAGATTGTTCGGGGCAAGATGCTGATTCTGTAAACCACTTGGAGAGGGATGTAAAGCACTGTGAAGTGGTATATACAGTAAGTGCTATTGCTATTGCTATTATTTCAGGAAAAAGAATGGGAACATTGGAATCATTGCACGCAGCAGTGATATCCATAATTAATTGAGAAACAATGATTAAGCTATTTGGATTAATTTAATAAACATTCTGGGTAAGCCCTACAACACAGCCAGAATGTATAAGCCAAGCATGCTTCCAAACAGGAACATTTCATTTTATATTTCTATTCTGTATGAAAAGTATGGATTAAAATTGAAAAATCACCAACCATAGGGTCAAAGTATGAATCAAAGTTCATTTATCCTTAGAAGCCCTTGTTCTGAATCTGTTATGAAGATCAGAATGCCTACGTAATAAAGTTTTAGTTCCATAAAATATTGATAGGTTTCCCCAGGAGTATTTCCGTTTGCACATGAATTTGCACATTTTCGCACAATGTGATTTTTTTTTTTAAAAAAAAGTTAACACTATGCTTGAAATATAAGGGAACGGAAAAATTAATGGTGAAACTACTGTTTAAGCCCCTGAAATATTCAGCTGTCATTTATACTCTGGTGCTTGAAATAAACTGGACTATGCTTGCACTTCAGGGATGCATTGTGACTTCTCTTTGCATTATATCTGTCTTTACCATTAAAAATGGGAGTGTTGGCTATAACTCAATAGTTGTAAAATATGCAGATGTCATATTTTATTGCACCACAACTTTTTTAAAAATGTTTTGGTTAGTTTACATTTTCTCTCCATTCTCCCTGCATGCTCTTGGGTATATCCCAAACAGCTGGATTTTCAAAGGGTGTTATGCTGATTAATGGTAACTCAGGAGACAGTCATTACTTTTAATGATGTAGCTCTGTTTCATTGGGCATGGTGTCTCAAAATGTGCCTGGATAAGCTAAGCCTTTGTTAAATGTGAACGTTGCTTTTTGATACTGTCATAAAACAGACAAAAGAGAAATTCAAGATATAAATAACAGCTCCTGAAATGCATCCGCTCTTCAGGGGGAATTTGGTCTTTTGTCACTTCTCCCTCAAACACATTAAAACTGTTAGAGGCTTCACTGAATATTTTTGTACAACACAACTTGATTTCAGTTCATGCAGGGGTTGGACTTAACTCTAATTAAGACAACTCCTGAATAGTCATTTGTAAGACATACATGGGATCGTATTTTAGTTCAGACACATTAAGTATAAGAGTGCTATTACTTTTACGCTTCTATGGCATTATGGGAAGCAAGTTCAAATATCCCTAGAATAAGGAGGAAAGCATCACATTTTCCTATGGAACATTAATTTTCCATGAGGAAGAAGTAATTATTATTTATTAGGATGGAATTCAGTATGAATCACAAGACTTTCATTCTAACTCATGTGATTCTGTTGCACATGTAAATCACATGAAAATGGATTCCCACATTTTAGATCTATGATATCAAGATCCTTCAACTAGTTAGAGATATACTAGATAGATAGATAGATAGATAGATAGATAGATAGATAGATAGATAGATAGATAGATAGATAGATAGATAGATAGATAGATGCAACATTTTGATGATAATAATAAACCACATTTCAATATTTAATGTAAGGATAGGTACATTTTCTGAAGGATGTTTTTATTTGGTAATTTAGTCTGCTAAGATTTTGAAGAACTTATTCTACATTTTTTGAGTTTCCTAACTTAAAATGACAGGAAAACTTAGGCAACTCAGACCCAAGTCTTTGACAGGGGCAGATGACAATCTTGATAGGATAATAAAATGGAGATACTTAAAACTGTTGATGCACCTCTATCCACATGAAGAAGTCCTCTCTTACATAATCTAATTTCAAGTTTTTTTTTCCTGAGTTTTCCATGGTTAACAGATGTTTTGCCTTGAGCTTTTCATCATTGAAGCTGGATGGCTGTTGGTTTTTGAGATAACTTTCATCTCTGCCCTGAGAAACTTTGGCTCTCTAGCTTCAGCATTTGTAGCATTTCTTCTCAGTGTGTGAGGAGAAAATACCCCTCCTTTCAAAAAAACATTTACATCTCTTTATAAATTATTGGCCTAATGTAAAATTATAACAACACACAACCAGGAAATATCTAGCAACTGCTGCCAACTATTCTGAAATCAATTTAAGGGGCTGCATACAAATACACAATCAAATTAAACAAACTCTACAATGCTAAGGAAATTAGATTATTTCAAATGCTTATCTTCCAATTTGTGTCTTGGCTTAACAGATGCCACAGCATCCTTCATTCTAACTAAAATTTCATTTAATATCTCTCAATCCTGTATTATTATTTTTTTTAAAAAGAAATTGTAATGGTGGTGGGTTTTTTTTATTTTTATTTTATTTATTTATTTATTTATTTATTTAAATTTTTATACCGCCCTTCTCCCTTCGCCCTTTTTTTATTTTCAAAAAAATAAATAAATAGCAAAAGATAGGCAAGGGGAGAAAGCAATGCCAACAAGCTCCTACTCTGCCAAAACAGATGCATATTTGAAAGCACCTGGCAAATAACCTGAATTTCATATGTCAAACATAGTATTGAAGATGAAATGCAAGCCTTTGGCAACAATCAAAGTGGCCCTGAGCTACTTCAGAGAATAACACCCCCTCCCCACTCCATTCTTTACTCAAATGCTATGCATCAAACAGGTAGAAGAAGCAGGACACGTCTGCAAACTTGAAGTGTGAGCTGAAACAGATGGCAACACAGCACGAACGAGAGAATGATAGCCTAACACTAACATTTCCAGGGAGATATGAATGTTTCTAAGAAATGTCTTGGGGCTGATCCACCATTTACATGGTGGCATTCCTCCCACCCCAAGCAACTGTGCTTAACGCTGTATAGAAAACATGGCTCTTGTGGGGGAAATAAAAAAGGAAACATATCTATATATCAAGTACTGCACTGGCCTTCAGACCTAACCAATATCCTCTGTAAGTCATACAGTCAGATCTGTGTTCATGACGACTGCACATTTTGGCTCCCTCAGGAAATGGAGTACAGCCCCCAAAGAGTCAGCAATTGGTAATGAGCCCATGTTAACACAACTCCATCTGTGTTTTGTGCTTGGCTTCAAAAGCTGTTTCTTAGAATTATTAAAAATTGAGAAAGAGAGGGATTTCCTCCCCCACCCCACTTCATTGGCATTTCCATCACCCAGGAACAGAAATGTTATTTTTAGCTCCATAGATTGTTCCCTCAGGCACTGGCAGTGTCTGTGACAAAAGCAAACACATACAGGAAATACTATTTGAAAAATATAAATACTTGGCCTCTCCTTGAGACTAGCACACATTTTGCATGTCAGGAACTAAAAATATAAGTTCTGCAATGATTTTCCTCCGATAACACTGCGGCTGATTGGAGGAGATTCAAATATCTTAAAAGAAATTCCATCGGATCTACTTTCTCTGCATGGAAAGAGATTCTTTTGCTCTTGAGATGAACCTGAACTTGTTAACCAATGCTAGAGAGCTGGCATCAGAGCACCCTCCTTATGAACAAAAGGTTATTTGTAAGAAAGGGCTTCATAATCTGCAAGAGTCTCTCTCAAGGCCTGCTGTTCAGGATTAAAACAAAATTAAGTCCCAGACCGCTGAAATAGGATCTGCTTTTAGTGTGCTATCTATGTTTCAACTTGTGAGACAAATGACATTTTCTTTCTCTCCTAACAAATGCCTGCAAAATGAACATCACAATGCAAGTTTCACCTTACATAAATGTGTCCCACATCATGACACACATACAAAAAGGATAATTGGATCATAATGCTCAATTCATATTCTCCCCACCTGCCCCCAGATCCATTGCTTGACTACTTTGTTCTAAGGTTAATATGTTTGTAGAACTATTTATCTTTGTAGGAAGAATACTACTCCTTTATTCTGTGACTGCATAGAAAAAATGGGTCAGACTTTTCAAGACACATTACTTTTCATATTTTGCTTTGGATGTGTTTTTACAAGAAGATTCTAAAAATTGGACTTCTGGGTTTTAACTCCTCAGGTGAAATCTATGCAGATGTTGTAGATCAGGTCTAAGGAGTCTAGTGTTCTCCATAAAATTTGAAATTTGATCAACCAATCTCAGCAAAGGACTATAATTAACTATAATTAACTAAGATTAACTGGGCAAGGGGCTATGGAACATCTAAAGAATATTAGAATCACATATACAATATGGGAAGCTATATAAATTTAAATAAATACATTAAGTTACTAATGCTCTGCCACCATCAAGGCCTGTTTAAGAACTTGCCAACTGCAGTATTGATTAAATTACTCTCTTCAGATGATGCTTCAGCAGAGTTAATCTTTGCTGATAAATTTATTTCTTGACATAGTCTCATACTCAATTATTGCGATTATTATTTTTATTTTATTTATTTATTTATTTATTTATTTAAATTTTTATACCGCCCTTCTCCCTTCGCCCTTTTTTTATTTTCAAAAAAATAAATAAATAGCAAAAGATAGGCAAGGGGAGAAAGCAATGCCAACAAGCTCCTACTCTGCCAAAACAGATGCATATTTGAAAGCACCTGGCAAATAACCTGAATTTCATATGTCAAACATAGTATTGAAGATGAAATGCAAGCCTTTGGCAACAATCAAAGTGGCCCTGAGCTACTTCAGAGAATAACACCCCCTCCCCACTCCATTCTTTACTCAAATGCTATGCATCAAACAGGTAGAAGAAGCAGGACACGTCTGCAAACTTGAAGTGTGAGCTGAAACAGATGGCAACACAGCACGAACGAGAGAATGATAGCCTAACACTAACATTTCCAGGGAGATATGAATGTTTCTAAGAAATGTCTTGGGGCTGATCCACCATTTACATGGTGGCATTCCTCCCACCCCAAGCAACTGTGCTTAACGCTGTATAGAAAACATGGCTCTTGTGGGGGAAATAAAAAAGGAAACATATCTATATATCAAGTACTGCACTGGCCTTCAGACCTAACCAATATCCTCTGTAAGTCATACAGTCAGATCTGTGTTCATGACGACTGCACATTTTGGCTCCCTCAGGAAATGGAGTACAGCCCCCAAAGAGTCAGCAATTGGTAATGAGCCCATGTTAACACAACTCCATCTGTGTTTTGTGCTTGGCTTCAAAAGCTGTTTCTTAGAATTATTAAAAATTGAGAAAGAGAGGGATTTCCTCCCCCACCCCACTTCATTGGCATTTCCATCACCCAGGAACAGAAATGTTATTTTTAGCTCCATAGATTGTTCCCTCAGGCACTGGCAGTGTCTGTGACAAAAGCAAACACATACAGGAAATACTATTTGAAAAATATAAATACTTGGCCTCTCCTTGAGACTAGCACACATTTTGCATGTCAGGAACTAAAAATATAAGTTCTGCAATGATTTTCCTCCGATAACACTGCGGCTGATTGGAGGAGATTCAAATATCTTAAAAGAAATTCCATCGGATCTACTTTCTCTGCATGGAAAGAGATTCTTTTGCTCTTGAGATGAACCTGAACTTGTTAACCAATGCTAGAGAGCTGGCATCAGAGCACCCTCCTTATGAACAAAAGGTTATTTGTAAGAAAGGGCTTCATAATCTGCAAGAGTCTCTCTCAAGGCCTGCTGTTCAGGATTAAAACAAAATTAAGTCCCAGACCGCTGAAATAGGATCTGCTTTTAGTGTGCTATCTATGTTTCAACTTGTGAGACAAATGACATTTTCTTTCTCTCCTAACAAATGCCTGCAAAATGAACATCACAATGCAAGTTTCACCCCTTACATAAATGTGTCCCACATCATGACACACATACAAAAAGGAGAATTGGATCATAATGCTCAATTCATATTCTCCCCACCTGCCCCCAGATCCATTGCTTGACTACTTTGTTCTAAGGTTAATATGTTTGTAGAACTATTTATCTTTGTAGGAAGAATACTACTCCTTTATTCTGTGACTGCATAGAAAAAATGGGTCAGACTTTTCAAGACACATTACTTTTCATATTTTGCTTTGGATGTGTTTTTACAAGAAGATTCTAAAAATTGGACTTCTGGGTTTTAACTCCTCAGGTGAAATCTATGCAGATGTTGTAGATCAGGTCTAAGGAGTCTAGTGTTCTCCATAAAATTTGAAATTTGATCAACCAATCTCAGCAAAGGACTATAATTAACTATAATTAACTAAGATTAACTGGGCAAGGGGCTATGGAACATCTAAAGAATATTAGAATCACATATACAATATGGGAAGCTATATAAATTTAAATAAATACATTAAGTTACTAATGCTCTGCCACCATCAAGGCCTGTTTAAGAACTTGCCAACTGCAGTATTGATTAAATTACTCTCTTCAGATGATGCTTCAGCAGAGTTAATCTTTGCTGATAAATTTATTTCTTGACATAGTCTCATACTCAATTATTGCGATTATTATTTTTATTTATTTCTTAGATTTATATGCTGCCCATATCACTGTCAAATGACTTTGGGTGGCATGTAAATTTTGATGATGTCAAGTTTTGAGAGAACCATCATAGAAATGGCCTGATTTTTAAATTTTAATTGAATTTAATGGGTTTTAAATTTTTGTAATTTTATAGGGTGTAATGTTATTTTAAATTTTTTGGCTAATTGAATAAGTTTCTTAAGGGTTGTTTTTAATATTGTGTATGTTTCTGTTTGTATTTTATTTGGCTGTTCACCGCCCTGAGTCCTTCGGGAGAAGGGCGGTATACAAATTAAATAATTATTATTATTATTATTATTATTATTATTATTATTATTATTATTATTATTATTATTATTATTATTATTATTATCATCATCATCATCAAACAGTATGTCCTTGACAAGGATTTGAGACAATGGTAGAAAATCAGCTTATTACTGAATTATAGACTCTTTTCATTGTTTAATTATTATTTTTTAATATCCAGCTTCCTCCACAAAGTGTGTTTCAGTAGCCAAATCCCATATCTTATTATCAGTAGTTTGGAAGGTTTAACAAGAACACCTACATCCTTGCCCAGATGGGACAATTGAGAAAATCTCATGTATCCCTTTTATAGGTCATGAAACTTTGAATTACTAATGCCTTTATTAAACTCCTGCTCTGGCTGGCTGGTAGAAAGAATGCTCTATTTTTGTTAGCTGACAAGTCCACAGAAATAACTAGTAGGTTAACCATATTTTGTTAACATCATGATTGAAGTAAGAATTATTTAACATGGTTTCACATTGGTAATAGCTGCTGGCTGGTTTATTTCTCCCTGGATGGTCTGTAATCCTATTAATTTCCTGGTCATTCCCTCCAGACTGTTAGTTTTATCTGCCTATATTTTAATAAGTTTGATATTTTGCTCTTTGTTCATTAATACATTTTAAAATAACTACCTACAACTGCTGAAGATAGTAATATAACAGATCAGCAAGTACTCAACCCTTTCTTACTCTTTCATAATTTATATATAATCATCTGCTTCACCTCCTTAACACACTCCAGCTCAGGACGCATACGTGATCTCAATTGTCTGCAATCTAATTCCTTTCACACTGTAGGATATCCTAGTTATATAAAAACAAAAGCTCAGGTTTAGACACATTTAACACAAGGGATTAATATGAAAAACAAACTTTAGTAACAAAACATTTTTGATATTAGTTATTATACACAATAGCAACAGGAGGGGATGCAATTTTAGAACAGTGTCAATTAATATTTATTTATTAAAAATTATATGTTTTGAAAAACAAGAGTTGTTTTAGTAGTTCATAACCAGACAGCAAGTTGCTGTTTAATAAAAAATTATTCCCCTGAGGAAGAACTGAAAAGTTAAAAACACTGGCATCTGTGATGATACAAATTGTAATCTACAGAGGGAAGGGAAATAAGGCAGCATAGATCATTCCAAGTGGATATTGCCTATTCTCCCTAGTTACCACTAAACAGCTCTTTAAGCTATGGAACTTAATTTCTAAATGAATAACTCTATTGCATTCAGGATCCAAGGCAGCTTTGGATGCTAAGTTTTGCCCTTGACAGTGCTCTAATATCTTTTCTGGCTCTTTCCAATTATCAATAATTCTTTTTAGGTTTATGCTTTACTTATATTTATATTTTTAATTTAAATGTATAATATGTTAGTTTTATTTGTTGTGCTAGGTTTTTTTTTTTACTCCCTAAAGATGGCTAGTGTGAGCATGCAGTCAAAGCCCTGCTCTTTTTAACATGCATCATTTTAATGGTTTTGTTGTGCTTTCTTTCTCTTTTCACCTCCTTTGTGGATAACCTAATTCTCACAATCATTTTATGGAGCAAATCCTATTTATTATTCTATTTTTCTTTGATTGGTAAATTTCTGTGCTGCATTTTTGACCTATATGTGAGTTCCTTTCTATCTTTCAGTGCTTAACTTTTAGGCAAAACATTTGAATTTTGCACTGTTGTCTCTCCTGCTTAACAAAATCTCTAAAACACAGGTATACAATCTGCACTTTAAGGGATACATGTTACCATGCAAAGCTTCTATTCAGCCCCCAGCACGAAGTTTCAATATTTGTAAATTCAAATTAAGTTATTTTAATATTGGATAATATGCAATAGAGAAGAGTATCTGAAAACAAATTTAAGAGCAGAGTGTGCAAGATGAGAAAAAATGATACCCCCCCCTAAAAAAAACCCCTATATGTACAAGTTTTTAGAATAAAAATAATAATAATAATAATTTTCAAATATTTTTTAGGAGTTCAGTAACAGACAGAAAAAATAATCTTGAGGAACAGGAACAAAAAGTAACTAATGGTTAGATAAAAGATATGCAAGTCTAACCAGAACTGTAACCAGAGTAAGCATCTTAGACAAGACCCTTCCAACTTCTCATGAAGATAAAGAGAAGGAGGAGAGGACAAAGACATTTAGACATTCAAGATTCTGTTACTATAATTTTATTATAAAAGTATTATTAGCATAAAATTATTTTCTTTACCTAGTCAAGTCTGCCTTGAATGGCTGACAAGGTAATAAATGGACATTGGAGGGAGCTACTGTCTGGGGGAAGAGGGGAATTTATCAGTCCTTATTCCTCCTATAGTTAGATAAACATATTCATTTGTCCTACCCATATGTCCCCTAACTCATTCCACAAAATCCTCAAGTGCTACTAAATCAGAGATGGGTTTCAGCAGGTTCTGACCAGTTCTGGAGAACCGATAGCAGAAATTTTGAGTAGTTCGGAGAACCAGTAGTAAAAATTCTGACAAGCCCCGCCCCCATCTATTCTCTGCCTCCTGAGTCCCAGCTGATCGGGAGGAAATGGGGATTTTGCAGGAACCTTCCCCTGCCATGCCCACCAAGCCATGCCCACCAAGCCACACCACGTCCACCAAGCAATACCCACAGAACCGGTAGTAAAAAAATTTAAAACCCACCACTGCACTGAATCCAAAAAAAATATTATATATCCATGTTCAAAAAGGATTAGTAATCGGCTTATAGTACCTCATGTCCATTACAAATATTATAGAGGCTGCATATTAGAAGGAGAAACAGAAATAGATAAGGGGCATTTAATTATCTTCTGCAGAGGTGGTATTCAGCAGGTTCTGACCTTCTGGAAATTTTGAGTAGTTCGGAGAACCGATAAATACCACCTTTGACTGGTCCCGCCCCCATCTATTCTCTGCCTCCTGAGTCCCAGCTGATCAGGAGGAAATGAGGATTTTGCAGTAACCTTGCCCTGGAGTGGGGAGGGAATGGAGATTTTACAATATCCTTCCCCTGCCATGCCCACCAAGCCACACCCACCAAGCCATGCCACACCCACCAAGCCACACCCACAGAACTGGTAGTAAAAAAATTTGAATCCCACCACTGATCTTCTGGCATTTTTTCCCAAAAGAAATAGACACACAGACACAGACACAGAGAGACACTGATAGACATACCCAGAGAGAGAGACATTGATTATTTTTTCTTATATTAAAAAGATGAGGATATATATCCCATTTTCTCTACAAGTAACAAGTCTGTTAAGAGACAATTCATTCAGAGCATTCTGGAATTTAAAATAATTTTTCCATAACTAGTTTCTTTGACAAATTTTGATCTTGTGAAACATTTTGGAAATTAGATTGTAATAACTGAAACAGCTTGAATATCCACTTAATGGTGATTGTATCTTATGTAAAATTACTAGAGTATCTTCGATATAACTTCTAGAATAAAATCCATTTTTTGTCATGAACTATGTAGTTCTTTCTTTGCCTAGTTTTTGTTTGTTGACCACTACTGAATGTAAAGGTGTGTGCTGAGCACAGTGTTAGAGACTGAAAAAACAATATATAATATTTTTGTTGCTGCTCCTTCTGTTATTGTTTATGAGTGGTTTTGAAATGTGCTGCTCATTGCTGGACTACTGTGGCTGTGCAAAATATTTTTCAGATATTCAATTTGAAGATGATTCGATTGAATCTCCAAACTGAATAGACCTTTTAAATGTAATTGTGAATTGAATTAGATGCTTCTGAATTAATTAAGACAATTTGGATGCTTCTGCACATGCACAAAACTGCTTTTTTCCAAACTGCTTTTATTATTCACTTTATTTATTTAATCTAATATACTGATGGCCACCAAAGTCTCTTAGTAGTTTGTATTTAAAATTTGAACATTGAAAATTTTTAAGTAGTAATTAAAACAAGTAAAGGAATAACATTAATAATTAAACTAATCAGTAGTTAAAAGCCCATGCAGAAATATGTTTTGAGGGCCTTTTACAAGGAAAGCCCCACAAATTCTGAATTGTTACAAGAATAGATAATAGCAACTGCATTAATGTACAATAAATAAAATATAGGGGAAAATAGGTAAGTGAAATTTAAATGTGGAAAAAAATGTGGACATATAGAGAAATTGAAAATTTTTCCAGTACTAAGACTGAACCAAGGTACCAGAAATAAGAATTGCCATTCAATGGGTCATAGAGAAGTAATCTGTCAAGACAGCAACCAAACTGCCATGCAGCAAGTTACATTTCATTCAGCAACCTAATAGGTCAATGAAAGAACAGCTGAGCTAACACATGATGGCACACTGACAGAATGTGATTGACAAAGGACAAATGGTACAATAGAACCCTCAATTTGTGCATACAATAATCCAAGTATCTATATTGTTTGACATGCCCAGGTCTTTGTAATAGGAAATGTCATCTTTAGCATCTAGGAGTCATGTTTTTTGTTTGTTTGTTTTGCCCTCTGGAAGAGCACAAATCTGGGTGGTTTCAGATCTTCTAACCTTTAGACTGAATACTCTCCCAAGCACTTGGAGCGGGAGGTTAAACCAATCCTGTTGATGGATTTGTTTGATTTTAGGTACAAGCATAAGTTGTTGATATTTTAAGGTTCTATTTGCTATAGTGTGTTGGTTTTAATCTTCAGTGTGCTGCTTAGAGTAGCTGCTGTGAGATCAACAGCAATATAAATTGCTAAAAAAAATAAATATATGGAGCATTCCCAGCGGTGAAATCCACCCAGATCTATTTGGTTTGTGCGAAACGGTAGCGCAGGTGGGGGGAGGCTCCACCCAACCTCCGGGACATTATTATATTCCATTTTTGACCCTCTGTGCATGTGCAGAAGAGATGCATGCACACACACTCTCCCATGCACTCCCGTTCCCGAACCAGTAGCAAAAGTAAGTAGATTTTACCACTAAGCATTCCGGTCTTCCCCTATTCCTGTGTATCACTCAGCCTCAGGGTAACAATCAAAAGTGTGTCTGTCTGCTCATGTAAAGCTTAAGCTATTTTAATAGTTCTGTAGGATAACAGAGACTATCTTAGGTTCTGCATGTTCCAGAACAGGGGTCTCCAACTTGGCAACTTTAAGACTTGTGGACTTCAACTCCCAGAATTCTTCATCCAGCTGGCTGAGGAATTTTGGGAGTTGAAGTCCACAAATCTTAAAGTTGCCAAGGTTGGAGACCCCTGTTCCAGAGCATACCACTACTACATATGAACTCAAATCCCTGAATCTGCATTGGAAGTCTGTGAGTATCTCCATTAATAAATCCCTCTTTCCAGGCTACGACTCTTGTACTGCTAAATCACAGTCACCCCTTTCTAGCCCTGGTTATGTTAGGGAGAATTTAAGAGAAGTGATTTGTGTATGATTCTCAGATGGGAGTTTGAAAATAGTGAACTATAAATGGAAGAATTTATAACACCTGCAGGTGGACCTACTCAGATAATCTCAATAAGTATGGAGTTCATATAGAAGGAAGAGTTATTCCCTCTGTGCTTAAGCCACACAGAACTCTAAAGCTAATGATCAACAATTTGTGAAACAAATTAGTAGCCAGTTCAGTGCTTTAAGCAGAAGTGTAATATGGCCCCTTTGTGTTTTTCTCAGACTAACCAGCCTGCTGAATTTTATACTAACTGAAGTTTCTGGATTATCATGAAAGCATTCCTGTGGAGAGCACATGGCTATAGTCAATCTTGGAGGCTATCAAAATTGTAGTTCACAATTTTAAGCTCCAGACATCCCAAACAGAAGAAACTTTATTTGCAGGAGATTCATTGGAAGGATCCCAACTTAACAGTAATAAAACTGGGAGAAGTAAGCAGGGTACAACTCCCTCAACCTGAAAGAACTTCAGAATGCAGTATATGGAAGGGAAAGAAAAACTGCTTCTTTGTTATATGTACAACATATCAGAGAAGATCTGTTCACATAGCAGTTGCATTGACCTTTTGGGGAATCCCTAATTCAGATACTAGCCAGGACAATAACAGAATCACTGTAAGACTAGCTCGAATCTGTCCAAGTCCTCTTGGAATGTACTTTGATCCAATAACCATTTCAAGCAGAAAATCCCTGTTACTATGAGGTGTATGTAGCTCCTAATCTATCTTTAACCAGATGAAACCGTGATGACAAGGGGAAACCTGACAGGCCCTCTGCCACACACACACACACACACACACACACACACACACACACACACACACACACACATCACCTTTGTTCCAGAACATCTTCCTGATCAAAATAGAATAACAAATCACACATCTGAACTGCGTGATGTTCTAACCCTATCACTGCAGATTTTGAAATCTGGATCAGATCAATAGAATTCAGCACTTTGAGCATCTGAACGAAACTGTTTGATTTATATTTTGCCTAATTTGCAAAAGCTAGGCAGAAAAGCTGAGAAAATGAAAACAAGGTTCTTCCCTTGTTACAGAACTTTTTTAATGTTTTGAAAGTCCTTATTTTAACAAATCACATCATGAAAATTACATAGTAGGTAAAACTTACCATAAAGTTCCTCCACACAGCTTTGGTTGGCTTTGGTTTTTTCACAGAGTGAAAAAACAAGGCAAGCAGGAATTGCTCATATTCTCATTTTTTCTTATATGTTTTCCAAATAACTAACAATCAATTTTTTTTCTGTATACAACACAGAATCTTCTTTCCAAGTTTTTTTTTTACTTCTCACAGAAGCATAATCATTTTGGGATATTCCATCAGAAGATAATGTTTCAAAGTTAGACTACTTTGTTCCACACTTGAAACAAATTGCTTTTTCTGTACTCTTCACATCATTGCACACCTATATGATGTAGATGGTTCTCTAGGAATATGAAGAATAGTGTGATCAGGCCTAGACGGGTTTGGTTTCTGTTTGAGTCAAATTGAATCTAAATCGGAATCTCATTTTTGAAAATCCATAGTTTCATATCTCTCCATTAACTGTGTTTGGAAAATCAATACATGGCTATCATCCTCAGCTCTTTAGAGTGTTTTATGAAATATGCATGCATAGAGGTCTAAAATTAAGAAATATGTAAAATATGAGATAAGTGACACATCTGTGCAATTCAGTTCAAATTTGTGCGGGGACATGATTCAGTTAGATTTAAACTACTTCAAAATTCCACATTTGACATGGGGGGAAAAATCATTTGTGGCCTATGACAGGAAAACTTAAAAATACCTAAAGCTGCTTTGTTTTTGGATCAGAAAGGAATAAAAACAGCAAGAATGGCAGTTCCTTTGAAAATGTCAATCTTGTCAAGTTAGATATCCTCGAGCATGTTACCACTGTGTGTGTGTGTGCTCACCCACCCACCCATACACCTTTAAATCATCTTGACTACTGGGGTTACCTGGATTAATCCCTGCAGTTTTCTTGGCAATATTTCAGAAATATTTGCCATTCCTTCCTACAGCTGAGTGGGTGTGACTGGCCCAAGGCCATCCAGTTGGCTTCATGCCTAAAATAGGATTAGAACTCATGAGCTTCTGGTTTCTAGCATGATACCATAACCACTACACCAAGCTAATTTTTTGCTTGCTATTGCAGTACATCTTTGACATATTCTTTTCCCCTATAAAGGACAAAGATTGCAAAGATAAAGTGAGGTGTGTAGAGTTGAAAGGGTTGGAGAGGCAGCAGACCAGTCTGCAAACTGACTAGCTAGCAACTAAATACAAAGCACAGTTTCAAAATTGCATTAAAAATAAGCTTTTACCTTTACATTTGGTTTTCCAGGGTGACACGAGCTTATGCCCATCTGCATCTGATCACCAAGTTGTGGGAGAGATACCAAGAGACTAGCATAGCCAGTTGATAATTTTGATCCTTCTTCAGAATTCCCTCATCATAGACAATATTTAAAAGGGACACGGTGGCTCAGGGACTAGGACGTTGAGCTTGTCGATCGAAATGTCGGCAGTTCAGCGGTTAGAATCCCTAGTACTGCCGTGTAATGGGGTGAGCTCCTGTTACTTGTCCCAGTTTCTGCCAACCTAGCAGTTTCAAAAGCACGTAAAAATGCAAGTAAAAAAATAGGGACCACCTTTGGTGGGAAGGTAACAGTGTTCAGTGCGCCTTTGGTGTTGAGTCATGCCAGACACATGATCACGGAGACGTCTTCGGACAGCGCTGGCTCTTCGGCTTTGAAACGGAGATGAGCACCGCCCCCTAGAGTCAGCAACAACTAGCACATATGTGCGAGGGAAACCTTTACCTTTTAGACAATATTTTGTTGCATTTTAAGTTATTAGAAAGGCAGCAAAAGGAGAAGTCACAATAAGATAGAGTGCAACAGAGATAAACAAGCAATGAAAAAATGGACTGGCTCTTTTTTGAAGACTTGTCACCCCACTGCTTTTAGAGCATTAAAGGTTTGGTCAATGTCTGCAAGTGTTAGCCTGTCATTCATTTCACCTATTGTCAAGAGACTTCAACCTGCCTGAGTTTAGCAGAATTAAAAAATAAGGTCATCCATGAGTCTGTATTTAGAATCCTGGAAGTGAGTTGATCTTGAATTAGCATTTTGCACTCTCCACAGCATGGAGATGTAACATTCTGTTAGACAAGAGAGTGCAAAGTTAGGGCTTATGGTTATCCATATCAAAGAAGTTGATGTTGAGAAATGAAGAATGAGAATGAAGTCTCCAAAAATGTTAGTTCTGCAGTCCCAAAAACACATCTGAGAGGCAGAAAATTGAGTGAGATGATTAATCTCATTGCTCCTGTCAATGAGCATCATATCCTTCAATCATCCGCTGCTTAGGATTCTCCATATGGTGCAATATTATATATTCTCTGTGACAATCCCCCAAAGAACAGAAAAAAGCTATCAGATCACAGAAGTGCTTTGGAAAACTCCAGAATGATCCAGAGCTACCTAATTCATGATTTAATCAGGTCACTACTTCAATTTGCAAATCTGTTTCAGTAGAATAATTTGATCAAAGCTTCATTGAATTCCATCATCAGTTTGAAACTTCACATAACCCTAATAAATAATTATTCTAAGTAGTATTTTCATTAAAAAGAAAACCCTTTCTTTAACAAATTAGAAATTTTCTTAAGACAACTCTAAAAATGATGTTTTTAAGTTATGGAAGAATGTTACAAAATATTAATATTTGGATTTATTTCATCTTTAAAAAGGAAAATATTTTTCTTTGCGTACTCAAACCTTAATCATAATTCTGTATTGTATTTAGTAAAGATAATTTATATAAATATGGCATATATATCGCTGAAGAACCTCCCCAATAAGACATTTGATTAATTTTTAAAGGATTAATGAAGACTCAGCAATTTTAACATTGATTTAAGGAGGTATAACAAGCAGTTGGATGGCATAACTCTTTGATGAAGAAGTTACATTCATCATTTACAGATCATTATTCACAGAACTGTAGCCCAGCTATTACTCCATTCCACTCTGTAATGTAGCATTATCCCTCTATAAAATTAGTAAGTATTGTAAGCTTTACAAATCTGTGCCATCATTAATGCCGGATTTGCTTCAGGGCACTTTGATTATTTGTTTGTGTCTTTGTGTGAGTTTGTGTTGAATCCCATACTAGTCCCTGTAGTCTTCTTGGCAAGATTTTGGAAGTGGTTTGCCATTGGCTGCTTTCTAAGTCTGAGAGACTCCAAGGTCATCCAGCTGGTTTTGTGCCTAAGGCCATACTGGAATTGATAGTCTCCTAGTTTCCTGCCTGTTGTCTACACATCTACACCAAAGTGGCTCTCTTTCAAGCAAATTTGGGAACTCTTATTTACAGATCCTCAAACTATGTGAACCAGCCCACTTTAGCTTACGAGTTCTTCCTAAATCTAGTATAAACTATGGGGGCACACTTTGTCTACCTTTGACTCCATTTCTATCTTGTAAATGTTGTAGCAAATGATGATTCTTGAATAAATAATCAACTATAATTTGGGTTGCTACTCAGTCAGATATTTCTTCTCTCAATCTTTCCTTCATAGGCTACAGTGGCCATTCTAAAGACCTGACTTTGCTATGCATTGCTATCCATAAAAGAAAGTTGAGTATTGAACAAAGATATTATTTTATTTCTGCAAGGAGTCTTGAATTTTGTTTTGGTGGTTCTTTATTGTTAACTCTTCACAGGGGAGAAGGAAAACTGGGGGATTTCTGTTAGTTCTTGGAAAGGAATATTGAGACTGTGAAGCTGAGGAGTGAAAAAGAGCTTTGCTGGATGAATCAGAAAAGTGAAGGAGAAATAAGCAAAGGAGCAATGGAAATAATGAGAATAGTGGCCAGTGAAATTGTTCATACTGCCCTTGAGCATGCTCTCACAATTTATGATGCACCATGCTAGATGCAGCCACTATTCATGGCTTGACAGGTAGTTGATAAAGCCTATGCTTGTAGTTCCACACAGGTAGCATAGGTATATGATTATTTTCTGTTCTGTCACATAAAGTTTGATGTGTTCTGTTTGGCTTGGGTAGTCTCAAGTTATGAAACTGTCTTGAGAAGAGAAAAAGGTTCACTACTGTAGAGAAGACGCAAGAAATTATGTTATGGCACACTTCAAGAAAACAAAAATAAAGGGCTTGATTGACTCACATTGTTTTGAGCGAAATAACCAGATTTTTTTTTAAAAAAACAAAACATGCAATTATATAATGACCAGCTAATGTGTCATTATGTAATCGTATATGTCTCTCTTTGTGTTAGCCATATCTGGAATCTTTACATGGGAACTAGTATTTGACCAAGTTGCCTCTAATAGATTGATAGGCCTGTACAGTGCTTTGGATTTGATTCCAGAAAAAACGTTGTGTAATACATGGGAGCATGAATTGTGGTATGTTTGTGCCCTTGCATATTCCAAGGCACATTTTTAGAATTGAATCTGAAATGCTACAGCCCTATTAGTTTATATTTGAAGTGCTACAGCATTCCAAAAGCAGAAGGGAGAGATTTACAGGCTGAACTGATTCAGTTTTGATGGCACACTGCCAGTTAAGGAATTTTCCATGACATTGTATGTATATTAATTTAGCAGATTCCACTCCCAGTGCAGATACTGAGATTCTGCTAATATAGACGTTTTACTCAACCCACACTCTGTCACATAATATCTATCGGGAGAACAGAAATGACACATGGATATCTAGCACAGCCTAGGAGAGGCAGTTAAGGATGTCCATCCAAATGAGCATTCAGTTGTTATCCCACTGGACAAAAGGAGAACATTTGCTTCTGGTGATGCATTTGAATATGCAGTCTGATGCACATCTGATTTATTTCCGAGTTTGTAAATGCAAAAATATCCAAGTCATTTGGCAGAGTTTCCATGGTTTTCTTAAGGCTGTGGATTAAAAAAATAAAATAAAAAGCAGACAATTCCATTAAAACAGAACAGGTTACAAACGTGCCGTTTAACTGTGCTAAGATATACATGACTCCTGTGCAGTGTTACCAACAGAAAGCTAATTCTTGGAAGAATTCCCTAGACTTCTTGCATACATACAAATTAGGAGGAGGGGGAACCTACCATGTGTCAATTAATTTAACCCACGGACATGTTTCATAGAAACTAAATGCCTCAATTTAAGTTTGCTTCTAATTTTTGTCACTGGTAAATTGGTTGTCTTATTTTCATTAAGCTTTTGTAGCCTGCAGAATTGTTTTAAAGTTTTCCCGCAAGTTTAACTTTCCCACTGTGCTTTTAATCTCTGGCTGTACATTGTTGGAGAGCATTAGTCACTAAGATTAACTGTAATGTGGAGCATTTCTTTTTAGTATCTGAAAATAACTATGAGTAATCCTTTTTTTTAGGCATGAGTCTAAATCACATGTACTTTTAGAGCAGCTAAGGAGCATGAGGATAAGTATGTGTGAATAAATTTAAATAAACATTAATTAAATGTTAATATCCTTATGTCACCTCATTTTAATAAAAAATTAAAATTTATATTATAGAATTACAATCCATAATAGTGCACAGTACAATCCAGCTTAAGGTGGCAAGAGTTAATTCTGATCCCCTATTCTTAAATCTCATGTAATTCATTGCCCAGATAAGACATATAGTGTGCCTAATACACATGCATAATGAGATTTTCATGTGAAAGCTGAAGGGAGAATTGGAGCCTTATTTTAAATATTGAGTTATTTGCTAGCAAAATATTATGTCAAAATAATGTCAAGGCTAATATTTTAATGAAGGTGACCCAATTTTCACAAGAATAATGTTTAAACAACGATATCTAAAGCAAAAAGGCCTTGATGCATTTCATGCATCAGATGAAACAGACGGTGGTCCATCAACGGTCATGAAATAATCGGATTGTGAACTTTAAGGGACCACAGAATTCTTTTTCAGTTTTGACACAAAAGGCTACCAAAACTATCTTTCTAAAAACTGTTTTGAAAATACGCTTTCAATCCCTTCCCTCCCCCAAAACAGTTTGAAAGAGTTCATTGCATGTAACAGTTTGGAAGGTAAAAAGCACAGAAGTCAGTCTGATCAGAAATTAACAAGTCAGTACATTATCAAGTGCCAGTACCAAGACGCCGATGCTGATATACCAATACCTAAGAACTCTGAAGGAATGTACAAGGTTTTGAAGAAAATAGGAGATAGATACACACACGCCCCATATATATAAATGGCTGTGGTAGTATGGTGAGGAGCCTATGGTGAGGAGCATAAAAAAATCTAACTTCCTGTCCACGTGTTGTCCCCTTCTTTCCTTGCTAGCCAACAGAGTAGCAGGAATTCTGTGCTATCTTTCTAATAATAAGGTTCGATACTTCAGAGACAATGACAGGACTCACATGATTATTATTATTATTTTTTATTTTTATTTTGTCACAATATCATATAAAAAGATTATATAGTATATAAACATATATATGAGTAAATATTAGGAGGCATAAGCATATATATATATATGAAGAAGAAAAGAAAAACAATAGGACAGGAACGGTAGGCACGTTTGTGCGCTTATGCACACCCCTTATGTGCACTCTTAGGAATGGGGTGAGGTCAATAGTAGAAACTTTTAGGTTAAAGCTTTTAGGATTATGGGAAGAGACCACCGAGTCAGATAAAGTATTCCAAGCACTGATGATTCTGTTACAGAAGTCGTATTTTCTGCAATCTAGATTAAAGCAGTTAACATTAAGTTTAAATCTGATGGTTGCTCTTGTATTATTGCAATTAAAGCTGAAGGAGTCTTTAATAGGAAGGACATTACAATAGATGATTCTATGAGTTAAACTTAGGTCTTGTCGAAGGCGACGGAGTTCCAAGTTTTCTAAGCCTAGGATTTCAAGTCTGGTGGGATAAGGTATTTTGTTGTTTTCAGAGGAATGGAGAACTCTTCTTGTAAAATATTTCTGGACTCGTTCAATTGTATTGATGTTCAATTGAGATGTGGTGAGGATTCCAAACAGGCGAGCTGTATTCTAGAATTGGTCTAGCAAATGTTTTATATGCTCTGGTTAGTAGTGTAATGTTTTTGGAAAAGAAGCTACGCAAGATTAGATTTACAACTCTTAGAGCCTTTTTTGCTATGTAGGTACAGTGGGCTTTGGCACTTAGATCATTTGACATGAAAACTCCAAGGTCTTTAACGGGGTGGGGGTCATCTGTAAGGTAATGTCCATCAAGTATGTACTTAGTGTTTGGGTTCTTTTTTCCAATATGTAAGACTGAACATTTGCTGGTTGAGATTTGGAGTTGCCAAGTTTTAGACCAAGTGATGATCAAGGTCTTTTTGCATGATAGATGCAAAAAGACAAGCTTTTTGCAACCTTCTCTTAAATATCAGAAGCACCATCAAACTGACAAGCACAGTTTCTGTTGAATCCATACTAGAAGCCATGTGAGGGCACTAATTTACAGCCTGTCTTCAAAGCCTATGAGTTGTTTACTGTCCCTTTCTGAGAGGACTATTTAAGCAGGAACTTCAATGGAGGACTAAATAGAAAGGACTGTGGGATTCTGGATTTCATGGAACTGCTTCTAGGAAGTAATATTTCCTAGGAGGATAGGAAATCCTTCCCTGTGGACTATGGTCTCTGAGGCTTCGGCAGAGGGAATGATTACAATATTAATGTTGATTAATTTATTAATTTAATGAATTGGCAAATATCCAAGTAATGATTAATGCCTGTATGATAAGCAATTATAGCTTCCCATAATTTTCATGTAAAACATAACCAAAATGGACCATTTCCCATTGTTATCACTATCTAGTCCTACTTATAACTTTCTAGTAATATATTTTTGCTACATTACAGTGTATAAAAGAGAACTGATGGAGATAGTATATGATTCATAGCTTTTACCAGTATAGATGAATACTATAGTATTTTATTCCTTCAAGGATTTGTGGAAAGGTGCTACACATAGCTAGGAAGCATGAGGTCTTCCTGCACCAGTCTTTGAAAAAAGTATGCAATAATGATAATGAGATATTTCAATTATCCTGATATCTAGAAACTGACTGCCAAGATTCAGAGGACCCCCCCCCAAAAAAAGGTCCTCTTGATGACATTAATTGGCCTAAAGGTAGAAGTAAGAGCAAAAATGTCTTCTATTCTGGAACTCATCTGTATACAAATATTTCTTTTTAGTTGAAGAACTGGAAGGTAACTTGCACCTTGAGGGAAAGATAGCATTTTATCCTTGTATTTGTGATAGCCAAAGAGAGGAACCGAGAAGAGAAATTGTTTAATGGACTTCAGAAAAATGTGTTTTGATTAACCCTGAGAGAAAGCAGGTCCAATCTAATCACTTGAAGTCCTGAAGAAGAAAATTATCCCAGGAATGATAGGACACTTTAGAAAATGAGATATTAAATCACAAATAATTATTGGACAGACCATCCTGGAAAATGTTCATCCAGCCTCCAATTATATCTTTTGGGAGAAAGAAAATGGTCAAGCTGCAGTTACAGAGGACTCTGGAAGAAATGGATTATCAGAGTCATTTTCATTTAAGTTTTGTAGAGAACCACAGGGAAGACCTTGGAGAAGAAATGTGGCAAAACATGAATTAAACCCAGGAAATGAAGAAAATGTTAGAAGAAACTTAAACTGACTCTGCCTTAATTCTGTTTGATATAAAAGGAAGGGAAGGGTTTGAAAATTCTACCTCTATAGCCTCTATCAATAAAATATAGAGTCCCAGTATTTATTGAGGAATATATTTCTTGTTCCTGCCCATCTTGAAGGTCTGAGAAGTTTCAGTTCTGGACATAGTAATGTGATTGCATTGGTTGTGCTTATCAAGCACCTGTGTAGAATGTGCATCATGCCCCTGTCTAAGTCTGAATCCGAAGGGGAAGATGAACAGCTGACAGAGAGCAAGAGAGTGGCTCTGTGGGCTGTGGAAGAAGCTGGGGAAGGGCAAAGTCAGGCTGGGCAGAACAAGGGAGAGATAGAACAAGGGACAGGGGGTTCAGATGAAGACCAAGGCCGACCCCCTCCTCATCCTAGGCAGCGCAAGGAAGAACAGAGAAGAGAGCAATGTGGGTTGCGTGGCTTACAAGGGAGGAAAGGGCCCCAATTCCCTTCACAAGGCACAGCTGCTGATGGAGTTTAAAGAAGAGGCAAATGGGAGGGGCAGTTGTCAGGAACAAATGCTGAGTTCATCATGTTCACCGTTTATCTGAGTTTCTGGCATCCTCCCAACTGGTTTGATTTACCACTGTGCTACTTCATTACTACTTTATCTTGCTGCACTGCTGGACAAATTACCTTATCTTGGCTTGTTGGATTTATAGTTGTAAGTTTTCTTACAATGTTTGGGACTGAAGTATTGTCAGCCAAAGATTATTACAGGTTGATGGAAGAACTCTCTTTAGACCAGAGAGTTGAAAGGGCCATCAGGGATACCTTTACTTCTGGCCAATCAAGATATGCTTCTCCAAGAATTCCCTGGAGATTTTTAGTGTCTGGATGAGAAAGAAAAGCTCAATCTCAGCCCAAGCAAGATTGATTAGCTATGGATCTTTGTTCCTCCTAGTTTTGGACATTTTCTTTTGTCCTGAATGGGACCGCACTGTCATCTTCTAGATTGGTGGACATTTGAGAAGGGTGGGCTTCCAAACTCTCAGCTCCTACTCAAGAAGCAGATGACAGCTATACTCAGCAGATGACAGCTATACTCAGGAAAGCCTATGAATACATTCAACCTGTGTGCCAGTTAATCCCATCCTGGAACAAGAGGACCTCATAAACATTCAAAATTTGCAATCCACTCTAGGTGAGGATGAACATGAAGAATTATTAGGAGTTGAATGGCATACAAAGGAGACAGAGGGAGGAGAGAGAGAGAGAGAGAGATGTAAGAGAGAGAATAAGAGAGGGCAGGTGATCAATAATATGATAGATAAGCTTTATTGTTTTTTGTTACTGTGGACACACTGGCACACATTAAAAATGAAATTCTGTTGCCTGCTCTCAAAAGTGTGCACATACAAAACACACTATACACATGCTATATACACAAACCCATATATATACATGTGCACGCACACAAACGCACACACAGGCACACACATACACACACACACACACATATATATGTGCCCTGCTCAAGCAACAGTTATATGTTATGTCCTGGATAAAAGGGAGTGAACATTCAATAATTTTTCTGCTATCCTCACCACTCTATGCACCGCCTTCATGTCTAAAGCAGTAATGCTTTCAAACCAGACTGTAATGCAATATGACAGGATGCTCTCAATCGTCCCTCTATAGAAAGTGGTAAGGACATGGGAAGGAAGATGTACTTTTCTCATACAACACAGAAAATGCAGCCACTGCTGTGCCTGCTTCACCAGTGTCTCACTGTGGACCAACCAAGCCAACCTACTCATTAGCTGCACACCCAGAAATTTGATGCTGCTAACCAGCTCCACAAGTGTAGCTATAAAGATATACAGGCAGACAGACAGACAGACAGACAGTCAGACAGACATGTAAATACTGCTTGTAGCATGTAGTCCTAAATATAATGGACTGAGCAGTGATAACAAGCCTGGCTATGTCCAAGCAAGAGCTCTGCTAGATGAGCTGTACCAGTTTCCAGTGAGCGTTTAAGTTAAATTCAATGAGCAGGTTATGATCTATAAATCCTCCTTACAGCATAGGACATAGCTATTGGAGACACCACCTATTACCTATCATACCTGCTTTTTTGACAAAGTTGGCTTGCTTTGATTTCTGCAAATTAACCAATGTCATCTAGCAGGACACATGAAGCAGACCTTTTTTATTGTTGTTGCAGCAGGAACATCTCTGGAACAGCTTCTTCCTGGAGATTAATGGATCAACCCCCTTTACCCATCTGTAAGTGATCTTTAAAATGGCTGCTTTTCCCCCAGGTCTTGGATTAGGGTGTTTGGGCCAACCCTCTTGCATTTAGGGTGTTTGGGCCAACCCTCTTGCATTTAGGGAGATGCATGACACAGAAGAAAGTGATGTCATTCCATCAGACTGCTATCTCATAAAGACTTTATCTGAGTGTATTTCTCAAGCTGAACCTTTAAGTTCTTCTTTCATAGCCTCTACTTCCTGTTCCAAAGCCTTTCAATGATAAAACAGAAAATTGTACAATGGAGATGACACAAAATGAAAGTTTTGCAAAAACAAATTTGACTGAAATGCAGTTCAGGGGCCAACATCTCACAAGTTAATTCCACAAAGACTACTTTTGTCTTTTTTTTATTAATAATATTGTGGTTACTAGTTTCATAAAGCTATGCAGAATCATTCTGGGATTTGACAGCTAGGAAAGAAAGAGGGAGAGAGAGGGAGAGAGAGAGAGAGAGAGAGAGAGAGAGAGAGAGAAAGAAAGAAAGAAAGAAAGAAAGAAAGAAAGACAGACAGACAGACAGAAAGAAAGAAAGAAAGAAAGAAAGAAAGAAAGAAAGAAAGAAAGAAAGAAAGAAAGACAGACAGACAGACAGACAGAAAGAAAGAAAGAAAGAAAGAAAGAAAGAAAGAAAGAAAGAAAGAAAGAAAGAAAGAAAGAAAGAAAGAAAGAGGGTGGGAGGGAGGGAGGGAGAGAGACCATGAAAACAAAATATAGAAGAAATATGTCTGAATATTGACAATGTTCCTTAAATGCTAAAGAGAAAAGGAACATGAACAGAAAATGAAAAAGGGGAAACAACCCACAGTAGCAGTAACTCTAGGAATTGTTAGAAAGGCTAAAACTCAGAACAATCTGTGGCTTGAGGAAAATACTCCTGGTGATTGCCTGCACAATACCCTGTGGTTTTCTTGGCAAGAGTTTGGAAATTGCCTTCTCCCTAGGACTGAGAGAGAGAGAATGACTGACCCAAAGTCATACAATTGGGTTTGTACCGAAGGTGAGATTAGAACTCAAAATCTCCTGGTTTCTTGTCTGGTGCCTTTTGGAGCATGTTAGACGCAAAAGGAAAGCCAAACACAATGTAGATCCATTAAGCAGAGTAAGTGGTAAATTAATAATGGGTGCTGGTGAGAAGATGGCTTTCTTAATACCTTTTTTACATTTGCTTTTTTTGAAAAAGGAAATGGAGACCTAGAGTAGCTAGTAATCATCATACCACTGGTGGAACAAGGGTACTGCAGCTTAAGAAGGCTAAGAGAATGTAAGGTAGCTAATATAAATTAAGTCATAAAGATAAAGACCAAATGGATTACATCCCAGGATACTGAAGAAACTCACAGAATTGATTGGTAAACCACTCTTTATAAACTTTGAATACTCCTGGAGAAACTAGTAAGACCTAGAAGACTAAAGGATAATGAATGTCATTTCCATCTTCAAAAAAGGGGGAAAGGGGACCTAGAATATTACTGATGTTTGTGTTGGATAAGATCTTCAAACAGATTACTCAACAGCTTGTCTGTGCACACTGGTATACGACGCTATAATGAACAGATGCCAGTATCAGTTTATCGCAAAGGAAATCATGTCAGATAAGACTTACCTCTTTCATTTGCGTTTTTAGCACAGTAGAGCAAGGAAATACTGGAATCATAGCATATCTGGACCTCAGCAAAGCCTTTGACAGTCTCATGGTATTTTACTTAATACAATACAATAACCTAGATGATATAAATGTTTCATGTATTTACCCAGAAGTGTTTGCTGTGTAAGTACTGCTTTTGTTGCGATTTTTTTCAGGATGATGAAAGCAGGACCACCTCACAATCCCTATCACAATGCACACTGAAAAGGGGTGTGGCTTGCATCAAGATATTGTGATGGTGTTTGTATCGCCCTGTTCCTCTGGTCCCCTGCCAGAAACTGCTGGATTCATAGTTGGTTGAATAATTACAGCAAATGAGTCCTCATCTTGGAAGGACTTATTGAGCAGAACGCCACAGGGTAATACCCTACACGCTGCTTAACATTTTATCAATGACTTGGATGATGATTTGAGGGGACTCTTTAAAAGTTCACAAATGTCACCAAGCTATGGAGAGTGGCTTATATTTAAGATAAAAGTGGCATGAAATAAATAGTATGGAATTGATCAGGGGAACATGTAAAGTTCTGCATCCAAGCAACAAAAATATAAGGCACAAATGTAGGATGAGAAACACCAACCTTCCCCGGAGTACATATGAAAGGTGTTCTTGTCAACTACAAGGTGAAGCCATGTGATACAGCTGCTAAAAAGGTTAATGTTATTTTAGGATGGATTAACAGGTGCATAAAGTCAGACATGGAAAATAATTGTCCTATTATATTTTGCCCTGGTCAAATTCCACTTAAAGTATTACGTCTGATTCTGGACACTACAATTCAAAAGAACAGTGAGAAATTGCAACAAGTTCAGCAAAGGGCTACTGCAGCTGTAAAGGGTCTGAAATGGAGCCCTGTAAGGAATGGCTAAAAGTTATGGGCATACTTAGCCATAGAAAAAGTAAGATATTAGTCTTCAAGTACCTGATATGTTGATACAGAATAAGATTGGTCATATTCACTGTTGTCTCCTGGCACAACTTTAAATTTCAAATTATTAGAACTTGCTGCTAGAGAGGCTGGATGGTCATCTGTCAGAGATACTCAATGGATCCTGCATTGAACAGACGTTACGACTAGTTTATGTCTGAGGTTCATTTCAATGGTTGATTCTGTATTAAAATTATCTTTCAATTCCTTATATTAGATTCATAGTATATAAAGTAGCATCTGATGAGCTTCTACCATCTGTTTAAAAGCCATCTAATCCTAATATTACAGCATTCCTCATCTGATTTATGTTGTAGCTGTTATGCAATTTGAAGAAGTAATGACAGCAATCTTAAAATACATTGTTTTGCAGTGGGTTTCTGCAAAACCCACTGAAATTTCTTTTTCAGTGTTGTGAACAATTGCTCTCTCCTTTCCCAAATATTCCCCCCCCACAAATTAAATACCTTTGGTCTTTCCAGTAAAAATAGTGACCTCTTCACCAATTCTCCCACTTTTTAAAATGTCAAGCTGGGTGACCTGAAAAACATTGCAACAATTGACCTTTGTGGGTTTCTAAAGGAGTACAGAAAGCCCCTGTGAAAAGCAGAAATGGTTTTGAACAAACATATTCTTATAGCACCCAATATGATGAGTTCTTTCTGTATGGGTTTCTTTTTGATCAGAACATGGAAATTCAAGTCAGCGAACAGCATCTTTTAAATAACATAGTTCACAAAATAGTCGATTCCTGGGAGTGGAGAGAATGGCTGTTATATTGTGTTGGAGATATGGGTGTTATTAATTTTTAATACACAATATCTCCCTATGGAATTGCAAAGGAAAATCTTAAGAATAATAAACTGGCAAAATGAACTAGATATCAAAGAGATAACCTCTTCCCCTGCATCTGAAAAGTCTCAGGAAGTAAAAGAGACATGACAGTAATATTTCAGAATGGATCATACAAACACCTCCGTTCATTTTTTATTATAGAACTCATGATCAAAAGCACTTTTTAAAAAAATATGACAAAGAAGAAATGTAGATTACTCTCCCAATTGCATGTTTGTAATTTGCTTCAATAAATTAGTTGTGGGATTCCTATCTCCAAAAATAAGATATAGTAACATTGTGACTGCATACATAACCAAACAACACCATCTACACATATGAAGAAAGAATAAATTTATAGCAGGGTTGAGGGAATACTAACATGCATACATACATACATACTGTAATGACCAAGAGTTGGTGCACAAGCAACATGTGCTAGGTGAAAGTTTGTCAGCCTTTATTCAATCACCAACCTTCAAAATCCCACAATCCAGCAATTCCCGATCTGTTCCCATAGTCTCTGCCCAGAGGGCACACCTACAGCCCAAGAGCAAAGCTCGAACCCATGTGCCTGCACATGCTTCATGCAACTTTCTGGCAGTGAAAGTCCATCAACTTCAAGGCAAAGGATCAAACCTTAATCAACAACAGCAAAGTTCTTCTAGGAGTTGTGGAGAGTGTTGCTGCAAAATAACTTGTTCCCAGCAAAAGCCCCTCCACACAGCATTTCTTTAAATGCTACTTTCCAGGTAATCCTTGTGAGGAGGAGGGGCGGGGTGTCTCTCCTCCCAAGTAGTTGGGTCACCCTGCACTGACTGACTCCTCTCCATTTTCCACACTCGGGGATCATGGGGTGGAAGCATTTGCTTGTCTCCGGAGTTCCGCTGCTCCTCTGCTCCTCTGCTCCATTGCCTGCACTTTCTATTTCCTTCCCCCTTCCTCGGTCAGCCTGCACCCTCTCTTCCTCCCTGCCTACTCTTCCAAGGCCCGAGGGGCTCAGGACTGCCTCGTCCTCATTCCCAGATTGTTCCTCAGGGACCATCGGGACTGCAACCACCCCTTCCATTTGCCCCAGCTCCATCTCTTCCTCCTCCTCAGACCCGGGCTTCGGTGGTGCCATGACACCTACATACATACATGCATACCAACAAATTCTAAAGAAAGGAGAAATTAAAAACCTAATAAGGACTGAGCATGCTCAGTGGACAGGGAATTTTGACTCTTAAAGAAAGATAAAGAAAATGTCTATGAAATGAAATGGGATGTTGTCTGAAGTGCTAGAAGCATTTCACATTGCAACATTTTGTTTTATATAATTCTTATATTATCAGCCACTTTGGAGCCAACTGCAAATTGCTTTATTATTTATATTTTACATGAGGTGGAATCTCCAGCTAGGCTGGAAGGTGGAGTTAAGAGATCTGGAGTTTGAAGTCTTTGCACTTCATGAAGCAGCACAGGCTGGATTTCTGTCCAAAATCCTTAAAGACTTATCTTGTCATTCCAAAAGGAATGCAGTCACTCTGGCAACATTCTTGTAATAAACTCTTATGGAGACTCTTCGCAAGTGGTTCTAGTTTCTTTTGTCTAACAGTATAGTAACTTTGGTAAATCTACAAAAAAATAGATTTTCAAATAATAATAATAATATGTTCATTAGAAACTACCTACAGGTCAAACTTCCTAGTCTACAACTAATAATGTACGAAATTCATGTTTTGGAAAACAATAGAACACTCAAGTTAGTTTATAGATTCATACATTGGTTTCCCAATGTTCTTATCTATCCCTTTTCTGATTTTCTAGGTTTTTTTTTTTTTTACATTTATATCCCACCCTTCTCCGAAGACTCAGGGCAGCTTACATTGTGTTATTAGTTAATATTCAGAAATGAGAAGCTATAACGTATTGGCAATGGAATCAATAGTCTGTTTTAAACAAAGTGTAAAGCTCCAAATTCCATAACTCTTATAGTTAAACTTTGGAGTAATCACTGCTAAAAAGTGATGTGTGTAAATGATATTTGGACCCCAAATTTAATTCTATATATAGAATTAATTCTATATATATATTCATTCTGGTTTAAAATTCAGGTACTTATGTTTTCTCCTTTTATATAATTCTATATTTTCAAAATGTAGTACTTAAATGAAATTAATAGTACTTAGTAAGGTTGGTAGTTGCACACAATGCCAGATGTTTTAGCTTGACCATATTGATATTCATCAATTGAAATGAGATATGTGTAGAAACTATCTCCAGTGAATCATGCTGTTAATATTTTGGGCAGAGATTGTTAATTTATCCAGGGCTCATGATTAGAAATCTTTCCATTATTCCATCGCTTTGGGATAAAATCTGGTCTTAATCCTATTAAATAGGGCTGTGGAATGCTTCAGTTTCAAAGGCAAGTGTTTGAGAGCATACAGAGGTGCCAACGTAACACCTGGCAAGAATTCCTTAAACCAACTATGTATTCTCCAAGGATCGTACTGCAGCTGTGATTAGAGGCATCTGCAGTAGAAAAGCATCATTTGTCAAAATGATGAAAGCAGTATCTTGGGATGGGAGTTACCCTTCTATGATGCATGCATGTGTGAGATGTCCTGATGTACATATTAAAGGGCGGCGTTTTTGGTGGGAAGGCACAATATTGCTTTTATCATTTGCACACATACTCATGCCCTGAGCCTACTTCTGGCATTCCTGGAAAGAGGAGCAGATGACAAAAGTTACAGACAAGTGCTATGGTGTCTCCTCAATATGCTCCAAAGCCTCTTGGAATACAAAATGCTGCACAGCCCTGCAGTTTACAGATTCTTGATGAAATTAATAGGTATCAAATGGTTAAATTTCATTAATTCTGAAAGATCTACTATAAGTGAAATTTAGCCTGGATGCTGTTTTCATTCTGACCTGTTAGATGTTTCACATAGTGTCAACACATATTTAGCTTTGGAGCTTTAATGATAGAATTTCCTGTGGCATCATGAAAGATTGGAATTCTGCTAAAAGTGATTATATTCAGGCCCTTTGTTTTCTTGAGTTTCAACAGTTAGAAGATGTTCTCATGCTTTATATTTACATGGAATTGGTGACTTATAGAGGGTAGATGGCAAACATCACCCACTCCTATCTCAGCAACCCACGCTTACATTGATTGGAGATATTCCTGAAACAGATTGTAGCTTTACTAATTGTAGACTTAGCCATCTATCATGCTTTTGGAGTCAAGGATGGAATAAACTAAATCGAAGTATTGTAGAGTGTCAGTCCTTTTAATCTTACTGATTTTAATGAGAAGGAAGCAATATAAATCTGAATTGCTCTGTTCCAGTACAATTGAGGGTCAAATGTTATCTCACAGCAGTGAGTTCTGTGCTAAGCTCAATAACCTGTTTGCAATCTGGGGGGAAAAAAATCCAATTAATATTTCAGTAGCTTTCTTTTGTTTCTCTGTTTTTTAACTAATTTCACTTTATCCCTGAGTTCAGCAGTAGGAAGTTCGTGGTGCTGAAATGTTATCAGCCTATATACTGCTAACAAGATAGAGTGGTGTGTATATGAGAGAAAGTTGATGCAAAACAATGAAAGTGCAGTTTGTTTGAGGTTTGGCAGCCTTGCCTAGATAAAAAGCCATAGCTGGTCCCTGTGTTACCAAAGATTGACAGTACTATTTCAGTTAAGTTTATTTTTCAAACTAAACCATTACAAAGTATAGTACGAAAGAAAACAAATTTGATTTTGAAGTTGACTTTTTGTGCTTGGAGCATGTGAAGAGGGAAAATGTTCTGACAGCTCAAGCTTACTCAAGCTTAATGACTGATCTAAATTGGAGCTTGGGAGAGAAAAGAAATTGTTTAGTGATGCCTCAGTTGTCATTGATTGCTATGAGCAATTTTAAAACTATTCAAGATGAGAATTGCCAATTTGGTTCTGAAAGGGGAGAGAGTGCTACATACGATTAGAAGCTGGTACAAATGGTATCTCATTTTTAAGCGATAGAGGAAGAGAGAGAGAGAGAGAGAGAGAAGGTTTGAATTACGTACATGCATAGGTGATAATCACCATTGCCTATAGAGTGTTATATAATATATCAGCAGGGGGTGGAAAAATCACTGGAGGGACCAACTGTGTTGGAGAAGATGGAAGGAAAAAACAACTTTCTCAGCGATGATTTTACTGTCAACAGTGACAATACAACCTGATAAAAACAAAATGCTGGTTGCCAGAAACACCAGCCAGTTAAGGAAAGCAAAGAATCGTTTTTGAAATATGGCCTGCATAGAAAGGTTTTATTTTTCTAAGGGATAACCAAAAAGCTGAAATTTAAGCTTTTTGCCCTTGGGAAATCATCTCCAAATAGCTATTCATTTTGAGATTTATTAATTTAATTTACTTAAATAATTTGCTCTAATACACTACTGCTGTAAATGGTTTACAGAAAGTAAAAATTAAAAAAAACCTCAAAAGGTTTATTGATAAATATTTATTCGTTTATTATATGCACTTTATGAAATATATTCTCTCAGCTATATAGACAAATATAAAACAAAATAGAATTAAAACAATAAAAATACAATTAAAAATAAAATCTAAAGTCATTTCTTAAAAAAAAAAATTCCAGCAACAGTAGCATTTAAATTGTAGCATTTAATTTTCAAAAGGACTACCATCAACAGAGTTTGATGGGACAATGTTCACATCATGGTAAAAGATTAAGAGATGGCACTTTCCTTGCATCGGGAAGGAATTTAGCTAATGAGATTTTGAATGGTGTACCCCTGATGCTTTTTTAAAAAAGCAAGCTGAGTTGTACTTGATCAGAACATAAGTGATCATCTAAGGATAGGTGTCAAACTCCGTTCCTGTTACTGATGCATCAGGTCAGCAGGCCACCAGTTTGACACCCCTGATCTTAGAAATCAGATTATGTTGAATTTTGCCTTGAAAAATGATAGCTAGGTTTAGTCTCTATATATTAAATGGCAGAAGATTATCCAGATGTGCTCACATTTATGTTATGAACCAAAATAACTTCTATTGATTACATGTTAATTACTGATAATTTTTTTTTCTTCTTATGGAGAATTTCAAAATGTTCCTTCACCTAGATAGTGATCAACTCCCACTCTACATTTGATGGCCTACTTGTCCCTTAATTTTTTTCAGTAGCACAAGGTTGACCAAGATGTCAAGTCATATGGACTGCAGCAGTGGTGAAATCCAATTTTTTTTTACTACCGGTTATGTGGGCGTGGCTTGGTGGGTGTGATGTGGCTTGGTAGGCATGGCAGGGGAAGGATACTGCAAAGTCCCCATTCCCACTCCACTCCATGGGAAGGATATTGCAACATCTCCATTCCCATCTCACTCTGGGGCCAGCCATAGGTGGCATTTGCCAGTTCTCCGAACTACTCAAAATTTCCACTACCAGTTCTCCAGAACTTGTCAGAACCTGCTGGATTTCACCCCTGGACTGCAGAATTGTTGATTGGCCTTTGTATTGACCAACAGTAATATGTTCCTTTGGCTTTTTACAAAATTATAACACAGACTTTTTTTTATTTTTCTTTGAAAATGTTTCACTTTTCACCTAAAAAGCTTCTTCAGTTCTAATTAACAGAACTGAAGAAGCTTCTTGGATGAGAAGCAAAATGTTTTCAAAGAAAAAAAACCAAGTAAATCCAATTGTCTTTTGGAAAAGCACCATTGGAACAACCATGAGCTGGATGATTGGGAATCTTCATAGACGTTTAGTCACACAGTTACACCTAGCCACAAAAAAGTTCCCCCGCCCACCGCCGATTTTCATGCTTTTCTCTCTGTGTTTTACAGGACAAATATTAAAAAGTAATTGGCTGAAAGGCTCCGTCCTTGTGATTCTGGACAGGTGGAAACCACAGAACATATATTTTTTTTTCCATTGCTCCTTTTATGGAGGCATTTGAACCAAATTGATCCTTCCTTTGATCGGCAGATGTCCTGATCACTCCAATTCAGCTTATGTCCAGATGTTACTTACAGATGAACTACCATTTATTATAGGGCACACTGCTGGTTTTGCACTATAGCATGTAAGTTCCTGCTGTAATGGTGCAGTTTTATGCAATTTTAGATACTATCATATTTTTGAAAATGTCAGACATTCGCAGCCTAGATTTTCTTTCACTTTACTTATGAGATTTAATCACAAGAGAAGAGAATATATGTATGTAGCACAGGGATCAACACCAAGCAAACTATCAATTAGAAAACAATATGCTAATCAAGCATCAAGGAGAAATCCAACCCCCACCAAATCCTGTAGGCTATTGTATATAAACAGGAAACAAAACCCCTACACATCCGTACTAAAGATGTTACCTATCTGGGTAATGAAATGTCTACAAGCAAACAATCAAGCTCAGAGAGGACTTCACAGGCTGCTTAGTCAGTCAGCAATATTTCTATCAGAGACCCAGTTTGGTCTAGTGATTAAGGCACCAGGCTAGAAATCAGGAGACGGAGTTCTAGACCTGCCTTAGACATGAAAGCTAGCTGAGTGATTTTGGGCTAATCACTCTTTCTCAGTCCAGCCCACCACACAGGGTTGTTGTTTTAGGGAAAATAGGAGAAGGAAGGAAAATTCTTCTGCCTTGATTTAATAATTATTTTTATAAATAATAATATAAATACCATAAACAAACTTTGGTAATGAATTTTTACCTACGTTCCTTAAGATATATTGTTATAGATTATTATAAAGCACTTAGGAAGGAATTTCTTGTACTGACCAAACTTGGATGGGAGACATCTAGAAAAATCAAAGCCATTTTATGCTGGGAAGTCTAAAGAGCGCACTGAAAGAAATCAATGGGAAAACCACTCCCACGTTGCTTTTAAGAAAACTATAGATGTGGCCATGTAGTCAAATTTAACTAAAATGAGACTTTGGCTTTTCTAATAACCCTGTAGAAAACTTCCACATTTTACATAAAGCAAAATCATTAATAATATACAAAATAGAATTTAATATAGCACCTGCAACTCAAATATAATACAGCAGGCTAATAAGGCATACATAACTACGGTAGCTAATCAAACAATATTGCATCTCTGTGTTGAAGAATTCTACATTTGAAATTAAAGTCCATATGTTTTTTTTCCCCTGTATTTTTTTCTCTGCTACATGAGAGTTATATAAACATTAATAGACAGCCACAAGGATTCCTGAGCTATGATATCCCTATCCGAATGAGACATACAAAACTGCGCATCTCTTCACATTTATTTATTTATTTATTTATTTATTTAAATTTTTATACCGCCCTTCTCCCGAAGGACTCAGGGCAGTGTACAGCCAAGGTTAAAACAATTAAATATACAAAATTAAAATATCAATTAAAATACATATTCAATAATGGCCAAATTAAAACCGTCAAATTGACCCAGACTAAAATACCCCATATAAAATTACTAAAAATTAAAAATTTGAAAATTTAAAAATCAAGCCAGGTCACATGCATGACCTACAGAAGGACAGCCACTTCCATGTGATTCTTGCTAACAAGGCAAGAAAAGTGTGCCTTTAATTAATGTAAGCATTCAATGTACCTCAACTACATTCATATTTCACATACATTCTCATGCCATGATGGAACATTGCTTATCTATGGAGATTGAAAGGGTGGGCAAGGGTCTCTATGACATCACAATTGTCATGGCATTTTCACTCAAACGATGCAGATTATGCAATTTGCAATTTGCATCAGTCACACCATAATTTGTGTCACTAGGGCTTGAAATAGCTATGCTGCTATTTCTGTTGCAGGTTCCGCTTAAGAAAAGTGGCCTGATTAGATTAATGACAATTTCAGATTATTTTCATTTAGATCTAATCATAAAATCTCCAGATTTAGACATCTTACATGATGGAAGGTTTTCCAATGTACATAAATACCACTATACTGCTGTACTGATTGAATTATTAGTGGTGAGGAAAGGAGATCTAATTAGAATATGAGAAGATCTGCTATAAATTTAGAGCTGTGCTATAATTCATGTATTGTTATGTTTAAGAATCTGGTGGGTTCGTCTTGCCAAATAACTTCCTCCCCTGTGCATTAATTATGTCTTTGTTCCATTTATGCCCACTTTTACATATAAAATAGCAAGTTGTGTTTTGCTTGGCCAGATTCCTGAATCTAGACTTGTATTTTGCATTCTGCTATCAGAATCTTTTTCAAGTTTAAATGTACAAGGATTGAGCCTGGGATCTTAAGTGTGCACAGTACATGTTGATATATTTAAGCTGTGTTCTCTCTTATGTTATTATTTTCCCATTCTTTTCAGTGTAGTTTATTACTGACACCAAATTTTTCTTATCTCTTTCCTGGTTAACAACCCTTATTCATCCCAGTCTATGAAATGTTAGACTGGCAGGGCTTTAGACAAGAATATTCCTGCAGAAACTTTCCTGGGACTTAAAGCTTGTCTTGATTTTTTTAGCTTATTTTAATTTTCAAAAGTAGGAAATTGGTTTGCTGCAAACCACAATGACAGCCTCAGGCGTGACATATATTTCCATGACCTTCCTAGGCATTCTTAGATATTAAAACATTGTTAAGGAATATGGCTATAGCTTTGGGATACATTTGTTCAATATAATTTCCAGGTCTTCTCTCCTCCTCCTCTTGTTATGCTACTTTGAGCATTTTTATTGATTGATTTATTAAATTTATATACCTTTCAACTCCCAAAAAGAGATTTTAGCATAGTAAAACTTTAAAAAGTAATTAGAAGCTTGTTAGGAAATATGTGTAACTTAATATGAAAACAAAAAAAGTGAGTTGATGTGATAGAGACTATTGTGCATGCTAGAAGATAGATGTGGCTATATGAATATTCTTAGAGTTTTATCTTTGTGAATTGATATTTTGGCCAAATCTATGATTTATTTATAAAAATAATAAAGGCAGGGTTTAAAAAAAGCACCATATCAAAACATACTCATTTATATTCCCATTTGACTTTATACATTTGATTTATTCTTTGCTTTTTTACTTTGGTGGGTAAAGAGGGCAGTTAACATTAAATTTAAATATATTCAAAAACAAAGGTAATCTAAATGGGTAATTAAGGAGAAAGAGAAGTAAAAGTAGTAACGTCAATTTTCCATGGCCTCCTTGTTCAACGTATCAAAACTCTTGATGCAAAAGCCTAACTGTGGAACTCTAAATGCTTAAATTACCCAATTTGTTGCTTGACTATAATTATAAAAAAAGTACAAAAGGAACATAAGTAAAAAAGGAAGAGGAAGATAATAATACATTGTCATTAAACATGCCAAATGGGCAAACAACAGCTTAATAATCACACAGTTCAGGTTTCTCTTGGTAAAATCCAGGGAAGCAAGTCTTACACCCTCATCCATGCACCAGATGTAGATCCTGAGAACAAAATTTTGATTCAGTTTTGATGGGTTTTGTTTTGTTTCATTGTTTGTTCTTAATACAGTCTCTACTATTGGCAAGCACATGGAGGAAGAGTTGAATAAATACAGCTACTTAGATGTTCCCGACCTACACAAAAGCTTCAGAATCAACAAACTTATTCCTAAAACACATCAGACATAAATACAATCGAGAGAGTCCAGAGATATTTTACGAGGAGTCCTCCATTCCTATACCTGCAATAAATTACCTTATGCCACCAGACTTCAAATTTTGGCCTTAAACAACTTAGAACTATGTCGACTTCGGTCTGACCTAAGCATAGTACATAAAATCATCTGCTACAATGTCTTATCTGTCAATGACTACTTCAGCTTCAACCACAACAATACATGAGCACACAATAGTTACAAACATTTATTTATTTATTTATTTATTTATTTATTTATTTATTTATTTATTTATTTGTCATAACAGCATACATAAGCATAAGCATGAAGCAACTTCATATAAGCATATATATGAGTATAAGCATGTAATAACTATATAAATTGGATATAATGAAAGGAAACAGTAGGACAGGAACGTAATGCTTAGTTCTTAGCATAAGTAATACAAAAACATAACTTCCCTTGTTAAATATTAAAATCTTCCAGAAAAGTTCAGCTTTAATCGTGAAAATGTTTTATTTTATTAATAATACCCATAAATAATTCCATAGATGCACAGATCAATATAATTCAGTGATATGTCTCTCCTTTGATCTGTAAAATTCTTTATTTCAGAAAATTGTTTTTGATTTAAAAAAAATTATATAACAGAGGTTGAGGCACTAAACAGGACATTTCCATAATATTTATCGTAATATCCATACATCTGTTTGCTTTTATGTAGTTTACTACATCAGCTATCATTGGCATTGATACAGTTTTTAGAAATGCTCCTTCTTTCTAACAGTTTATCAGAAGTTTGACAACTATAACAATTCATTATTTTTTGCAAGATTTATTCTACGATCCTTTTTAGTGTTACATATACTAAATACATATATTAACATATATTTCATCCATGAATTTGTATGGGTTTGCAGTCCAGAAACATCTGGCTTAGCATCTACAGCTTATGTATTTGGATCTAAAATACTGATATATGAACAGAGGGAACCACCCACTTGCATACTTGGATGATAAGCAAAATGTCTTCAAAGAAAAACCAGAAAGTCCAGTTGCCTCTTGAAAAAAAAGCACCTTTAGGACAACCATGACCTGGATGACTGAGAATCTCCATAGACACATACCACTTGCATAACTCAAGCTTGCTAACCCTTCCTCTCTATATAACTTCCCAATCTGTGACAACTAGGTTGAACTTTGTATGGTGGTTTTTGAAGGACTGCACAAAAGAAGAGTATTAGCAAATATATGTTTTTATTTGCATGTTACCTTAAGCCAGAGAACCAACCAGGCCTTTAGTGGTCATGGTTGAAAATTTGAGAACAAATGCAGCTGCTCTCACAAAAATAAAGTTGCTTTGGGAAATTGGATTCCTCTCACTCATAAAGTGCTATCATGGTGGATAAGGCCAGTAATAAAATATCTATTTCTATATCCCCTTGCCTTTCTTATTTGCTGCAAATGCTACTCAAAGCATAGAACCCATACAGATAAAAATAATGCTGGATGGAGGTACAGAAAACATGATGGAAACCAAGAGAAATAAATGTGGTCTCATTGACATTATATTTGAGACTGTGTTTTGAGTGTCTTTTTTACAGTTGTTTTCAGTCTGTCTTGTGTTTTTAAGAGAAAGCAGGGAGACACTCAAATAAAGCTATATATTCTCTCTCTAGATGGCCTAGGATAAAAAGTATAGGTAAAGACACTCTCAGGATGAGTTCAATCCCTGCTGACTGTGTTTGACAACACTATGGGAATGCCTGGAAGTTGCCTTCTCTTGAGACATAGTTTAACTTCTCAGTTTAGCCTAGAGCCCTAGTATTTGGATTAGTTCTCAGGCCAAGCACTAACCAGGTTCAAAACTGCAGAGACCAGACAAAGTTGGTCAAGTGTGGCCACAAATTATAGACCTCAACATAGAAAAGTCTTGCTTCTGTTGACAGGACATATCATATAAAAGCTACACTGATTTTATCCTATATTTTATTTATTATACCTTTAATCCATCCACTTTAATCCAGAATTCATTAGCTGATTTCAAGAAGTTCAAAACTTATGAACTGTGCTGCAATAAAAATAATAAGACAATAAAGACATCAGAGTCCAAGAACATGAACCAGATAAGAAAATAAAAACAATATTTGGGAGAATTCTCCCATAATTATGTGGTCAGTTAAAATTGAAGCTAGTTATAAAAATGAGTGGGAACAAAGGAACCAGATGTGATTCTCAAAGATAGTATTCCCCAATGAAGCTCTCCAGCTGAGAAGATTCTTGCCCTTGTAGGCCATCTGCTCAATTTCATTTGATGGAGGAATTCAAAAAGTCTTTCAAGGATAATGTCTGAAACATGAGGAGATACTCTTTGAAATACTTTGCTTTCAAGTTGCTGAGGTTCTATAGATCAGTATCAATACTTGGAATTGGTGCAAGAAATATGTTGATACCTAATAGATGACAAATCCTAGTGTCCATGTTGGTCAGATTGGGGCAGTTATAATTTGACCTAATAGAAATTTCTGAGTCATCTTCAAAAGTAGTTCCATGCATAATCAGTTGCAGTAATAACTGATGTCAAGTACATGCTATGCTGTTGTATCAGATTAAAATAAGGGAGCCATGGTGGCACAGTGATTACAATGCAATATTGCATTCATTGCAGTATTGTAGGCTGACTCTGCTCACTGCCAGGAGTTCGATCCCAACTAGCTCAAGGTTGACTCAGCCTTCCATCCTTCTGAGGTTGGTAAAATGAGCACCCAGATTGTTGGGGGTAATATGCTGACTCTGTAAACTGCTTAGAGAGGGTTATAATGCACTATGAAATGATAAATAAGCCTAAATGCTATTGCTATTAAAACTCTTTATATTGAGGTTACTGATTAGCTATACTTGAAATAACTAGGTGAATTTGCAGTATATTTCCCAAAGTATATCTTCCAAAACAATGGGAAATATATCAGACACTTGTACAAGAAAGACATTCTGTAGTCTCTAAGCCTTTTACTATGTTCATCAAGCCCATCAGCTAAAATCAATAGGACTTACAATACTGCACGAATATAACCTGTTTTAGGATTATACTCTTGGAAAATGTGTAGAAAATGTAATCTTAATAAAATTTAATTTGCACCATATTTAATGAACACCGTGTTTCCCAGTAGGTGTTTTCCAGTGTAATTATTCTGATTTTATACATTGACCTACTGGAATTAAAAGTATAATAAAAATATTAAGACACTTGCAGCTATTAGATTAGTTTATAATTAATTTGCAGTGTGCATTACATAAAAATCTGATTGGTAAGCCAGATAAATTAGTCCTGTATGACCCTCTGGGCTTTGTTCTTCATTGCATACCTATCACAAATGTGAGAGCACTCATTTTCCTTCGACCCAAGGAAAAATATTAAATCTTAGCTAGCAGAATGTTTTGGAATACGGACAACTTGGAAGAAAATGATCATTTAATTTACTAAAATCTGCATACACATATGTGTGGGGGTGGACATGTATACACTGGACTTCCTTCAGTTAGTACTATTATTTCTATTGGTACTTCAATTCTATGTGTCATAAATTAGTCCATCATTTTCAATAGAATTTCTCCCAGACCATAATGTATAGGATTATAGCCTCAAGGCATTAACTTATTACACTGAGATTTTTTTCATTCAAAATGAATGAAGAAAAAAAAATATTCACAGTGATGTGAATGCCAGTCCTCTGGAAAGTGCCTAAAAATACATTTTGAGGGATTGAAATTGAGCAAGGATTTTAACACGGTTTGCTCTACTAAATTAAAGTGGAATATTTATGATTTATTTTAACTAACTGACATTCATTGCAAACCATAAATGGATTGCAAGGCTTAAAGGGGGAGATATTGTCCACTGGTTAGAAAACATAATTTTATGACAAAAAGATTTTTATGAATGACCCTGTTGGTGAGTAAAATTACAATTCTCCTCAATAAGGCTACATAAAGTCTACTGGCTTCAGTAGCTTTAAGCAGCCATATGCAAGATTGTATCTGAAGTATTTAAAGTTGGAAATCAAATCCTTTATTGTAGGGCAGTGTTACGACCAATGAGCCAATGAGCTGGAATGAAAGCCAGCCTGAAAGATTTGAGCAATCATCACTTCCAGTAGTTAAAAATTGGTCAGATTTTTTTTCAGTGATGAATGATCTACTCAGCATCTCAAGTATGCACACCAAAGTATCCCAGCACAATTAGTACATTCTTCTGCACTGCATAGAACAGTCTATGTTAGTCCTGTTATAATCCACATGGTGTTCTGGAGAAGATCATTGCATATAGAAATTAAGAATTATTTGATGACCTTCAGCCACCAGTTTACAGTAGCATGTAATGCAAATGCTATGCAGTGATAATATGAAGCACCCTCCCTGAATGATAGTTTCAGTCACTCAAACATTAGTTGTGATTTCAACTGGCAGAGGAATTACATAGTAGAAATTGATAGAAAATCAGGACTGCATCCCTGACAATGGAGACGATCAGAGATGGGTTTCAGCAGGTTCTGACCAGTTCTGGCAGAAATTTTGAGTAGTTCAGAGAACCAGTAGTAAAAATTCTGACTGGCCCTGCCCTCATCTATTCTCTGCCTCTCAAGTCCCAGCCGATCGGGAGGAAATGGGGATTTTGCAGTAATCTTTCCCTGGATTGGGGAGGGAATGGAAATTTTACAGTATCCTTCCCCTGCCACGCCCACCAAGCCACACCCACCAAACCATGCCATGCCCACCAAGCTACACCCACAGAACCGATAGTAAAATATTTTGAAACCCACCACATAGAGATGATCATTTTCATACAAAATAAAATAAAACAAAATTATACACAGATAAAAGAAAAAATTCACAGGAGAAAGAACAGTTCCAATTTGGTCTCAGCAGGACCTGGGAGCAAGGAGGGTAGTATCCAATCAAGAAAAGGCTAGATGACAGTCACAGCCTCAAATCCCTTTGTTTGTGAATGTGATGTCATTGCATATAGAAAAAGGGTAGGGTTTCAGTTTCAGGATCATCATTATTAACTTGGCTGTTTTGACCCCTCCCTGCATACCTCCCTGCTTCTCCCTGTGTTCTGTTTGTCTACCTGCATCCTTTAAAAAAAAATGTAAAATGTGATTACTGCTTTTCCCATACCAACCTTTAAAGTGGAACAGCCTATTCCACTTTATAGCTGTACAATTTATATGATAGAAAAGATGACTAGCATACAATAAAAGTTAGTAGAATTTGGCTATAATGGACAAAATATATTTGTATTCTGCACATTTCTATGAAAATGCATAATCCATTTTGCTATTTTACCCAGGAACAAACTGGGTTTACCCAGGATTGCAACACATGAAATATAATTTATATAAGCACCATTCAGATTTAAGAGATTCGGATTTATTTTAATCACATTTTCCCCCTCAATTGAATTGAGAGTATGCTACAATAAAACATGTTCCCAGGTATGTTAACATAGTATGTCATGTCTGTCTTTCATTTAGAATGGGTCAAAGGAGTTCACTAACGCTGAGTCCTATTTTCATATGTCTCTTATATGGGTAACTGATATTGTATCTGCAGTTGCTTCTCTGTTCAAATGAGGACATGTAAAGACTTTGGCTGATATAGTTCTGTGTTTTACTGTACTATGCAACCAACTCTTTCCCAAGGTAACCATGCAACAGCAAATAAATAATCAACAAATAACCAAATATTTTGCACACACCTGCATCAATGTTGAACAATTGTGAAGACGACAGTCCCCAGAGTAGCAAATATCCTGTATGTAGGACCTCTGAATGGTCTTAGACATATATGCTGTACATTATTATTCAGAAACAATGAAATAATAGAAATAGAGTCCACAACATTCCAATTAGGCACAAAGAAATGGAAAGCACTGTGTTGCTAAGCAATACTTATTGTAACTAGGCTAAAGCAATGTAGGCAAACATACATTGCTATTAATCAAATGATGCTTGGGCTTAGATTCTCATTGCATCATATTCAAGAGCAAAGGAAAAGGCCATAGGGCAAAGGAATTAGGAGGAGTATTTAAAAGTGTGGCAGTTAGAATAATTAGATACAGCTTGAAAAATGGCAATTGGTAAGAATTTGCATAGATATATGTGTGTGTTTTGGGCATACAGTCTTTATTTAGGAGAGGTTGTACTTGGGTTAGATACCTAAAATAACAGTACATTTTACTGGTTTATCCTTCTTTTCCAATATTCTTCACTGTCCCAAAAAATGCACATACGTTTCATATATCAATATCTATCATACAAGTTCACACACAAGATCAATTAAACGTATCTACAGACAAAGGATGACAACTAGCTGTATTAACAATTCTATCCATGAGAGGCTTCCAATTTTACAATTAAACAAAAGTATCATGAGCTTCTTGGTTCTCTTCTTAGTTACTCAACTACTCTAAAAAATAACGGGATTGGGAGTTTTAATAGCGGAGATTCTAGGTATCTATGATTGGCATGTAATTGTGATCCATTTATCTACTCTGCCCATAACTTAATGCAACTTCCCTCAGTTTCCTTCTAGATGCCTTAGACACAACTTCCAACTTAATATTCAAGACAGCATGATTATAAGATTTTTAGGTAAAGTGAGTTATCCAAAACCTCGATAGTGTGCCTTACTAGGGGAAAATTAAATTAATAATATGAACTGATAAGATCCATTCTATACTGATTTTCTAGAACTCTGAACATCTAAATGAATTTTTTGTCTTCTAGGATGACAACGATACTTGGACTATAATTCTGCTTTCTTTCTCTGATACAACCAACTTGTTCCAGTTTTCATATTACTAAACTTTCAAGTATATAGTGCTTGACGCATCTGGTGCAACATTGGTGTTATAATAGTAACTATCTATTTAGTTTGTTAGTCTGAATTTCTTTCATCTAGTTTGCCCTGCAACGTCAGTCCGTATTCCAATATGGTGAACATATCATGAAAAATGTAGGGGTTTGAATTTTAAAATTGATTAAGAGCTGAGACTGTGCTTCAGGGGAACTTGTCTTAGTTCATAATCAGTTTTACCATGCTTTTCTTTATCAGCCATTACTCTTGACAATTTCAATGAAACAATTGGTTGAGCAAGTATGTTAGTTTGTTCTATCCTGATCCTTTTATAGTATCATAGTCTTTAAGTAACTATGATATTGTGGCAGATATTCTAGGTTGTGCAGGTGCCTGACAGCAATATAATCTGGATGACATAATCCTACCCCATTTGCAACATCTGTGGTGCTTAGAAAAGAAGAAGACAATTGTGGATGGTAAATGAAATGGGATAGGAAGGTCAGGGTAGCATGTTGGCTACAAAACTATGAAGTAGATCCAATTTATCTTTAAATTTAAATTTTCAAATTGACTATTATTTTAAAAATGATTCTACCATTTCTAAATGAGAATCATGATTAATGCTAGACAAATGGTAAGTGGAAAAAATAAGTTTGAAGGTTCTATGTTTATGGTATCTGATAAGCATAAAAATATCATAAAGAACATGAAAGGTTCATATTTTAGTAATATAATTATGGGGGAATCCTAAATATTCCATTTCCTCACCCTCTCTGTCAGTACAGTACTTTAGTTTTCTGGACACGATTCTGAAGAAAATTTGCTTATCACATTGATAGCTCAAAAACCCATGATTTGGATTATCCTTATCATTAAACAGCAATATTGTGGAGTACATTTTGTTAATAGTGGTCTGATATGAGTACACCTCAGTTTTGCTCTGTGCCTACAAAGTCAGTTTGGTGACCTAATTGATCTTGATTCTTCTGTCAATCTGGTCAGATTCTGAGCAGGAAATCTCAGGTAGCCAGATGTCTTGAGTCAACTAGGAATTATACTTGAGTCTGTAATGACAGGTATCTTTAAGCCCCTTCAGAAGACACCAAAATTAAGGTCTGTGGGGGGGGGGAGTAATATATTTTCATAATTCTGAAGGAAAAATGAAAAGTGATTCTAACTGGCTGTTTTTCTCTGTCATTTTTCTGAAATAAAGTTTTCATGTAGATTATGTTTTACATCCTATGATCCCTTAAAAATCATTAACAAATGTGAAGTGCCATTGAAATTTACTTTGTTCCTGAGACTTCTGGAAAAGGCATGGTGAACAATTTTCTGCACGTTTAAGCACTGGGAGAGGACAAAATTAGCCATTTTACTCACAACTGTGGCAGAGACTTTTAGACAAAAATCTCACTTTCTAATCAATTTTGGAAATTGCTTATTAATTATTTCTAAGCTATTAGACACCTTCAGATTGACAAGTCTGAAAACACTGGGGAGTCTGCCTTCAATCCTCAGTGAAAGAAAATTTTAATTATAAGGTTAAGAATTTAAAGAATCTGAAATAAACTAAATAAGATTTTGATCTTCAAAAGTTATAAATGGACTAAGAGTCCAGAAATTGGAATATTGAAACTTGTACAGTAAGATTTTGGAATTAATTATAAAGAACAAACAGCTTTTCATGGAAACAGTTTTTATTTTGGATTTGTTTTTACAAAACAAAACAAATAAACAATTACATGAAATCAAGAACTGGACACTAGAGGGGTCTGAAGTTTTTAGGGGAGTAGAGGAAAGATTTACAAATATGCAAAATATTGCAAAATGTTCTAACAATAAAAATACTGAAGAACACTTTTGAAAAATGGAATCAGAAAATAGTAGCCACAATATCAACAATGTCAGTAAGGATGCCTATTTCTATGGATAGACTATGCCCCAAAAGTGTTGTTGAAAAAACTGATGTAGAAGAAATTTTAGCTGACAATAATGAGAAGATATATAAACTGGATTTACAACTGGCAGACCAAGAAAATGACTTAGAAAAGGATGTTTTACAGGATGGGCAAAAGGAATTCAGTCTTTAAAATTTAAAAGAAGAGTATAAATGAGAATCCAAGAAAGTAACCTGGATAATGTTTTCTTACTGGATTTACAAAAGAGGTTTATTAAAGCCATGAAGAACTCTGTGCAATTAGATACAAAAAATAATGAAGAAAAATAAAATGCTATGACAATATTTGAATTTGGATTTAGATTAGATTAAAATAAAGGGAAGGAATATAAAGTTTACTTATCTAATGACAATTAAAATATATGTTGTTACTTTTGGCAACCCTTTACAGATTTCCTGCTGACAGCTGAACTGAAAAGATGATATTTTATGGATTTGTTTATAGATAAGAGATGGGACATGTGCCAGAAATAAATGTAATCTTAAAAGGGTTGAAGTGTCACTAAATCTGTTTATGCTTGTGATGAAGTTTGGAAATCACTTTTTTAATATATTTCTTTTCTCTTTCTTTATTATACTCCTATTTTTTTCTTTCTTCCTACTTTTTTCATTTTTTCTTCCACCCTTTACTCCTTTCTGTACTCCTTTTTACTTTAGTTTGTGTTGGATTCTACTATTATCATCATATATAGCAGGGGTATCAAACTCGTAGCCCGCAGACCAGATGCGTCACGTGCTGGCCACGTCCATCCCTATTTTAGCAAAGGGGGAAATAGTTCATGTGACAACAATGAGACTACGTGAGTTTGACATCCCTGATATATAATATTAACCTGAGACATGAAGAGCTTTAAAACTGATAACCAGCACTTTGGTTTGCTCCTGGCAAGGTTTGGATTAAGGCCCTAGGATCCAGAAATCTCACATCATCAAACTCAAAACAACCACATATGGGATTTCTGGATCCTGGAGCCTTAAACCAGGTTTGCTAGGTGCAAATAAAAGTTCTGTTTATGACTTGCAAATCCCTTCATGTCATAAGGTTTAGTTATTTGCAGGACTCCCTCTCCCCAGTTATTCCCCAGGCATTCATGGGGGGGGGGGAGTGTCAGATCATTAGTCAGAGCTCGTGTTGTAGTTGATGTTTCTTTAGACTAATCATTAGTTTTGTTTTATGTTGCGTTCTTGCATTGTTTTTAAACATTTTAAGCTACCCAGAGTCATTATTGTATGATTGGTAGCTGTATATCAACCAATCAAATAAATAAATATGTAAATAAATAAATGTTGAGTCCTGGGATTCTGAAAACCCAGTGGCAGTTAGTTCAAATTAGTGTACCTTTATCACATTATTTGAATAAGGAATCCCATGCGATGCAGTAAAATGTTAGTATAAGCAGCAGTTAAACAGGTTTTTTAGCTTGCTTGCCACCAGGACTATATAGGTACTGTATTTTGGCATGTTTTGAATTATCTTTTCAAGTGAACAAAAAAGGGAATCTTTTGAAGAAAACTCAATTAAAGGAATCTATCAGGTAGGCAATATAACAGTTTCTTTTAATGTATATATCCTACTTATTAATAGATAAAGAGGGTTATTTTTAATATATTGTAACATAATTTGCCAAATGAATTTTATAGTAATTTAAGATTTAGTGAATACTCAAAGGAATTATTACTACTTCAACATTGTGCAGTCTGTATGATTCACAATTTATTTTTAAAGCTAACAACAGAAGTTACTCAGGAAAAATCTATAGAATAGATAAGGCAAATTATAAGAGAAAGGAGGATTTAGTTAAGGAGCTTAGCAGAAATAATGCAAAAGTTTTCCTTAGAATCTTCCATTTCCTTTGAGCATATCCCATGGCAGATATTTTCGGTGCACAATCGGAAAAGAAATATAAGGTCAAGTAGGCTAAGAAAAAGAAAAGGGAAGTTAAAGAGGAAAATTGGTGTTAAATAAAATAAGTTTTATCTTCTTCGTTCAATTAAGTTCACATTTTAAAAAATAAGTGATGCATGTTATTTTTTTTCTTTTTGAGATAAAGTTCTAAATACAGTTACTATAAGTGTATTTTTTTTGTTTTTATACAGTTTTGAAAGCTTTTCTTTGAATGAAATATGATGATGGTAGATATAGATAGATTATACATACACGAAAGACAGATTAAACAAATTACAATAAGCCATATTGATTATTTAGAAAGGGGTTATAAAAAGGTGGTATCAAATTATTAGTAGGATTTTTTGCTTATTTGTAGCCTATGACTATCATTAAGTATTGTACCATTAAATGTTAAATTTGTACCCTTTGACAATCATTAAGTGTTGTACCTTGATGAAGGTATCTTTTCTTTTATGTACACTGAGAGCATATGCACCAAGACAAATTCCTTGTGTGTCCAATCACACTTGGCCAATAAAAAATTCTATTCCATTCCATTCCATTCCATTCCATTGTTGAATTAATAACCAAAATGTTTGGTATTATTTTGTTTGCTTGAAAATTCAAGATAGCTTACAACAGGAAAAAAAAGGGGGGAGTATAAAGCAACAACATTATTACAATTGAGATAAAAACCAGCAATTTAACTTTTCAAAGGTTATGAGAATGGTAACTAGCTTGGTTGAATATGTTATCTGATCAGAACCAAAGTAGATACAGTCTGTAAAACCCCGTGTGAAAATGTCATCCTAAAATTTATTTGAAATCTGATGACTTAAAATAAATGAGTTAGTGACAAGCTAGTGGAATGCTTATATGTATCCAATTAGGGTAAATTAAAATGTACTTTTATGAGGCAGAGATTTAAAATGATGTGACAGTTAGTGGGAGACTTTCATTTCAATCCCTTTTAAGACTTTAAGAGGCCTTTAAAAAGTTAGCACCACCCCCTCCTAGAAAAATATAATATTTTGAGAAATATTTAAAAAAGGCAGAATATTATATTTCCCTGAATGAGAAAAGGAGAAAAATGCTCTTGGAAAGCAACCCCCACCTTTCTTAATAGCCCTGAGCAGATGTCAGCACTTAAGAAATAAAGAGATAGCTAGCTCTATTCATAAGCAAATACCCTCACCCAAGATCCAACAAAGATAGGATTAGCCAAAATAGGAATTGCCCAAAGCCCCTTCATTGCATCATCTCAATTGCACCACCCCCAGCAGTTCAAACCTCAAACAAACTTAGTTCAGACAAACACCTAGGATTTGTACATGGCCTCATGGGAGTCTGACAACAGCTAATAGAATACATGTTCTTGCACAGGAACAGGAAGTTCAAGTGCAAAGCCCAAGAGAAGGTATAAATACCCCCCTCTCAACTCCACGTGGTCAGCTGCCCCCAAACCCATGTGCTTCTGCTTCATCATTAAACTATCTTTCTAATCAACCTCCATGTTTCCAGTATTTTTCTCCTGGCTTGGAACTGAACCAGGTGGATTTTTCTTCTAACAGGTCCATGGCCAGAGATATATGTGAACAATTCCCTTTTTCCATGTTTACTTCCCCCTATTTTTTTTCTTCCATTTCTTTTTTTATTATTTGAATCAATGGTGGAATGAATGCAAACTGACCTGGGCAGTTTTATAACTCCTGTGTTTATATATATATATTTAATATTATATTTTTTTCTTGGAGTGAAAATATCATTTCATCCGATCGTTTCAAGGATAGACTTATACTATAAATGTAGTTGAATCAAAAAATCTGGGCCAATCCCTATGGCTTCACCACCCTCCTTTTTGTGATGCAGTTGTGCTATAACCTGCAATCTATTGCTCACTAGAGTAGAACTTCAACTTTGCATGTAGAAAATCCAAGCTCAGCCTTTGACTCAGTAATCAGTAAAAGTAGCTGCGCTGTTATAATATTTGAATATTTGCTAGCCCCATGTATTTTTTCCCTGCATGGGAAGAATATAGTGGTAATAATTCCAAATAGCATTATCTACATGTATATAATTACACAACATGAAAAAAATATAACACACACCTCCCATGAAGATTTGAAATGCACAAAACGTGAGAAAACAAATGTTTCATGTTATGATTTATTTATTTGATTTCTATCCCATACACAGCTAATATTCCTTCCTCTTTCAATTTTCAATACAACAACAATCCTATGATGTGAGCAGGGGTGGTATTCACTTACCTTTGCTACCAGTTTGCAAATGTGAGTGCGCTCTCATGCTTGGTTTGTTCGCACACGCCACCTCTGAGCATGCGCAGGGCCTTCTGCACATACACAGAGCATCAAGAACGGGACATGGTAACATCTGGGTGGGTGGGCAGAGCCTCCCTCAGCTGTCGCTACCGGTTTGCCCAAACTGGATTAAACCAGCTGAATACCACCACTGGAGGTGAGGTGAGGTGAGGTGAGCAGAGAGAGAGTGACTGTCCCAAAGTCACCCAGTTAATTTTGATGCCTAAGGTGGGACTAGAACTCAAGGTTTTTTTTTATTTCTAGACAGGTGACTTAACCACTACACCAAAGTAACTTTCATTATCATTAACCCCTCTTTCTATTACTATTTTAACTCAAAAGTGATATTGGAAATCTTCTTAATGCCTTCAGGGAGAGATTGGGGAAGATAGTCTATAAGACTATGTATCTACTATATGGTTGCTTCAGCAACTGAGGAGACTTATCAACTGATTCAATAAATGCATAAATATAATAAGTGTGTGGGATTCAACGTTAGACACATGAAAGCAATTCATGTAATGATATTTTTCCCTATATCTCCTCCTATTGAAGAAATGAATAGATCTCCAAATCTTTCCTAGCCCTTGGTGATCTTGTACCATAGATTTTGAAATTGCTTAAAGAGAGGAATGTAGTGAGAAAAAAACAATTTCCCTCATTCCAATTTCAGGAACTGCTTCTATTTACAGAATTAAACTCTTGGATTTCACTCAATAGGGTGCAATTTGGAATACTTTGCATATACATTGCTTAGTGTGCATACCTTTTGTGAGGATTTTTTTTGTGTGTGTGTACAGGAAAAGGCCTTTTTTGGTAAAACTTTCTTCTAATATAGCATGTTTGCATTAATTTTCCTAACGTAAATGTGTGTTTCTGAGTATTTATTTATTTAATTGGACAATTTATATTGCTTCCCATTTCACCACAATAAGTCCAGGCACATACAGAAGGTTAAAACAAACAAAACCTGCAATAACACAATTTATAAAAAATCAGTATCCAAAGACTAATGATATAACCTGATCAGGATTGGAAAAAAAATATATTACTATGGATCAGTATAACGCCAGTAACTAAACAAACCAGCTAAGAGGACTAGCTTAAATTCCTGGCCCAAAAGCCCATGGGAGCATTATAAAAGCCAACAGGTCACAGCCATCTGATTTTTTTAAGGGTATGTTGTTTTCAGGGCAATGCAGCAACAGAAAAGGATAAGTGGTAGATTCTGAACTGAAGTATCAGTGTATATTTCAATTTTGTAGGCATGTTGTGTCTAAAAATGGTGGTCTTTTAGTCCAGCAAATCCAAAAATTTGTCTTAAAAATCTGATGTACCTAATTTCTCATCCATTGTGTTCCTTCTCTCAGTTATTTAGTATCTACAGTAACTTTTTTGTAGCTATAAGAATTTGATTTATTAGGAAAAGAGAGAGAGAGAGAGCAGAAAGAAAAGAATGTTGTGATTACATCAACACTGTATGTTTATTCTAGAAAGTCATAATTGGAAAGATCTTGGGGACATTTAGCCCAATTCTAGATTATACAGAAAATCTATTGGGTGGGCATCTTTTTTCTCTAATCTTTGTCTACAGCTAACTAGATGAATTGAACTAAGTAGCTTATGGACTGGTATACACAGCTTTGTCTACCCTAAAGTAAAATGGTAGAGACCATTACTTAATCAAGATGATAATTTTAATTCTAATCATTGGATCAGTTAGTTTATTATTTATTATATCAAATTATTTCTCTCCTTTAAATATCTTTATTAGGATCTTTAATGATATTTTCTCTGAACCATTGCAAGACTCTTTTTTTTTTTTGGCATTAGACTGAGTAGTTTACATTGATATATAGATGGTCATAGAGATAACATTGGAAAACAATTGCATAAGAAGAACCAATTTCATACTTTGTGAAACAGAAGCATGGGAAGAAGCCTCAGAATGGATTTTTCCGAAGGTTGAGGAACCAAAGCAGAAGATGTAGTTGTTGGATATTTTTCATACTAAAGAAAAATATCCAGTTTGATGGGAGATAAGCTGTTTGTGAATTTGGTGTTAGATGCATCACTACAACATTAAAGAAAGCCATCTGTTTATGTCTCTTCTATTTTTTTTAATTTCTTTTTGTCACAACAGTATACACAAACAAATGTCATAGATAAAACAGCATATCTTGAAGAATATATATATATAATTAAAAATATGCATCAACTATATTAATTGGATATAATGAAGTGAACAATAGGACAGGAATGGTAGGCACTTTTGTGCTCTTATTTTCTGCTCCAAAGTTCACATAATTATCATAAGCCAACTTAAGGAAATGAGTGTGAGACAGTTTTATTCAGGCCAAGTCAGTGTGCTTTTCCCCCCACAATAAATGAGGATCCCTGAATACTTGACAGTAAGCTGATGCTGAGATCATGATGGTGATTGTGATAATGACTGTCTGGTTTGGTACAGCAACCAAACAGGACAGGTAGTTAGGACTGCAGAGAAAAACAATTTCAACCAGCCTGCCTTCCATTGAAGACCTGAATATTGTGTGGGCCAAAAGATGGACTGAGAAAATATCTACAGACCGTCTTACATCCGGGACATAAACTGTTTCAACTCCTACCCTCAGGATGCTGCTACACTATTATTATCCTTATCACCTTTTCTATTACTCCCTCTTATTGGTATCATTATTACAATTGTTATTACTCTGTTGCTTGGAATGTACATTGAGAGCTTCTGCATCGGAGACAAATTCCTTGTGTGTCTAGTCACACTTGGCCAAATAAAGTATTCTGTTCTGTTCTGTTCTGTTCTATTCCATTCCATTCCACTCCAAGCCATTTTATCCTATCCTGTCCTGTCCTGTCCTGTCCTATGATGACTTTCCTCCAGTGAGAGTAAAATGAAATACAAATTTGGTCCTTCTGCAATGCTTCACTTTTCATATAGATGAAGAGATTATGATTTTTTTCTGCATTTCAAATACTCACACTGAGATAGCAAAAACACATCCAGCCTTTATGCCACCTAAAAAACATAAACCAAGAAAACAAATTATTACTATGTAAGCATTACTCAAGTGTACCAAACATAGAGATATAAACTGCTGTGCTTTCGACCTTGAAAAGCACAGACCTGATTGTCAAACACCTTGCATATAAAAATTGTTTAATTGAATCTGCTTTTCCAGTAATGAGTAAATTGAGTAAATCAAAAGAAAAGCAAATATTCTGCCCTTTTTGTTTTTCAGTATTTTAAACCAATCTTTCAATACTTGTAGCTGTTTTTGAAAGCGTAGATCTGGGAAAGAAGCAAAAGCTACAAAAGGCCATAGAAATGTTGTGGAGAGTCATCCTTTCAGAGCTGCTGTGAGCTAAAGCAAGAGCATATCAACACTTTGAATTCTGTATCTTGCATTATATCAGAAAAAATATTGTCACCTCTCATTGCAACCATTCACTCAAAATTGTCGTGATGCATTCTAGTACATGGCAGTGAAGAAGTATAATCCTGGATCTTTGACATATTTCATATGCAGCTGCCACAAAGAGATGTATTTTGCTATACATATGCAATGGTATATTTTCCAATTCTTATTGTCAGGGTTTACCGTTATTTCTGTTATCTGCTACAGTTTGGCACTCTCTTTTTTCTTTTTTCTACTGTTATCATTTCTTTTTCCTGGATTAGTCATGCAGCTGTTCCAGACAAATTATGGGTCAAGGGATGAATAGAGTGGACACTATCCATTATTTTGTGAACAGATTTATGTTTTGCCACAGGGGTTTCTCTTCCTTGTGTGGTCATTACAGTTTTCTGGGCATTCTCCAAAACTGGTCCAGAGGATTTCCCAAGGATCCAGAGCAGATCTGGGCAACCTACAGGAGACTGCAGGGCAGACATAGAACTGATCGTCCAATAAATATTTATTTTACTATTTTATCAGTACAGTAACACCAAAATAGCACCATTCAACACATGCATATGCTACGTAACCTTTTAGATGTGATGGTTTCAACAGGAACCTATTGAATTAAAGATGACCAATCCTTTCTGAATTAGTCACAAGGCTAAGCCCTGTCATCAGTAAGAATGAAGCAAGCTTCTGAGGACAATTGACCAGATGCAAGATGGTTTTAAAATAGAAGAAAGTAACAGAAAAACAGGGTAGACTGCTTCTATTTTCTGCTACCTCCATATATACTATGTTTCCAAATTGCTTTAAAATAAATATATATTTTTTATTTATTTATTTATTTATTTATTTATTTATTTATTTATTTATTTATTTATTTATTTATTTATTTATTTATTTAGTTTATATGTTATCCATCTCACTGTCTCAAGTGACTTTAGGTCACTTACAATTGAATGAAAGCATAAAGGCATTAAAATTAAGATTACCAACATATTTGTCAGGGTTCCAAGTAACAGACCCATACTAAGCAAAGCTCTGAGGCAGATGAATTCCTCAAAGAATAGCTTTACTGGATATATCATATTGGCACAAATCTGGTGAAAAGTGACTCTGAAAGTTCCCATGATTTTCACCTAGTTAAAAGTAAAAGTTTTTCCCTCAACCCCAATCAGTCAGTCACATGGGCCAGTCAAGGCGCTGTCTGGTGGTCTGGTGACATCACTCCTCATTCCTCCAGCCAGGTGTCAGAACATCCTTGGTTCCCAAGAGAAAGTATTTTATTTTTCCTACACAACCCCAGCTATCTCTAATCAACACTCCCTATACCTCAGCTTCAGTGTGGCAGCATTGAAGCTCCAAGATGGCTTCAGCCAGGCCAGCTTCAGAGTTGACAACATTAAATAAAAGGTTAAAATCAAAAGCATGGTTGGTGCAGGAGTGGACTTTGTCTTTAACTTAGCCAACCACCTCCAGCAGAGCACAGTCCCATTGGGGCTCCAAGTCACCCAACAGAGTCAGGTTTTAAGGCCCTTCCAGAAAGCCTTTTATATAGAAGCTTCTATATCCATTGACTGGGTGTTTGGCACATTTAACTTTTCAGAAGGGCCAAGGACATATGCAAATTCTTTCCTATATTTCACTAGTTCGTAATAATCTTTTAAAAATGAATCTGATCAAAATTGCTACTGCTCCTCCTCTAACACACACACACACACACACACACACACACACACACACACACACATTCCATCCCCTGATATCTGGTCAGCTTCATTTATTCAGAACTGGCTTCTGTTCTTGTCAATAGCCTTTGATTATCTCAAAGAATAACATAATTTTTAAAGAACTTGTTGCAGTCTTGATTGATCCCCTTGATTAATGAGGGGATACAATGCTTTGGAATTTTTGAAGCAAGATTATAATTTGGGTGTGAGGCTCTTTTGAAGTAGCCTGAGCTAAATTGTTGAAGTGGGACCAAAAACATGTCTTCATGATTTTATGCTCTTCTGAAATATTTCGAGAAACAGTATTTTATTGCTAATGACAAGCCACTAGTGACAGTTATGAGCATGTAAATTTATGCATGTGTTGTATACTGATTTACTCATTCATCAGAGGGTTTGTAGGAAGATTTAAATTAGTGTTCTGATACTGATCTACTGGATGTAGCATCTCCTTGAGGATAAAAATAGAGATGACAAACAATATAACTACCATGCTGCCCTGCTACATAATAGTTTCTTTGAGGTTATTAACTTCTCTTTAGCTTTAAATTGAAGTTTAAGAGACACCCTGTGAAAAAAAGGAAATAAATTAATGTCTATATTGCAAAATGACTATTTTAGGTCAAGAAAAGTGCTAAGTTTGATAATATGATTTAATATGATGATAATGGCACATTAAGACTTTATGAGATTTTAAACTTGATGTTATAGTCTGTCTGCTAACAAATCAATCTGCAGCCATTCAGGGAGAGAGAGAAAATACATTTCCCTTGTGAATATAGAGAGTAAAATTCTCCTCTTTGATCTGCTCTGTTGGCATCCTTCCTACAATCCCATGAGTTTGGTTGGTCTAATAATGCACTAAGGGATGCTTATTAAACTTTAAAGTCATTGTGTCAGCAGGACAAATGTTAGAATTGCTGGTATGGATGGACTCACAGAACAGGGAGAAATAGCTCATCACACTGGTAGCACAGTTCAGCTTACTTAGAAAAAAATTTTTTTTTTGTTTTTTTTGTTTACATTTATACCCCGCCCTTCTCCGAAGACTCAGGGCGGCTTACAATGTATAGGGCAATAGTCTCATTCTATTTGTATATATTTACAAAGTCAACTTATTGCCCCCCCAACAATCTGGGTCCTCATTTTACCTACCTTATAAAGGATGGAAGGCTGAGTCAACCTTGGGCCGGGCTCGAACCTGCAGTAATTGCAGGCTTTGTGTTCTTAATAACAGGCCTTACCAGGCAGAGCTAAACCGGCCCCTAAAAATAATTCACGAATGGCTGGGAGAGCCAACAATAGGCAGTTATATATGAAAAACAAAATACTGGTAGAGAAATCACTCTCCAAAAGACAGAACAAATATATTTATTAAAAAATATAACTTGTTTAGCAATGCTGTCCTCCTTCAGGAAAATAATCTGTTTGGAATATTCCTGGCATGTAAAGTATATATCTCACTATTTTATTTCAAAGAGGCATTCCCTTAAGTAAATGACAGGAGAGTGTGTGAGGAGTTTGATGAGATTGTATGGTAAAACTATCAGCAAAGAACTCTCGCAAATACATTTCAGAACAAAACTGCCAAAACCTGGAAATGATATCTGAAGCACAGGTCTGCTTCCTTCGTCCAAATTTTAAAAACCGCTAAGGCTTCTCTGGAAAAACAAACCCTTGCTTGTCACAAGTAGCCAGTATACATAGGGGTGTTTTTTTTCCAAGGAGGAAACGCTCTGATTTTAGAGAAGAATGCTGAAATATTAAAGCCAGATTGTATCAAGAATTGACACTAGTTGCATTGTTGGAAGCTTTTCATACTTGTGTTTTAAAAATGTAACTATTGTTTTTCTTTTTTTTAAAAAAAAATCAAGCTGGTTCAATTTTAAAAGAAATTGTGGATTTTCCCTCCATGACATTCTCATGGATGAACAACAATATTTTGATTATTTTAGCCACAAGATAGGGAGATATGGGGAAGGGGGGAGAGGGGGGGAGATGAAGGATCAATGTAAAGGAATGATTGAAGATATGTAATTAAGAAATAGAAATACACCGGACCACCCCAACGAAGCTATCGAAGTGCTGTCCCGGTGTCTGGAGGCCGTACGGGTCTGGATGGGGAGAAACAGGCTCAAGCTCAATCCCGCCAAGACAGAGTGGTTGTGGATGCCGGCATCCCGGTACAGTCAGCTTAATCCGCGGCTGACCATCGGTGGCGAGTCATTGGCCCCGATGGAAAGGGTCCGCAACTTAGGCGTCCTCCTGGATGAACGGCTGTCTCTAGAAGACCATCTGACGGCCGTCTCCAGGAGAGCGTTCTACCAGGTTCGCCTGGTACGCCAGTTGCGCCCCTTTCTGGACCGGGATGCCCTATGCACGGTCACTCACGCACTCGTGACGTCTCGCCTGGATTACTGCAATGCTCTCTACATGGGGCTCCCCTTGAAGGGCATCCGGAGGCTGCAGTTAGTCCAGAATGCGGCTGCGCGGGTGATAGATGGAGCCCCTCGTGGCTCCCGTATAACACCCATCCTGCGCAGACTGCACTGGCTACCTGTGGCCTTCCGGGTGCGCTTCAAGGTCTTGGTGACCACCTTTAAAGCGCTCCATGGCATTGGGCCGGGTTACTTACGGGACCGCCTACTGCTACCGAATACCTCTCACCGACCCGTGCGCTCTCACAGAGAGGGTCTCCTCAGGGTGCCGTCAGCAAGGCAATGTCGTCTGGCGACGCCCAGGGCAAGGGCCTTCTCTGTGGGGGCTCCCACCCTTTGGAACGAACTTGACCCCGGACTCCGCCAGCTTCCGGACCTTCGGACCTTCCGCCGCGGGCTTAAAACATATTTATTTAATTGTGCAGGACTGAGCTAGGTTTTAAATTCATGGGTTTTAATTGGGTTTTATTTGTATATTTTAATTAACGGGCTTTCAAATAAGTTTCTTAATTGTTTTTATTCTGTATTTATATTTATATGTTTTTAAATGCCTGTGAACCGCCCTGAGTCCTTCGGGAGATAGGGCGGTATATAAATACGATTAATAAATAAAATAAATAAATAAATTTGAAATGAAATCGAGGCTGCTCAGCTGCCATTTCAGAAGGGAATGGAAAGGGAGAGGAGAGAGTGAAGGAAGAAAGTAGGTAGGAAAGAGAGAGGTAGAAAAGGGGGAAAGGAGAGGAAGAAGAAAGGGGAAAGAGAGAGGGTTAGAAAGGGTGGAAGAGAAGAGTAGGGAAGGAGGAGAGGATGTAGAAAAGTGAAGGAGAGGAAGGATGAAGAAAGTAGAAGAAAGTAGAGAAGGGAGGAGGAAAGGTTTGTTAAGGAAGGAAGTGGTAGCTGGGCAGGTCCGAATAAGTAACAAATGAAAGTTAATGACTAATGTTGAATAAGAGACTGTATATTGAATAGGATGTTGGAAAATGGAAATAAAACTTTTTTACTAAAAAAAAAAAAAGATAGGGAGATATGTAAATATTGAACACTTCATTTCACAATCCATAGCTTTCTTTCCTCCAATATTTAAATTAAATTATAACATCTTGAATCTCCAAAGACCTACACAAGGGTCCTCTTTGTAGACTTTAGTTCAGCATTCAATACCATCATTCCAGACACTCTTCCAACTAAGCTAAACCAGCTAGAGGTACCTGAACACCATTGTAAATGGATCATAAGCTTCCTAACAAACAGGAAGCAGCAGGTGAAGCTAAGCAGAATCACATCAGATACCTGTACAATTAGCACAGGGGCCCCCCAAAGGCTGTGTGCTCTCCCCACTTCTCTTCTCTCTGTATACCAATGACTGCATCTCTAAAGATCCATCTGTTAAACTACTGAAGTTCGCAGATGACACAACAGTAATCAGTCTCATCTGAGACAATGATGAATCCGCATACAGATGGGAGGTTGAACAACTAGCCTCATGGTGTGACTGGAACAATCTAGAACTGAACACACTCAAAACCGTAGAAATGGTGGTAGACTTTAGGAGAAACCCTTCCATACTTCCACGTCTCACAATACTAGACAACACAATATCAACAGCAGAGACCTTCAATTTCTAGGTTCTACCATATCACAAAATCTAAAAGAGGCAGGTATGGCGGAAGTGAGGGGCCGTATCGATCTTTAGGAGCACGTGCTCGCTGTTTAAAAGCGATCGCGTGCTCCGGCCCCTCAGACTTCACCCGTTCCCTGGGCGGCCAGGATCCTCAGAGCTTGGGCCTCCGGTTTATGTTGTGCAATGCACGGTCTGTGGTTAACAAAGCCCCCCTGATTTGTGATCTTATTCAAGGGGAGTCCGTGGACCTTATGGGCATTACGGAGACCTGGTTGGGCACGGAAGGGGGTGTTCCCCTTGTCAAGCTGTGCCTTCCGGGTTTCCGAGCATTCCATCAACCGAGGGCCCAAGGTAGGGGTGGGGGGGTGGCGGTTGTTATTAGGGAAAGTCTACAGCCGAGGGAGTCCACTGTGCCTCAGATAGCCGGTTGTGAATCCTGCTTTGTCAGGTGGGTTCATAGGGGTCAGATGGGCTTGTTGATCACGTACCTGGCTCCTTGCTGTGTGACTACAGCCCTGCCCGAGCTGTTGGAGGTGCTTGCCGGCATTGCAGTTGAGACCCCCAGACTTATGGTCATGGGGGATTTTAACTTGCCATCGACCGGCTTGTCATCGACGGCGGCTCAGGAGTTCCAGGCCTCCATGACGGCCTTGGACCTGATACAAGTAGTTGATGGCCCTACGCACATTGGGGGAGGCACACTGGACCTGATTTATATCTCTGGACAGTGGTTAAATGATCTGGAGTTAGGAGATTTAGTAACAGAGCCTTTGTCATGGTCAGATCATTTTCTCCTTCGCTTGGACTTTCGGACCGCTACCCACCACTGCAGGGAGATGGGACCAATACGGTGGTTCTGTCCCAGGTGCCTGATGGACCCGGAGAGGTTCCTGACGGAGCTTGGGCCGTTCCCTGAGGATCTGGCCCACGGCACGGCTGAAGAACTAGTTGCGGCCTGGGAATGGGCCGCGGCTGGGGCTTTAGACCATGTCATGCCTTTGCGGCCTCTGACCCAGCGTAGATCTCAACCAGCCCCTTGGTTCTCCGAGGAGCTGAGGGAGATGAAATGCTGGAGAAGACGCCTAGAGAGTGCCTGGAGATCCAGCCGTTCCAAAGCTGATCGGACACTAGTTAAGTCTTATTCTAAGACTTACCTAGTGGCACTGAGGGAAGTGAAGCGTTCCTACGTTTCCTCCCTCATTGTTTCGGCACATAACCGCCCGGCTGCCCTGTTTTGGGTGACCCGTTCTCTCCTTCATCAGGAGGTGCAGGATGACCCATTACAGGGACGGGCCGAGGAGTTTAGTGGTTATCTATACGATAAAATACGATACGAGACTATTGCCTTATACACTGTAAGCCGCCCTGAGTCTTCGGAGAAGGGCGGGATATAAATGTAAACAAAAAAAAAATCGTTCAGCTTCGGGATGGTCTGGATCAAAATTGAGATGATCCAGGTGAGAGGGGGGAGACTCGTCTTGTCGAGATTGTTTGGGATGAATTTGACCCTGTGGCTCTCGAGGACGTGGACAGGTTGTTGGGGAGGTTGCATGCCACCACATGTTTACTGGACCCATGCCCCTCCTGGTTGATGCTGGCCACACAGGAGGTGACACGAGGCTGGCTCCGGGGGATTATCAATGCTTCTCTGTTGGAAGGGGTTTTCCCTGCCGCCTTGAAAGAGATGGTGGTGAGGCCCCTCCTCAAGAAGCCTTCCCTGGACCCAGCTGTTTTGGGAAATTACCGTCCGGTCTCCAACCTTCGCTTTGTTGCGAAGGTTGTTGAGAGTGTGGTGGCGTGTCAGCTACCCCAATACCTGGATGAAGCCGTCTATCTAGACCCGTTCCAGTCCGGCTTCCGGCCCGGATATAGTACAGAGACGGCTTTGGTCGCATTGGTGGATGATCTCTGGAGGGCCAGGGACAGGGGTTGTTCCTCTGCCCTGGTCCTATTAGATCTCTCAGTGGCTTTTGATACCATCGACCATGGTATCTTGCTGCACCGGTTGGGGAGTTTGGGAATGGGAGGCACCGTTTATCGGTGGTTCTCCTCCTATCTCTCTGACCGGTTGCAGACGGTGTTGACAGAGGGGTTGAGATCGACCGCAAGGCACCTCACTTGTGGGGTGCCGCAGGGATCGATTCTCTTGCCTCTCCTGTTCAACGTCTATATGAAGCCGCTGGGTGAGATCATCAGTGGTTTTGGGGTGAGGTACCAACTGTACGCTGAAGATACGCAGCTGTACTTTTCCACCCAGGCCACCCCAACGAAGCTATTGAAGTACTGTCCCAGTGCCTGGAAGCCGTACGGGTCTGGATGGGGAGAAACAGGCTCAAGCTCAATCCCTCCAAGATGGAGTGGCTGTGGATGCCGGCACCCCGGTACAGACAGCTGCAGTTGCAGCTGACTGTTGGGGGCGAATCATTGGCCCCAATGGAAAGGGTGCACAACTTGGGCGTTCTCCTGGATGAATGGCTGTCGTTTGAAGATCACTTGACAGCCGTCTCCAGGAGAGCTTTTCATCAGGTTCGCCTGATCCACCAGTTGCGCCCCTTCCTTGACCGGGATGCCCTATGCACGGTCACTCATGCTCTTGTCACCTCCCGCCTGGATTATTGCAATGCTCTCTACATGAGGCTCCCCTTGAAGAGCACCCGGAGGCTCCAGTTAGTTCAGAATGCGGCTGCGCGGGTTGTAGAGGAAGCTGCACATGGCTCCCATGTAACACCACTCCTGCGCAGACTGCACTGGCTGCCTGTGGTCTCTCGGGTGCACTTCAAGGTTTTGGTTACTACCTTTAAAGCGCTCCATGGCTTAGGGCCAGGGTACTTACGGGACCGCCTTCTGCTACCGAACATCTCCCACCGACCCGTACGTTCACACAGAGAGGGGCTTCTCAGGGTGCCGTCCGCCAAGCAATGTCGGCTGGCGGCCCCCAGGGGAAGGTCCTTCTCTGTGGGGGCTCCTACACTCTGGAACGAACTTCCCCCTGGATTGCGTCAACTGCCTGACCTTCGGACCTTCCGCCACGAGCTGAAGACGTATTTGTTTATTCGCGCGGGACTGGCTTTGTAATTTTAAATTTTATAATTTTATAATTTTAAAGAGTTTAATTTTAATATTCATATTTCGATATAAATTTTTAGGGGTTTTTTAACGGTATACTGTTTTAAATTTTAGCCAATTATATAATACGTTTTTTAATCTTTATTTTTATCTGTATATTGTCATTGTTTTATTATGGCTGTGAACTGCCCTGAGTCCTTCGGGAGAAGGGTGGTATAAAAATCTAATAAACAACAACAACAACAACAACAATAATAATAATAATAATTTAAAAAAATGGACAGCTAACATCAAAAATGTCATAAAAAAAGCACAACAAAGAATGTTCTTTTTGCGCCAACTCAGAAAGCTCAAACTGCCCAAGGAGCTGCTGATTCATTTCTACAGAGGAATTATTGAGTCTGTCATCTGCACCTCTATAACTGTCTGGTTTGATTCTGCAACCCAACAAGACAGACACAGACTTCAGAGGATAATTAGAACTGCAGAAAAAACAATTGCTACCAACCTGCCTTCCATTGAGGACCTGTATATTGCATGAGTCAAAAAGAGGGCTGTGAAAATATATACAGACCCCTCACATCCTGAACATAAACTGTTTCAACTCCTACACTCAAAATGACGCTATAGAGTACCGCACACCAGAACAACTAGACACAAGAACAGTTTTTTCCCAAAGGCCATCACTCTGCTAAACAAATAATTTCCTCAGCACTGTCAAACTATTTACTAAGTCTGCATTACTATTAATCTTCTCATCGTTCCCATCACCCATCTCCTTCCACTTATGACTGTATGACTGTAACTTTGTTGCTTGTATCCTTATGATTTATATTGATATTATTTCCTGATTGCTTATTTGTACCCTATGACTATCATTAAGTGTTGTACCTTATGATTCTTGATGAATGTATCTTTTCTTTTATGTTCACTGAGAGCATATTCACCAAGACAAATTCCTTGTGTGTCCAATCACACTTGGCCAATAAAAAATTCCATTCCATTCCATTCCATTCTATTCTAAATCCTAAAGGTACCTCACATGTAATTCTTCTCATGAGACTATTTCAGGTGAAGAAATAATAAGATTGGATAAGATGTGGCAATCTAGTATTGAGGTAGAATGCAAAATTATATTTTCTGGATGAAAAAACTTTTTGAAAATTTGAAAATAGAATTTGCCACAGGATTAAGTTCAAATGCCAAAAAATTCAGCAAATTCCATTTTTTTAAAAAAAAAGAAAAAGCAATTCCTTTCTTCCATATGGATTTATTCTTTATAAACTAATTTTAAAAACAAAAGAAAAATGTCTAGTTTCCTGTAACAAGAGTTTAATGTAAATAAAAACAATGTTGATTTCTTTAGACTGAGCTTAATCTGTGGTGAATACACAGTGACTTCATAATTATATCTATATAGCTTCCTTGGCAGGAAAGTGGAAGTAGTTACTATTCCCTGAGGGTAATTTTATGCTGATATAATCTACTGTAGCTTGAACACTTTTTCATCTCTAAATATGAAATCTATAACTTCTTCCCATTCAGACATTTTTTTTCCATAGGAGGTATTTCTATCTCCACTGAGGTATTTCTAGAGGGTAAGCATGAATATGTTACATGAATAATTTATTTACCTCATGCTCAGTTTTCCTATTTCATCAATTTACCTTTCCATTTGTTTTTTTTTGTTTGTTTTGTTTTTTGTCTGCCCATGGAATACTCCAGAGTCTTCTCCATACCAAAGTTCAAAAGAGCCAACATTCTTTCTACCCAGCTTCTTCAAAGGCCAGTTTCCACATCCATAGACTATCACAGGGAATTGCCATTCTCTGCATGATTCTGATCTTTGTAGGCCTATGCACATCAGAGTATCTCATTATCTTTTCCATGACCTTCATTGCTATTATATCATATTCTAATGTGTTATGTATTTATTTACTGCTGGTTCCTTTGCTGTTGATAGTCAGTTCTATAAGGCAGAAGCTACTCTGCTACTTCAATGTCTTCATTATCATAGTTGCTGAATCTCCTTGTTCTTCTTTATATTGACTCTTAGTCCCAAATTATTACTGTACTCCCTGACTTTTACTACTATAGCTTGCAGATTTGCATATTTCTGCTGTCAGAGTTCTGTCATCAGCACAACACAATTATTGATGCTGCTTCTTCCAGTTTTAAAAACCATGCTTATCTTCTTCCAACCCAGCCTGCTTCAATATATATTCAGCATATGGATTAAATAAATAATGAGAAAATATAAAGTGTTTTTCTCACATCTTTCCTCACTTGAAACCAATCTGTTTCTCTATGTTTGGTCTGGCTTCCTATCCTGTGTATAGGTTTAACATTAGAACGATGAAGTTATCTGGCCTTCACATTTTCCTAAAGTCACTCCATAGTCTGACAAGGTCAACACAATTGACCTTTTCTACAGTCAATTTAACACATATTGCTTTCCTTTTTGTAATGCTTAACTCAATTTTGCAGTGTCCATCAGCAATAATGTCTCTTGTTCCTTGCTCTTTTCTAAAGTTATCTTGAACATCTGCCATCTCCCTTTCCATAAAGGGCTCTAATCTGAATTGGATTATACAAAGCACTATTTTGCTAGTATGTGAAATCAAGGATATTGTATTATAGCTTGCATGTCTGTTAAATCTCCTTTCTTTGGTATTGGCATGTAGATTAACTTCTGACAATCTGTTAGCTGGCATAGATTTGTTAGAACCTTTATTGATACTTTTGCTGCTCTCCATGTGTCTGTAGATATTCCATCAATTCTTGTAGGATTCCAACTTTGTAAGGATCAGAGTTCTGATTTAAATTCAAAATTTAAGATTAGAGATTCTTGTAAGTAGGTAATATTTATATAGTATCATGGATATTTACACCTCCACTATACAGACTTTCAGTTTGCTCAGTACATCTCCTTTGAATTAGTTATTATTTTCCCATTGGCATCCTTTAGCATACCAGCTTGATGTTGAAAGTTCCTTCTGAGTTTGGAGGTCTTTTGGGAGACTTTCTTACTTTTCTGGGTCTATTTACTTCAATGATTTGCAGAGGTCATACTACTCCTTGTCTATTCTAACAGCTGTTGTTTTTTAATTCTTTCCTGAGATCTTTCTCTTTCCTGGATTTAGTTTCTCTTCTCTCCTTGGCAATTTTAACTTTCTGTTCCACCCCTTTGGGTTTTCGTGTTTCTTGGTCTATGTCATAAATTTATAACATCTTTGACTTCATTCCACAGTTCTTTTGGTTTTCTATGAATGAATTTTAGGCTTCAAAATGATTCCTGACATTCCAATCCTTGAAAAGGGTGAATTCATGGTCAAGATCATGTCACAGAAACTGATTGAATTTGTTCCTGCATTTTAGATTGACTTTTAGATTAGCCTATGAACAGTTCATGTCAGATATATAGTCAGTTTTGACCATGTTTTGACCATGATTTTGCTACTATAATCTCTTTCATCTCTTTATACTAATAATATACTTAATTTGATAGCACTCCATCTGCTGACTCCCATTTTTCAAGTTGTGGCTTTGAAAAATGTGCTATATATCATTGGAATAGAAGAAAGTGATAAGCCAAAGTCCTGCTTCATTTTTGTTTCCTAAGCCACATAGTCAAAGTATATTTACCTTCTTACTATTTCCAGTTGTAGCATAAGAAACACATCTTGTTTACACGTTCTACCAGTTTCAGATAGCATTTGACCACAAAGCTCATCAATTTCCTCTTCTTTTGCATCATTGCTTGGGAAATAAACTTAAATAACTGCCATATTGAAGATTTTTTTTTACCAAGTCCTAGTTGACATTATTCAGCCAAAACCACTCCATTTTATTTTTCAGATTCTTCTATATCAACATGTAGTTGATTAACACTGTTGAGAATGACCATATTCATGCTTCTTATAGTCCACATTCCCATTATGATTTCATGCCTTAGATGATTCATATGCATCTGGCATTTAATCCTAGAGTTCTTTACTCATCCTACCAGGAACACCCCTCCATCATAGTAAGGTAACATAGTGGGTGCAACATAGTGAGGCAACATAAACTTGAGTGTGTTTCTATCATCACCATAATATAAACATCATCTAATATTAGCATGTATTTGTTTTCATTTAATCGCTATTTATTACTCCCCCTCATAAGGCCTACCCATCTTACTTTTTCAGCTATTGAATCATGTTGGGGATTGTGTTCAAATTTCCAACAACAGAAGTCCTACCGCCAAACTTTCACTTTTCTCTAATATTAATTATATAATCCCATCCCCCACGACTAATTTAGCCTCTGGCATTGCTGCCTAAACGTTCAGGAGATTAAAGCATTAAGAAGAAAGAATATAAAGATAATTTTATCAGCTAACTTTGCTCTAATGTGTCTTCAATGTTTCTGCTTTTTTCTCCCTCTGGAAAAGAACTACTTCAGCCAGAGTACTGATCTTGATTTTGTAAATGTAACACAATACTAGAATCTGAAAAACAATGAAGTTCAACAACATCCCATTGTTTTGACTGAGAAAAATCTCAGGAGACTCATACTATTAACTGTGGTGAATGTGTGAAACAACAAAATCAATTCTTCTTTCTCCTTCTCTTTCTTGTCCTTTTCCTTCTCCTTCTTCTTGAATTTTCACACTAAAAAAGTAAAGATTGAAAGAAGATTGCTGAAAACAAAAATAGTACAAATCAGGAATTCAGAGCAGGTAAACGTTGTTGAAAGAACATCTGTTTATCATTGCCTCCCTGAATAGCTTACATTTTTATTGCTGTTTTGTTTATTAATTCCATTCACTAAAAAACTTGCAAACAATGATGCAGGCTAAACCTTTCCCCCCACCAGTTTGAATTGCTACTTGTCTATGTAAATTAAAACTGAGATGGAGCACTAATTTTAGGGATGAAACTTCTGTTAGGATTGGGCAATTAAAGAAGGCAAAGAAAAGTTATGTTTTTCATTACCAAAAATGCATTTGTTGTTGTTGTTGTTAGTTGAGAAGTCGTGTCTGACTTATCGTGACCCCATGGACAATGTTCATCCACTCCTTCCTGTCCTCTACCACCCTCCGGAGTCCATTTAAGTTCACGCCGACTGCTTCAGTGACTCCATCCAGTCACTGTTGTCCCTTTCTTCTTTTGCCTTCAATCGTTCCCAGCATTAGGCTCTTCTCCAGTGAGTCCTTCCTTCTCATTAGGTGGCCAAAGTATTTCAGTTTCATCTTCAGTATCTGGCCTTCTAAAGAGCAGTCAGGGTTGATCTCCTGTAGGACTGACTTGCTTGTTCGCCTTGCAGTCCAAGGGACTCACAGGAGTCTTCTCCAGCACCAGAGTTCAAAGGCCTCAATTCTTTGGTGCTCAGCCTTCCTTATGGTCCAACTTTCACAGCCATATATTGCAACTGGGAAAACCATAGCCTTGACTATACATACTTTTGTTAGCAGGGTGATGTCTCTGCTTTTTAGTATGCTGTCTAGCTTTGCCATAGCTTTCCTCCCCATATAAAAATACAATTTTATATAGTTGCAAATCTTAGAAATCCTCCTTCTAGAAAGTAAAGTCGCTGACATAAAACCATTACATTTTCCTTACTATAATTTCAGTCCTATAAGTCACATACAATGCTTTATTAATAGAATCGTGTTTTGTAAGGATACCATTTGATTAATTTTTGCCAAATAATAAATTCATCTCTATTTACTTAAAGTGTGTTGATCAATTAGCCAGTTCCTGTTTATTTGCTGGTTTCATTTGATATCATGTCTCTTCCAGAACATCATTGAGAAGCAAAGCTATTACACTATGAATTATGCCTTTTGTATATGTAACGTTTGAGTCAGTTGAGAAACTAAAAGGGCTAAGTGCTATACACAAGGAAAAATGGCAAGTAACCTTAGGAATATAAAAAGGATGGAAGTTCAAAGGTGCCATCTTCTTCCATGACAGAAGAAGCTAATCAACTACTTAACCTGAAGAATCAGGATTGACCTGGATATACTTAAAAGAACTTCATTATTTATACCTTTTATACAATAAAATACCATACTGTATAGTGATTGTAATGTTAGACGCAGCTTGATGTGTTTTTCTACACTTTAATTTTACTTAGTTATAAAGCTCAAAAGTGATGACTTGTTCTTTTATTGCTCTATTCAGAGGAGTTCCAACATGACTTCAGAATGGTTGCTACTTTTTAAGGATACATATGTTCTTCTCTGTGTTTCCTCAATATTTGGAATTCATCAAGATCACATGAAGCCTTTGCATTTAGGAAAGAACTGTGTTACAATGTTGGTTGAACACATGATGTTGATCAATGAAATTGTCATGTGTGAATCTTTGAATTAATATAATTCAATACAATTATAAAGATTTCAAAATAAATTTTGGAATCTTTATAATTTTATTGAATTATATTAATTCATTATCATATTTTCCTTTTCTATTATCCTCTTTTTTACTTTTGTGTTGTATTGTCACACTTAGATTGTTTAACAAAATATAGAATAAAATGTAAAAAACCCCACAACTCTTTACAAAAAAAATAAGCAAAAGCCTGATTTTATGTTGCCTTGCCTGGCTCTGTTCAGTCTGAAGTAACAGTATTAGATTAATACACTATTAGATTTTGACTTATGAAACTTGGTAGTCTCCTGAATGGCAAGTGGTCTTCATTGTTGGAAAATGAGAGCTGAGTTACCAAGTTCGTGTGTGTGTGTGTGTGTGTGTGTGTGTGTGTGTGTGTGTGTGAGAGAGAGAGAGAGAGAGAGAAAGAGAGAGAGAGGGAGGGAGGGAGGGAGGGAGACAGAGAGACAGAGACAGAAACAGAGAGACACAGAGACAGAGAGAGGGAGGAAGGGAGGAAGAGAGAGAGAAAGAGAGAGAGAGAGAGAGACAGAGACAGACAGAGAGAGTGGGGAAGAGAGAGGAGGAGGGAGGAGGAGACAGAGAGACAGAGACAGAAACAGAGACACAGAGACAGAGAGGGAGGAAGGAGGAAGAGAGAGAGAGAGAGAGACAGAGACAGACAGAGAGAGTGGGGAAGAGAGAGGGAGGGAGAGAGAGGGAGGGGGGGGACACATTTTTCATAATTGTAAACCTAGTAAGTGGACAATAATATGCATAGTAGAGTCCAAACAAAATATCATCAAGCAATATAATGACAAAAACATTATCAAAAAGATAATGAAGTTTAAATGAGATGCAGGACATAAATGCAATGTAATTCAATTCAATAAACATTCTGAAATCTTTTAGTATAAATTAACAATATTTGAATTGTACTGAAGATAGAATTAACATTTATGTTTATGATTTGGTAGATGAAATTAAAAAGTTTCACTTGTACCACCTAATTGTATTTTATTAATGTTCTTGGCTCTGAATCATGTTGGCATAACTAGGACATCACTCCATAGTACTGTCAATCTATCAAGGAGCAATATCTATGTCAGAAATTTCCTTGCTACCAAGTTGTTCCTATAACAATGCTCAATGCAGGTTTCTTTTGCAAAACTTTTGTTCCTTCCACGAGGTTTCTTCTTACATTTGACTTTTTACATATTTATATACCCATTGTGCCACAACTTTTCTACCATACTTCCACATAAGAAATCTTTATTTACCAAAGAATCACTGAATAAGGGCCAGTATGAGAATCAATGTGCATGTGTGTATTAGTGGGTGTGTGCATGTTGAGTACATGTTTGATAGAATTAGATCTTAAGGTAAAGGTAAAGGTTCCCCTTGCACATATGTGCTAGTCATTCCAGACTCTAGGGGGCGGTGCTCATCTTTGTTTCAAAGCCAAAGAGCTAGCACTGTCCGAAGATGTCTCTGTGGTCATGTGGCCAGCATAACTAAATGCCAAAGGCATACAGAACTCTATTACTTTACCACCAAAGATGGTCCCTATTTTTCTACTTGCATTTTTTACGTGCTTTCGGACTGGTAGGGTGGCAGAAGCTGGGGCAAGTAACAGGAGCTCACACCATTACGCGACACTAGGGTTTCAAACCGCTGAACTGCTGACCTTTCAATTGACCAGCTCAGTGTCTTAGCTACTGAGCCACCATGTCCCTCACAATAAAATCTGTGTCCCTCACAATAAATACATAAATACAGTAAAACCATTACAGAAAAGATATTTTCAGAATAACTCCACCTTAATTACACTATGATTAAGTTGATTAAAAATATTAGTTTGGCAGACTTTCAAATTTCTCTTACATTACTCTACAGTACCAGTAATAAAGATTATTTCTGAAATCAAAGTGTTGTTTTCTGGGTTTGGCACACTCAAAGCATTTGATAGAAGGAAATCCAGAGTGCTTTACTGGTTAAATGTTGACTAAAAGCAGTCCAGCTTGTACAGAAACCAGTTGAATGACTTTGGGCAAGTTATTCATTCTCAGTCTACATTGGGAAGTTAAAAAACATTTATCTAAACTGCACCAATATGTTGAATTATGATCCATAACAGACCTTCATTTTGCAATGGATTGATTCTGGCTGTTAATAATAACAATTCCCAATGTATAACCAAAAATCATGAAATCTGTACAGCCAAATCAAACTTTGATCTTTTCCTTCTAGTCTCTCTAATAGTATGATCATTGAAACTTCATGATTGCAATAGAAATAGTTTTTTATACATTTGTATTACCTTTAAAATAATAAGAAAGAAAAAAATTAAAAGTGCAAAACAGAAAAATATATAATGAAAATGCTATTATGCTTAAAAATAAATGCATGATATAAAATATATAATATTAAACATATATAAAGTATAATATGTTGTTACAGTAAAGTTACAATTATATATTAAATATATACAATACACATATTATACATATGTATTTCAATACACATATTACTATCATGCTTTTTACCCTATTATATTGTGTATAAATGAGTTCGATATTTCATTATATATATCCATACAAAATTTATATCTATAGGCAATCGACTCATAAGGAGCAAGTGAATCAGTGGAAAACTAACACCTATCATCATCACTTGCCTGATAGATCTAGAGATCTCAAAAAATTGTCTGTCCACAGATTTTGAAATTTAATTAATAAGCCTTGACACATATACATATACATATACGATTCTACTTCTTCTAGAAACCATTGCAGAAATCACTGCAGGGTGGAGCCTTCCATGTTGATTTTAGATTCTACCCAGTTATTAATTATTGGCAAATCAATTCACTATTTGATCTACATAACCCTTTAGAATTACCTCACGTCACTTACTGCTATTCAGTTATTTGTATTAAATAAGATTGTAATTGGTTCCAAATTTCCATCACTTTTCACTGGACAGAAACAGCATAAGATGACCTAAAAAACCCCACAAGTCTAACATAGGAAGAGCACATGGACGATTCTTATTTTTTTCTACTGTTTCCAAGTGTCCATTAATTCTGTTTTCAAAAACTTAAAAATGTAAACTGGCCAGGAGTGAGGCAGCAAGTCAATATGTATGCCCCTTCAGACATTCAACCAACAGTTTGAAGTGACATAAAAATAACTTTTATCTGATATTCATCTGGCATGTATAGATGTTGTCCTGTGCTTTGGAGCATTAGTCTAGCTTGTTAAAAAGCATTTTTGAATCCTAAAATTTTGCTTGATAAAATGGTGTATTTCTGATGTTCATTTTCTTCTTTGTTCCAAATGTTGAATTATTATGCAGTACTGCAATGGTACAAGTGTAATCACAATCAATTTATGGGAGCTAAAATTGGTAAATTATGACTAAGATCCTACAGACCCTTGCTAACAATAGTAATCACAGAAAAGAAAGTACAGGAATGAATTTACATTATAAACACAATTAGCCATTTATGATGCAATTTATTCATACTTTGTCAGGGATATATCCCAGTCTACCATTTAAACATAAGCAATAAAAAGCATAGGATTGCAAACTATTATACTTTTTATAAACTCATTTGAGGTATATGGTCAGTCTTGTAAAGCATAATGACTTCACTGCTCCCATTACATTGCAAAAATATAAATAAATTTAGCTTAATAATAGATTAGGGTTTTGTTTAATGTTTTGCTCAGGACATTTTTTACTTAGGTCACATAAAAATAATGGAATGCAAGTATTAATAAATATGGGAGGATGTGGGAGGTGAACTAGACAGCTTGTTTCATTCAGGCAGATAACTTTATTGTGCTTACCTTTGGTTCCCAAAGCTGCCCAAGAATATGCATATGCCTACAAATATCTTCCTGTAAGGATATGTGAGAATGACTTTGGAGAAATGTGGAAGAGAAGAAGTGTTAAATTCACAGAAGGAATAAGGAAATGGCAAACACATTTGAGAAGGGAATGTCCCTAGTTTTTGGATTGTAAAGGCAAGGAGAGAGAGAGATCAAATCTGATCTCAAATCTGATAAGATTCTGATCTTATAATAAAATAGAGCTTATAATAAAATAGATTTAGTACTTCTGGCTATGCTTCTTTCTGCACTACCTTGCAAGGTTTACATTTCTTTGACATCAACTATTATTCTTGTCTTTCCTGAGATACATAGTCATAGACATTCACACCAATCCCACTATTGCTTTTTGATGTAAACAATATTAACACAATTGCATGTAACACTACGAACAATAAAACAGATGGTAAAGATGGCGTGATAAAATCAGGAAAAGGCTCTCTGAAACAATTCTGACTTTAAAGACTTTTGAAAAATTAACTGAGACCAGTCCAGCCTAACCATCACCAAGAGGTTGTGAGTGCTACCATCTTGTTTCAGACACACACACACTCCAGACCACTGGTAAATGAGGGGTCAATAACAGTTTGTTTTTGTCTGATCTAATAAGGCTGGTACTGGTAAGTACTGGTACTGGTACTGGTATTGATAAGACTTTAAATACTGTTATGCAAAGTGCAGAAAGGGAGTAAGAAATAGTGAACTGGAGAAATGTTAAGAAAATAAAGTCTGGCTAAATGTAGTTTATAAATCTAATTTAGTGTTTCTCAACCTCAGCAACTTCAGGATGCAAGGACTTCAATTCTCAGAATTCCCTAACCAACCTGGAATTCTGGGAGTTAAATTTCACACATCTTAAAGTTGCTAAGGTTGAGAAACACTAATCTAGTTCAAACCTTTTTACTTTTATGAATTAGTGTTGCTTCCATTATATCATTTACTCTATTTCATAAGTTTTTATGAAAAACGTCGCTCTCTTTCTTTCTGTGAGCTAAGAAAGTGGCATGGCATAAAGCTAAGTGCCAGCCTTAGCCCATTCTTTATTTCTAGGCATGTTACAATTTTGTATTTAGTAAATAGAAATGACAAGAATTGCATGAAAGCTTTGTTTGGATATGTGCCTAACTTCCCTGGGAAAAAAAATTACAAAAGTGAGCAGGAGTACGCTTATGGGTAAAGGGGATGACAGAGAATGATAGGTGGCATTTTGCATAACTGGTACTTTGCACTTATTTCAGTCCTGGAAGCCATTTTGTGAGAGCACTAATCTACATCAGCACAATTCTAAATGTGTTCATAGCCTAAGAACAGAAAATCCCTTAGATTAGTTCTTGGGATTCTGGCTTGAATTCCTGTCTTTACCTTTATCGGTTTATATTAAATTAGGTTTCACAGTTAAAAGGCAGGCAGATATAATATTAACTTTTTTTTTCAAATGGTACAGTTCTGCCTAATAAACTTGACCAGTGAAAATAAGTGAGGGTTTTGTTTAGTTGATTTTCAAGGTAATGTCCCAGAATTTGCACATATCTTTACAAATAGTATAGAATGAAGTACTTTCTCTCTTTTCATTTTTTTGAAAGACTGATTATAGAAAAAATGAAACTGACAGGTTTGTCCATGGAACAGAAGTTATATAATATATATAACAACAGAGTTGGAAGGGACCTTGGAGGCCTTCTAGTCCAAACCCCTGCCCAGGCAGGAAACCCTACACCAGTCAGATGGTTATCCAACATTTTCTTAAAAATTTCCAGTATTGGAGCATTCACAACTTCTGCAGGCAAGTCGTTCCACTTATTAATTGTTCTAATTGTCAGGAAATTTCTCCTTAGTTCTAAGCTACTTCTTTCCTTGATCAGTTTCCACCCATTGCTTCTTGTTCTACCCTCAGGTGCTTTGGAGAACAGCCCGACTCTCTCTTCTTTGTGGCAACCCCTGAGATATTGGAACACTGCTATCATGTCTCCTCTAGTCTTTCTTTTTATTAAACTAGACATACCCAGTTCCTGCAACCGTTCTTCATATGTTTTAGCCTCCAGTCCCCTAATCATATTTGTTGCTCATCTGTAAAAATAGTCTGGCATTTATTTCCTTGGATTTTGCTTTCTACATAGTTGCATTTAAACAAAGGACACAATAAACAAACAAACATTATTTTGTCTCCTTTGTAACTAACAGTCAATCTTGAAGGTTTTTCTTAGTCAAATTAATGTCAGAGAGGTCTGGCATGAATTAAATGAAGTAAAAAGTAAAAAAAAAAAAGAACAGGTGAGGAATGGAGCCATACTAGAGAGACCAAAAGGTAAATATGCCACTTTAAAAAAATCCTAAAAGCAATCACTATGTCCTTGAGAGGAAATAATCAGGGGAGAAGGATAATGAACTAGTAAAGACACTGAGGAAAAGACATATTGCTTTAAATGCTTGATAAGGAAAGCACCGTGGAACACAATTCATTCCCTTAGTTTGCCATACCTTGCGTTATGGTGTCACAGCACAGGGAGAATTATTGTGTTGATTAAAAAAAAATCAGGAGAAGCTTCCAGAAGTAACACAAACAACAATTTATTGGCAATCTAAAACCAGCTGAGTGCTACAAAATAGAGCCATTAAAATAAAATATAGCTCAAACCCAACATTTGACTAAACTTACAGAAAATGAGAAGTTTATGTAATTAATGTCAAATGAATAAAGCTGGGTTTTCTCTAGCTGATTGTTACACTTTCTGCAAATCCAGCATAGCCTGATAGTCCATAAATATATTCCAGATATTTATGGAATATCTGATGAAAGGCAGCTCCTACATGGAAATGCTTCTTCTTTCTTCCAAACCTGTGCGGATGGCAGGTCTGACAAGTATCTGTTAATAACTGTTGAAGATCTTTAGGTATTAACTGTAATTTGTTTGATATTCTCAAATATTAAATGTCGCAGGCCCTGAGGATTGCCTGTCTCCCATGACTTCTATACATCCAATAAGATCTGACAAGGTGATCACGCTCCAGGTCTTGTTACTTAAGCAGTGTCAGCAGGTGGAACCCAGTACACCTGCCTTTTCTGATGTCACACCTGCTTCATCTCCCTGAGATTCTCACAGTCTTGGCCTTGGATGACTTTAGAAAAGCCATGGCTTTACTTCCGGGCACTGGATTTTAGACCAAATGTGGCTCTTCTTGAGTATTTGCATTTGCTTGAAGTTTTTACGTATTTTATTATAATATTTGTTTCATGTTTTTAATCCTGAGTTGCACATCAGTTGGGCAGTTGTGTAAATTGTTCTAATAAGCGAATACATTTTAAAAGGAAAGACAGCCTCCTCTCTATCAAGATCTGTGGTGATTGCATTCAGACTTTTCTTGAAACCATTGAAGAGAGGGATTATCCTTGCTGTCATCTTGAATGTGGGACTTTCCATTCTAGCCTGGATTATCCAGCAGTTCCCCTTCAAGTGCCAATTTTAAGAACATGAACAGTACCAGCTGGATTGGGCCCCTGGTCCATCTAATCCAGCAGTTTGTTCTCATCATGGCCAATCAACTGCACAAGAAAATCTAGTGTCCCAGCAGATGGCCTTCAGAGGCAATTATACTGTTATCAGGAGTATAATAGCCATTGATCCCCATGAATTCCATGACTTGCTTGAACCAATCCAAGCTTGCTTACTTTCTAAGGTCAATCAAGGTTAGAATGGCTGTCTTCACTGAAGTATCTTTAATATAAAAATGAGGTGCTGCCATATCACAAGTATTTTTTTGTAAAGAAAACATTGAAATGGTTGCCAAATTGTTTCCTTCTGTCCAGTGGTTAAACCACTGAAATAGGTGTAGGGAAACCTGCATGGAATCCAGTTGGTGTCTTTGGGCTATCTCATTTCCAAAAATATTGCCAACAAAACTGCAGGGCCATCTCATGTGATCACCAGAAATCAAAATAAACGTGTCAAACCTTCCTCCCCAAAAGCTGTTGAATGCCTAAATGTATAAAGAAAGATTTTCAGTACCTGAAAAGAATAAGGGAGTGAATACATTTCAGATCCAGCCCATGGGGTGCTTAGATTTGGCACACAGGGCTGCCCTGGAAACAGCAAAGGACAAATCCACAGTGCCTCTGCCAGTGAAAATTGAGCTCAGGAAGGTTGCATGTGGCCCTCCCAAGCTCCATTTTCACTGGCAGAGGATTGCAGGAGGCTGTCCCAGCCAAATATTGAGCTTGTAAGGGCCCCATGTGGCCTCCCATGCTGTTGTGACCGAGGCCCTAGTAGTGATTACCAAACAGAATTAAATCCTGAACAAACTTATTTTATTAAAACACCTGAGAATTAATTCATTCTCAGCTTAGTCCAAAACAAATTCTTCATAAACAGTTCTGCGGCCTTATCACCAACCTTTGTTGTCTTTGGCAACCTGCCAAAGGCTTTTCTTGGCAAACCCCCCCCCCCCACAAAGTTCAAGAGATGCTGACAAGAAGCAATGGCATCAATGTTGCTTTTCCACAAAGAATCCAACAGCTCATTGCTGCTCTTTTAAGCATTATGGGAGTGGCCAATCATCTTCTGGCCTTACTCCCGAATCGTCCTTTTTGCTTCGGCTGCTCTTGCCTTCTGGCAGCTCTTCACATGCATGCACTAGGAACAGGCTCCTCTTTTTCCTCTGCCCCTCTGCTGTCCGCCTCTGGAGGCTCTGGAGTCCATGCATCGCTCCCAGATGGCCCTGGCCCCATCTTTGCCTCTGACCCAGAGCCCTCATCTGGGCCTTCCCCTGACTCCAGGACTGGCCCATCATCCTCCCCAGCCTCCTCACTGTCTGACTCCACTGCCAGGTCTGCAGGCTGCTGGCGGATCACAACACATGCTCTGTTTTCACTGGCAGAGGGTTGCAGGAGGTTGTCGCAGCTGAAAATGGAACTCAGGAGCTTGTTTTCACTGGCAGAGTGTTTGGGCGCCTCTGGCACCCCCGACACAAGTGACATCAAGCTGGCCACCCCCACTCTGGCCATGCCCTCCTAGCACTCTGAGGTCAAATACGACCCTGATGCAGCCCTCAATGAAATTGAGTTTGACACCCCTGTTCTACTGTGTAAGAGCAACCACAGAGTATCTTTGTTATAATCCATGTCCCTCATCTCTTGTGGAAGTAAGATTTCCACAATCATCCTTATGTATACTCACGGGATATTGAATAAAGTGATCCCTAAATTAACTTGGTGCCATGCAGGATAAGGCTTTACAGCCAATGGACAACACTTTTGTCCTAGGATTGAGCCTAGGAGCCTACTGATACCTAGTGCAGTAACTGTGTAATAAATATTATTTTAAAGTAGTTGGTTTTTCCTACTTGCAGCCTGGCTACTATCACTTGTAATTTCTGTACCGCTTGTAATTTTCCAAGACAATAAAGATTGTATTGTCCAATAAGATGTAATAAGGAGTGGAAATTAGTACCATCCAGGTTTCCAGGTCTACACAGGGCTATGACTAACGTATCAACCAAAGCTGATGTATCACAAGAGCTTTATGGCCATGCATTCCACCAGTTGTTTAAGAATGAGATTTGAGTCCAGACAGACTCTCAAGGCTTCCTAGTCAGTTTCTGTCACAATTACAGAGAGTTTACTGCAAGTTTGGTACAAGCTTGATGGACATTACCTTATAGATGACCCCCGCCCTTAAAAGACCTTGGAGTTTTCATATCAAATGATCTAAGTGCCAGAGCCCACTGTAACTACATCGCAAAAAAGGCCTTAAAGGTTGTAAACCTAATCTTGCGTAGCTTCTTCTCTAAAAACACTACACCAGAGCATATAAAACATTTGCTAGACCAATTCTTGAATACAGCTCAACTGTTTGGAATCCATACCACATTTCTGACATCAATACAATTGAACGTGTCCAGAAATATTTTACAAGAAGAGTTCTCCACTCCTCTGAATACAACAAAATACCTTATGCCACCAGACTTGAAATCCTAGGTTTAGAAAATTTAGAACTACACCGCCTTCGACATGACCTGAGTTTAACTCATAGAATCATCTATTTATTTATTTATTTATTTATTGTTTGAATTTATATACCGCCCTATCTCCCAAAGGACTCAGGGCGGTTCACAGGCATATAAAACATCAATATACAAATTAAAATAATCATTAAAAAACTTATTCTACTGCCCAATTAATTAAAAATAAAAATATAAATATTAAAATCAATTTAAAACCCCTCTAAATTTAAAATCTAAAAAACTAAGCCAGTCCTGCACAGATGAATAAATGTGTCTTGAGCTCGCGACGGAAGGTTCGAAGGTCCGGAAGTTGACGGAGTCCTGGGGGGAGTTCGTTCCAGAGGGCGGGAGCCCCCACAGAGAAGGCCCTTCCCCTGGGCGTCGCCAGACGACACTGCCTAGCTGACGGCACCCTGAGGAGTCCCTCTCTGTGAGAGCGCACGGGTCGGTGAGAGGTATCTGGTCGCAGTAGGCGGTCCCGTAGATAACCCGGCCCTATGCCATGGAGCGCTTTAAAGGTGGTCACCAAAACCTTGAAGCGCACCCGGAAAGCCACAGGTAGCCAGTGCAGACTGCGCAGGATAGGTGTTATACGGGAGCCACGAGGGGCTCCATCTATCACCCGCGCAGCCACGTTCTGGACTAACTGTAGCCTCCGGATGCCCTTCAAGGGAAGCCCCATGTAGAGAGCGTTGCAGTAATCCAGGCGAGACGTCACGAGGGCTATTACAATGTCCTTCCTGTTGAAGACTATTTCAGCTTAAATTGCAACAATACACGAGCAAACAATAGATTTAAGCTTAATGTTAACTGCTCCAATTTTGATTGCAGAAAATATGACTTCAGTAACAGAGTTGTTAATGCTTGGAATACACTACCTGACTCTGTGGTGTCTTCTCATAATCCCAAAATCTTCAACCAAAGACTGTCTACTGTTGACCTCACCCCATTCCTAAGAGGTCTGTAAGGGGCGTGCACAAGCATGCCTACCGTTCCTGTCCTATTGTTTCCTTTCGTTATATCCAATTAATATAGTTATTACATACTCATACAAGTTTTATTTTTTCTCTGACCCTCTTTTTTTCCTTAATTTTTTCTTTCTGTGTTTTTGTGTTTTATCTTCTGCTGAAACTTAATAAAGTCTTATAAAAAAAAATAGTGCTAAGGCTGTAATTTTCACTCTTCTGCCTGGGAATTTGGGAGTAGGATTCTCATTCAGTTGTAACTAACCCACTGGGGGGAAATCATACATCTATAAAAATAACTAAGGTAAAAATAATATTGGAGTTGATATTTTTGTTGGCTTACGCAAGGAATATTCTGTCATATTTTAATCATAAATGATAGTTATGAAATGGTAGTTGTGAAAATAATTTATTCCAATCGATGGAAAGTTTTGTTGATTCTTTAAGCTGCTGAATGAAAAGAAAAAAGCAGTATGTGAATGCTTGATATGGATTAACAGGACATTTCTGATTCCTGTACTAGATAAGCTAAGAAATATTAAAATGAATTAAAAGTTTTTATCTACCAATTGACAACAAGGTGACTTCAGAAGCTTCTGGAAAAAAGCTTGCAGGCCTAAACTCTGCAGAGGTCCAACAAGGTATTTTGTACAGTATAAATGTTGAGTGTGTATGGGTAAGAAACATATTCCTTTAGCTTGAAATTTGTAAGGTTTTTTTGTTATTATTATTCAGTAATGCCCACATGGAGTAGCCCACATGTACTAAAGAGAGGGAGCTTGTAACAAGATGGCACAACACTGTTTTTAGCATTTGGAGGAATGCAGGAAGATCCTTAGGATGCTCATACTTTTAATGGAAGACCCAACCACATAGGGAATAATAATAATTGGGGGAAAAAGCCATCTCTAGAACTCAGAAAAGTTGGATTGACCACTGCATAATTTTCCTTTACTTTTTGGCTATTATAATACATTCTTGAGAGCCAGTTTGGTGTAGTAGTTAAGCATCAGGCTTAACTGGCAGAAACTGGAAGATCCTCAGGCTTCCAGATAGGGTGACCTTGGGTTAGCCAAATTTCTATCAACCCTAAAACCACTTCTGAAAAACCTTGCCAAAAAGGGCCTCTGGTGGCTCAGACTGCTAAGACAGTCTGTTATTAACAGCAGCTGCTTGCAATTAATGCAGGTTCAAGTCCCACCAGGCCCAAGGTTGACTCAGCCTTCCATCCTTTATAAGGTAGGTAAAATGAGGACCCAAATTGTTGGGGGCAATAAGTTGACTTTGTATATAATATACAAATGGATGAAGACTATTGCTTGACATAGTGTAGCAATGAGTCTTTGGAGAAGGGCAGGATATAAATACAAATTAAAAAAAACAACTGCAGGGACTTGTCCAAGCAGTTTCCAGAAATTGAACACAATTGAACGGAAGGGAAAAAAACATTATATTGTTGGATTGTTATATTGCTGTGTTTCATTACTTGTTACTTAATGTGTAAATTAACAGCAAATGAAAGACAACAATATAATAATCTTAATCCAATGTTATTCCAATGTATTATTTGCAGAGAAAGCAAAATTATTCTTATTCTCCCTGATATAAGATACACATTTGTATTGTGTTTGATTTTGCTGTACAAGTAGGGGTGTGATCTTTTCTGAATCTGAACTGGTTTCTCCACATGTCATTCTTAGTGAAGTGTGCAAACCAGCGCCTGCATTTCCTGTGCTGGTTTAAGGAGAGCACATCTTTCTCCTCCTGTCCTGGCCACTTTTTACAGAGGTACGACTGACAAACTGCATCGCTGTTTGGTTTGGTGGCTGCAGTGCCTCAGAGAGAAAGTCCATTCAGAGAGTGGTAAGACAACCGAGAAGATTATAGGAAGCTCACTTCCAGTCATTCAGGATACTGCTTATAAGTGCTATGTGCTGATAGCTCAAAGCATCGTTACAGATCCACGTCATGGTCTGTTTCTGTTGCTCCCCTGTGGGAGGAGATTTCGAAGTATTTCTACCAGGACCACCAGATTCTGTAACAGCTTTGTTCCCTATGCCATCTGTCTGGCAAACTCGCAAGATTCATTTCTCTCGCCATGTAGATGTATAAATCAAAACTAGACTGTGTTGTTTCTCCATGTCATATATGTTGGTATATGCATAATTATTTATTTGTTTGTTCGTTTCGTCATGTTTATGTAGTGTATATTTGAGGTGGAGATCCTTTGAGAGCTGTATGCCATGAATTCATTTTAATGTATGCCGATTAATGTACTTTCAAAGTGACAATAAAGTTATTCTAAGTCTTCTAAGTCTAACTTTTAGGCAAAAAAAGCAGGCTCTGGTGTTCTCACATATGTTGTTTATTATACATTGTTATTATGTTATAAAAGTAGCATATTTTATAATGGTTGTTTTTATATTGTGGTTTTTAATCTGTTGAATTTCACCCAGGGTTAATTCTGGTGAGATGGGAAGCTATATAAATCAGATGGATGAGAAAGAGAGAAAGAGAGAGAGAGAGAGAGGCAGGCAGGCAGGCAGGCAGATCTTTCTCAAATCTAATACTAATTTTCCTTTTGCCTTTAATTCAAACATGCAAAGATAAAGGAGCATGCCTGTGCATATATGACACATATCCTACTGTATAGCTATTATGGAGAAACAAGTGTACAAAAATGGAAGTGGCTTTTCATTAACTCCATCTTATCAAGTCTGTATCTGCCACATTCCCTGGTAGTCTTGCATCCAAGAATTAATTATGCTCATCTTTTTGAGAGCAGGCAGAGTTATGTAGTAGTTGAAAAAGCCAATTTTGTAACATGTTACCTGCCACTTAATCTAATACCTCTTTCTGCTCCTTATTTTCCTTTTTTCTCTTTTTTTCCTGAGCATGTGGACACACTTCCAAATAAACCAGAGAATTGCAGTCATTCATCATGATAGGCGTTATGGAAAGGCAGGCAATGCTTGCACTTGTGCTTTGCATTGTGGCATCTGAGTTTCATTGCTTTTTAAGTAAAACTTTCTTTTTAATGTTAAAAGTCAAATAGAACTCAGAGACTGAAGGATGCTAAGATAGGTATTTGCTGGTATATTTTTAGCTAAGCCAGCGTTTTGGAGACCCCAGATCTACATCAATTGCTTATTTGAACAACATAAATCATTCACTTCTTTTGACTTAAAGCTATTTTGTGTACTCAATGTGCACCACAGATAGGTCCTTATGTAAGAAATCTGATAAAAAAAATAAGGAATGTATATCTTCTTTGTACTTAATAGTTGGGTTATTTCAGCTCCAAAATTTTTCCTTTTCCTCCAGAATAACATTTTTCCTCCGGAAAATATTCCTCCAGGATAACATACTTTCTTTTAAAACTGGGATTAAAAGAATGACCAAAGACTTGATTCTAAGCCCCAAGTGTGGGAAAGAACATGTCCCTAGGCTGTTTTAGTCTGTGCTGCTTTATTTATTTGTAAAAAATTATTGGCTGCCTATCTTACCACAGGGTAATTCAACCTGCTTGGTATTTTAATTTTTGTATTTATTTATTGCATTCAAAATATGATTGCTTTTATTTTATCTGTTATTGCCTGTCACCCAGATGAGATGCATGGCTTAAGAAAAAAACTCTGAATGAATAAATAAGTAAATAAATAATTAAATATTACCACTACTTGACCATCCTTTGGGATGGGATGGGATTTTAAAGAGCCTTCTCTGTGTTATTAGGCTAGACTGATGCCAACCATGGCTTGTTCTGTTTCCAAAACAATCTGACCACACAGCAGTGCATGTTATTGATGTTTCTCGGTCAGCTAACCATGCACAAACACACAGGAAATTTTTTTTCTTGGAGAAGGAATAAGCAAAGGACAATCCTTACAATTGTGAAAGAGTGAATTTGCATTGGGGCTGTTCTCCATCTTTATGTTTGATTGTATTTTAATTGTTCTTTTTTACTTTAGAATTCAATCATGCTTTCAAGCCATTCATTCCTTTTTAATTTGGTGAGCCATTTTCATCAATATTTTGTCAAAAATACCTACAAGTCAATTTATTATTTTATAAAGAAAAGCTGTCAAGATGTTTATTTCTATCTACATTGTTGGAAATTCTATTAGCAGTTTTTATTTTTAAACAGTTACCTGTTTTCATAAACCATGAGCTGTTTTAATTTAGGAAGCACACATTTGCAGAATTCCTTGATTGAGATGATCAGTGATATCTCTGAATATGTTTATAATATTAAAGAAACCCTTCCTGTTAGAAATCTCAATTACTATTTTTGTCACATATAAACCCACACATATGCTCACACAACATTTTGATGATTTTTATGCTAACTTTCAATCACATATTATAACAATTTTTTAATGGTAGTGGAAACTATATTTCACATGGTATTGCCTTGTAAGTATTTTAATATTTTACACATTTTCTTTCTTTATTCATCAAAGCGCAGACTAGAAAATCAAACAAGTGCTTCCAGCTTTCAGTAGATGCTCGTGGCATTCACCATCAGTATCTGAAATCTTTATTCCCATGGACTCATTACAAATGATCAGTTCTCACTGACTGGCAAAGATGGATGCTTAAGATGCCTGGCTGGAGCAAAAGACAGATAAGACAGATATAAAGGTAATATTGGCAGACGTAGGAGAAATAAAATTGGCAGGAGAGGAGCTTCAGATTACTTGAAATGAGATTTGTTTCTCTACTTTGAGAAAATAAGATGTTTGCTAATATGTATTACTTCTGCACATTTTAAGGTGTAGTAATCATAAAATACCAGAAGGAGGTCTAAAGACACAATGCAACAAGGTACTTGGGGGACCAGCAGACCAGGGATGGATTCTGCTCTCACTTAGTGTTATCCTGCCAGTGTACGCTGAAAGGAAGAGAGAGATGTAAAAGTAGGCATCCTCTCTCCTAACAGTCTTCCTCTCAAATAATATTTTTAAATACTACTTCTCTGAAGACTTATCTTTACCGTGCATCTTAACAAAACACTATAAGGTAGGTCCCTACCATTATTACTTAGGCCAACAGAAGATTTAAAAGACAAATATTTTTCTTAAAATTATTTAGTCAGCTGATGATAAATGTGAATTTGAATTGCTGACTAGCTAGTCTTTCATCTTTTTTTGTGCTTAAATCAGTTTTTCAATCTGGTGTTGTGCCTTTGAAAAACACTCAACTACTCAAGAATTGTCCTGAAGACATGATCTAATCACTCATTAGACTGCATCTAAAGAGTGTGGGATGGAGTAGTTCAGAATAGTAGGTCATGACTGAAAGTTCTGACATAACCAATAAAGCATTAATTTTGAGTAAAATATTGTCTTCCTAAGCAATTTGTTCTTGATGTGATATTATCATCATGAGATGCTGCACTTCTATGTTAATAACAGTCACTAGGCATCAGAGTATCCTGTGAAGGGATTACACTAAAAACTGTTGGGAGATCACTATCGGAGGTCTGAGGTCTGAAGCCCAGGAAAACAGCCATTTTCAGATACTTTTCTGCAGTTTGTATGTTAAGCATAGAATGTCATTTCACAATTAAGTCTCTTGAGGCATAACTTTGTAAATATTACATAGCACTGAAGGAGAAACTGAAAGTAAAACTGTGAAGCAAAAATAATAATAAAATGGGCCACCTATTGCCTCTAGGAAAGTCACTGGTTAAAGGAAATGCAATGGAGATTATCTGGAGGAAGTGAAAACGTAAGAGTTTTGCTGAACTGCATGTGGAACAATGTAGTTTCTATCAGCATTAATTCTCATATTTCATGAGGCAGCATTCTAGTTTCAGTCTGGTATTGTTGCAGATATAGTTTTTTAAAAGTTAATTTGAAAGTTATCATGCATCTAGAAAACATTTGACATATGAACAAAATTGAGAATTTGTGTTACAATCTGAAAAGTTCATGACGGAACAAAAGTCAGAATCTGGAATAGTCATGGACAATCTTATCCCCCAGGCCATGTATGGTTTGCAACCCACAGCTCTTTGGTGTTTTTGCCAGGAAAAACAAAAAAAAAAGGGGGGGGGGAAATCTGCCTTATAACATTTTATTTCTATGAAACACAGCACTTCATGGAAAATTATTCATTCTAGTCACTAAACTAACCGTTCAGAAATCTAATTCTCATCTATTCCGATGTTACATTTATTGCCAGCAAATAAATGCTTGCATTGCCAATTGTAAATTTCAGTCAATAAATAAATAAAAAATTGAAATTGTAAAGCAAGGCCTCCAATCATTGAAAGGTTGCTGCTCCCGATTTAACATGTTGACGATGAAATCAATGTTGTGAGAATGGTCTGATCGTTATGAATGAGAAGATGAGTCAGGGTTAGTGTTTTGCATACAAAGGTATTGTTGTTGCCAAAAAGTCATAATTTCATTGGATGACTGGAAGCTTCATTTCATCTAGAGAAAGGAAGGGAAAGTAGAGAGGACAATGCTAAATGTTTTGAAAGAACTGCTGCAGAACAGATTACACAGTTTAGAGACTGAAGCAAACATAGCAAACACATTAAAATGGAATATTTCATATTAAGCTTTCATTCCAAATAAATGAAGTCAAAAGAAGTCTTGAGGCTTCTTGATAGTGATTGCTTTCAACTAAGCTTGCTTGGATATCAGTTTTATTTTAATCTGCAGTTTATAATGAAATCCTAATTTCCACAGGAAAGAAGCAACAGTAAGAAGATAGGAGCTGATGGATGAGCATTTTGGATATGCCCCTTTTTAGTATTATCATATGGATTAAAGGGAGGTTCTGCTTAGTAGATTGAATTTTTTGCTTTTTTCCCCCCAAATACACCTTTGATTTTAATTTCATTGTAGGACTATGGAAATGTTGCTATTACAACAGAAAGGAACATTATAAAGCAGGCTTTAAAATCTTATCAGTGTAAAACAGTGAAAAGATAATACCTTAAAATATTTTTATTGTAATTGCAGTATATCTGCACACTCTTTTTCTGAAGGAGCTCATACCTGCTATATATATCCCCCCACTATTGAAATCATATGGAGCTATTAATTTCTTGTACCTGTTCATATTGGACATATCTTGTACATATTGGACAAGTAGCCAGAGAAAATACTCAACATTACTGTTCCTTAGGGATGAACAAAGAGAGGGAGAGATTTTTTTTTTCTATCTCAAGAGTTGGTCAAGGTAATATCAGAATAAAGTTAATTAACAGGGAGGGTAGGCAAGACAAAAACAATGAAAGAAAAAAAAATCAAATATTTGTTGTTGTTGTGAGGGACTGTGTCTTGGAAATACAAAGAAAAAATAAATTTTCTTGCTTCAGAAAAGTACTTTGGTGAAACAACATTTTTAGTGAGTGATATTTTATAATCTGAAGACCATTCCCTTGAAACATTAAATATTTTAAGACTCACTATCTTGAAGGGGTTTATTTTGGGTGATTTTTTTAAAGCAGTGGAAGCAGGCTTTCTTTGTGACTCTATTGGTTTGTACCAAGCTTAGAGAACTGATCACTAAAATATTGGAGTGTTGAGGCATTTATTATCTATTATTTATGCAATGCATACAAGAAATAAAAGAAACCAAAAGAAACTTAATTCAAAACTATCTCAACAAATTTCTTGTAAGGATTTAGTTAATATACACAGTTCTAGGAGATTCAACTTAGTGATGATATTTACATGTTGTTGCCTTTGGAAACTTGATTTATTATTCAGAGCTGCATCAGATTTGTGGCATCCTAAACTGCACAACCATTATAACATAACATAATCTTTTTGGGGGAGACAATTGGAATTTGGCCGATTAAAAATAATATAAAACGTAATGAAGTGATTAAAGAGGAAAATATAGAAATTATTAGAGATTGGATAAAAGTTATGGGAAATGAAAGGAGGAATAAAGAAATTATTGAAAAATTAGGGTTAAGTTGGTTTGAAAAAATACAGATAGAAAAATGGACAAAAAAACTAAAGGAAAATTATTCGATAAATAGATGTGAAACTGAATTTGAATATTTAGTATCTCGGATTATGAAAGATGAAATTGGGCTAAAGGGACTCGTTAGTAGGGTTTATAAGATTATAAATTCTGATGAAAAATTACAAAGAGTGATGAGGACAAATTGGGAAAAAGATCTTAATATTGAAATACCAGAGTCAGATTGGAATGTGAATTGGAAGAGTAGAATTATGAGAACTTTATCTATAAGGATTAAAGAGCACAATTATAAAGTTGTTTGAAATGGTATTTGACTCCAGTAAGATTGTCACAAATGGATAAAAAATTAGTAAAAATGTTGGAGATGTGAGATGGAATTGGGGACTTATGAACATATGTGGTATAATTGTGATAAGGTTAAAAGTTTTGGCAACAATTGGAGAAAATGATATTTGAAATGATGGGGAAAGTAATAACATTGAGAGTGGAAACTATATTATTGTTGGTAATTAAGGAAATAGAATTAACAAAATATGAAAAAGAATTGATTAGAATTATGATTATAATAGGTAGAATTATAATAGCTAGATATTGGAAACTAGATGTGATTTTTAGAATAGAAGAGTGGAATTCTGAAATGTGGAAATTAGCTTTAAATGATAAAATGACATGTGATATTAAAATTAGAAGTGGTGTGTATAAAGAAGATATTTTCTGGAAGACTTGGAAACCATTTGTGGACTTTGCGCTTGGAACATTGGACGCTTCAGTACCTGTACCTCGAGAACGTGGATTTTGGCAATCATGAGGATATATCCGAAGACCCAAATCTTCCTTTTATGTATAGCACAAGGGTGTAATAATGTATTTTCTTTTTGTTTGTTTGTTGCAAAAAAAAGTAATAATAATAATAATAAAAAAAAGAGAACTGATCACTAAAATATTGGAGTGTTGAGGCATTTATTATCTATTATTTATGCAATGCATACAAGAAATAAAAGAAACCAAAAGAAACTTAATTCAAAACTATCTCAACAAATTTCTTGTAAGGATTTAGTTAATATACACAGTTCTAGGAGATTCAACTTAGTGATGATATTTACATGTTGTTGCCTTTGGAAACTTGATTTATTATTCAGAGCTGCATCAGATTTGTGGCATCCTAAACTGCACAACCATTATAACATAACATAATAACAGAGTTGGAAGGGACCTTGGAGGTCTTCTAGTCCAACCTCCTGCCCAGGCAGGAAACCCTACACCATTTCAGACAAATGGCTAGCCAACATTTCCTTAAAAATTTCCAGTGTTGGAGCATTCACAACTTCTGCAGGCAAGTTGTTCCACTTATTGATTGTTCTAACTGTCAGGAAATTTCTCCTTAGTTCTAAGTTGCTTCTCTCCTTGATTAGTTTCCACCCATTGCTTCTTGTCCTACCCTCAGGTGCTTTGGAGAATAGTTTGACTCCCTCTTCTTTGTGGCAACCCCTGAGATATTGGAACACTGCTATCATGTCTCCCCTAGTCCTTCTTTTCATTAAACTAGACATACCCAGTTCCTGCAACTGTTCTTCATATGTTTTAGTTTCCAGTCCACTAATCATCTTTGTTGCTCTTCTCTGCAGTCTTTCTAGAGTCTCAATATCTTTTTTACGTCGTGGCGACCAAAACTGAATGCAATATTCCAAGTATGGCCTTACCAAGGCATTATAAAGTGGTATATATACAGCTGCCAAAAAAGCCAACTGTATTGGCTTTTTTGGCAGCTGCTGCACATTGCTGGCTCATATCTAAACGGTTGTCCACTAGGACTCCAAGATCCCTCTCACAGTTACTACTATTGAGCAAGGTGTCAAGGTTCCAGAAATACCTCTTCTGCGTTCAGAAAAAAGACTCAGAAGCATTCTTTCTTTTTCTCAGAGTCCTTTACTAGCATGAGGAGACTGGCACACGATGAGTGCAATTCCCAAAACTGAAGTTCCGGATTCGTTTCCCCAGTTATACAAACCCCAATAGTCCCACCCCCCTGACCCCTCGGATGATCACACGGTCCCACGTTCTTCCAGTTCATTCGAGTAACTTCTTGCCACTCTTCCTGCAGACGTGAACGCCATCCGACCTTGACCCGTTGAAGAATGCTACCCTATCCCTCAACCCCCCCTCCTCCCCTCAGGATAAAAATGTGGCAGCGTCTGGAAACCTAAAGTTTAATATGGTTTCCAGGCCTGACACAAGGTACCACATATACAATACTTGTGCACTTTGTTTTTTTCCCCCTAAATGTAGAACCTTACTTTTTTCACTGTTGAATTTCATTTTGTTAGTTACCGCCCAATGTTCAAGTCTGTCAAGATCCTTCTATATCTTAAGCCTATCTTCTGGAGTGTTGGCTATTCCTGCCAGCTTGGTGTCATCTGCAAATTTGTTGAGTTCCCCATCTATCCCCTTGTCCAAGACATTGATGAAGATGTTGAAGAGTACTGGGCCTAAAACAGAGCCTTGGGGTATTCCACTGCATACTTCCCTCCATGTGGATGTAGTTCCATTGAGGACTACACGTTGAGTGCGGTTGGTCAGCCAGTTACGAATTCATCTGGTGGTGGTGCTGTCTAACCCACATTTTTCTACTTTATCTAGTAGTAGATTATTTATCAAATGCTTTACTGAAGTCCAAGTAAATTATATCGACAGCATTCCTCTGGTCCACTAATTCTGTCACTTTGTCAAAGAATGCAGTAAGATTAGTCTGGCATGATCTGTTTTTGACAAACCCATGTTGGCTTTTGTTTATTACTTTGTTTGCTTCTAGGTGTTCAATGATTCGTTGCTTGATTATCTTTTCCAGAATCTTCCCTGGTATTGAGGTCAGGCTGATAAGTCTGTAGTTTCCTGGATCTTTTTTTCTTCGCTTTGCATCTTTTGAAGCATGAAGTTTTAGAATAGGGCTGACAAGCAGACCCTGTTCCTATATTATTCATTGAATTTATTTATGTGGGTCCATCTTCTTATTTCTGTGAAGCAAAGCCCAAAAAGGGTTCTTTGTCTGAGGTTTTCCAATGGTTTGGTGAAGAAAGAAATAGCCAATATGTTTATATGAATTTGCTAAAAAAATTATGTTTAATGTTGAGGAGGTCATTTTTAGTTTCAGAATTTTTTACGCCAAATTTTGGCCCCTGCAAAGACACGGAAGGAGAAAATGGCAAAATATATATTTATAAAACCAATTCTATCACTAGATCATGACAAAGGTAAAGGAAAAGCTTATTATAAGTTTTTAGAAGAAAAGGACAAGTGCTATCTTGATATTGAAAAAGCTAAACAGGGTGAGACTTGTTTGGTAGTAATTGGATGAAAGATCATCATGAAGTCTCAAGGAGGTAAAAGAACATCCTAGAAGAAGGCAATCATCAATCACTACCAAGAAAACTAGAGTAGTGTCCATGGAGGACATAAGTTCAATATCAGAGTTTTATCTCTTTCCTTGTAAAATGAAACCATGAGAGATATGTGGTTCTCATCATTTAATTTTTTATGGCTATTCCTTGAAGACATTATTTCCTATAAGCTGATAAGCTATATAATTTTAGGTTGCCAAAAATTAACAGTAATGGATGAATGTTAATTCGGTTCTTATTATTCTGTTTTTATATTAATAGGAAGTATCAGCTTGTTGCTGTTTAAATTTTGGATATGTTGAATCAGACATTCAATATGGGTTCAAATCAGTGGTGAAATCCAAATTATTTTACTACCAGTCCTGTGGGCATGGCTTGGTGGGTGTGGGGTGGCTTGTTGGGTGTGGCAGGGGAAGGATACTGCAAAATCTCCACTCCCACCCCACTCTGGGGCCAGCCAGAGGTGGTATTTGCCAGTTCTCTGAAATACTCAAAATTTCCTCTACTGGTTCTCCAGAACTTGTGAGAACCTGCTAGATTTCCTGGCTCAAATGCTTCAGAAAGCACACAAATAATGCTTACTGCAAGTGATGCTACATGCAAGAAATTTGCATGTAGACAAAACTCCACCACATGACAGCCATTTTTTTCTGCATGATTGCCTACAATAGCATTCCCTGCCCACCAGTGTTGGATACAAACATCCAATAAACTGCATAATTGAATGTCCATCCCACCCCCAATACTAATAGGTTAAGTTTCTGTATATAAACACTGATAACAAAAACTTCAAGTTTTTCAAGCTTTCAAGCTTCAAGGAAGCTTCAAAGCTCAGAGAGCCTCAAAGACTCCACAATTCAATAAATTATTTTTGCATGCCCATTTAGTTCATTTAGGGATTTAACCATTCTTTTAAACTTAAGAAGAAGAAATCAAAGCCAATCAGACTAAAGAAGCAATTGAGATGATCATCACTCACAACTTGCTTTGTATGTCAGAAAAAAAGCATATGATTTGATACTTAGGTCTCAAGGTGCCTTTCAGTGTAATAGAAACATTAATGAACATACAACATGTGTTAAAGCATTTAGGAAATCTACCTTTCCTTTGAGGGTAATATTAAAATAATCAAATCTTACAATCGGTAAAAGTTCCATCCTAGGCTAGCCACTACAGAGCAGATAGATCTTTGGCTTCATCCAGCAAGGCATTTCTATAATTTCATCAGATTACATTAAAATAATGTTCAAAATTCTGGCCTCAGTGGAAGCTTTCTATAAGTATAATTTTCCAGAAAGAAAGGATCTGTTAATTTCCTAATTCTAATTCTTTAAGAATTTAAACAGTGTCATTTCTGAGATACGGTCTCCTGAAACGTGTTGAAATATGTAGTTTACAGGTAGAATATTTATTATTTTAAATCAGAAAAGCCAAAGAAAGGAAAATGGCAAACATCAGTGAAATGCAAATACTTCTCTATTTCCAAAGTAGGTCTAATAAATGAAAGCTCTCTGTACTGGAATTTTATAAATCACTTATTTGAATGATAATACATTGCAGATACCATTATTGTGCATAAGCACATTTTAAACCATTTTAAGAGGATGAACAATTTTAAAGCTTTTTGCATTAATTTTGGGACTGACTTATCATACTTGCTATTGATGCATTAAGAGATTTAATGAACTTTACTAGGATAAAAATGCTTATTTAAAATTAGTTCAAAGAACTTCAGCTAGTTTAATGAAATATTACAGTGGTGAACAGGAAAATAAATAGTGTATTACTCTTTTATGCTTAAAAGAAACCCTCATAGCAAATACAGCTGCTATACCCAAGTAATAACATTTATTTTTATGAGTCATTAGCCCTTCATTCTAAAATGTATCAGAGGAATAGTTTTAAAACATACTATCTTTTCATATTACGTTTCTGGATAGATGAGCAAAGGTTTGACTCTAACATTGCTGTAACATTGTTCTTCTCTCTTAGTGCATCAATGATGACATGAGCACTTTCAAGGATAGGCAATATACTTTGCCTTAAAAGCCATTTAATGTTTCTTGAATTTGGAATTGGGAGCCCCTAATGTTCTCTTCAATGCTTGCAAACAGCGAGTGAACATGGCTGAATCTGATGTATGTCATAACATTAATTCTTCCTTAAGAATTGTAATATAATCACAATCATACAAAAAAGCCCATAGAGGTCTAAGGGTTTTTGTCTAATTTCCTGCTGAAAAGACAAGGTACTGCCTTTTTTCAGCAAATAGTACTGAAAAAAATCTATATTCTGCAGACAAATTTGTATTTCAAATGATGCTGAAAAATTTTAAGTGTGAGCCTACTTGATATAGGTCTAATGCATCAGCAGATGGAATCTTTGAAAGCCCATAGTGATTAATTTGCATTGTATTTTATAGATAAAAATTCCGGAATCTATTTATTTCTTAGATGTATATCCTACATTTTCTTCTAGAACTGACAATATCTCTTCCTCCAATTTTATCGTGAGAAATAATGATTGAACCACATTTATTTACTGTTTCTATGGCTGAATTTGGACCACAATCTCAGTTTTCTCTGCTCTAGTCCAACATTTCTGTCATTGCTCTATTCTGATCCTATATGCTTTCACATCTTTAAGATACCTTCTTAAAACAGTAGATCTGAAACAGAATATTTTAGATGTTTATTTGTTATACAAATGGATGTTGCTAGAGATAAATATTTATTGGTTTAATGAATCTTCAAACCATAGGCAAGATCACCGCTTAAGGATGAATCAGCAGAGTGCTGAAGGTGCCAAAAAAGTTCTATGCTGTATCAACAGAGAGATAGCATCAAGATCACGGGAAGTGATCGTTCTGCTTTATATACTGCACAGATGGAACCATACTTGGAACACTGCATCCAGTTCTGGTCACTATAATTCAAAAAAATATGGTAAGGCCCCAGAGAGAGTTCAGAGAAGAGCAAGAAAGATGATAGGGGCACTCAAGGATAAATCATACCGTGAACGGCTAAAGGAACTAGGTATGTTTAGCCTAATAAAGAGAAAACTCAGAGGGGACACGATAGCAGTATTCTAATGCTTGAAAGGTTGTCACAGGGAAGAAGGTGTCAATGTAATTTCCATAAACCTGAGAGCAGGACAAGAAGCAGGGTGTGGAAGTTCATCAGAGGGAGATTTAACCTAGAAATAAGGAGACATTTCCTGACAGTAAGAACAATAAGTGAAACAGCTTGCCTCCCAGAGTTGTGGGTGTTCCTTCACTGGAGTTTCTCAAGAAAATATTGGACAGCCATTTGTCCAGGATAGTATAACAATTCCTGCCTTGAGCAGGGGGCTAGAGGACTTACAAGGTCTAGTCCAGGCGTATGATACTAAGATGTTATTTTAGCCTAACAGAGGATGGTAGAAGACAGGGAGGCCTGGAGGAATGTTATCCATGGGGTTGTGATGGGTCGGATAGAACTTCGCAACTAACAACAACAACAACAAAAAAAAAGAGTACAAAAAAAGCTATATTTTGTGAAAGATAGCTAGATAGCTAAATAGCTAGATAGATAGCTGGATAGAGATAGACAGACAGACAGACAGATTTTCATTTGCAAGTGAAAAACAACAGGAAGGAATTATGAATAAATCCATACGAAACACATATATTAGAAAGACTGATAGATATTTCCCCAGATGCATACCCCATAAATGTGGTATAATACTACTCCCATAATTCTCAAACAGTAATTGAAGGACAACATTCTGCTTATGCTGTTAAAATATGTGAATCAGCTAGAGGTCATTGCTGTTTCCAATGGGTAAATTTACTTCACTTTCCACTCTCATCTAAGCCCTTTTGGTAAGACTTTATTCTTTTTTTCTGTGAAAGCATGGGAAACTCTAGGGAAGCTATGAAGCAAATAAGAGCTGAAATGAAATGTCTCAGGATAACTCATAATTGACAAAAAACTATCTGGGCAAAAAAAAAAATATGTGGCAGCTTGCCCATCAATTGGAAAGTTGATTCACCTTCAGATAAAGGAACTTTAAAGGTGAAAAGGACAATTAAAATGTGAGATGAAAATATCAAATAAAGGAACACAGTAAATCCTCTGAGATATGCAGTGGGAACAATGTTGGGGAAGGGAGGAGAATTAGGAAGGGAAGAAAAAGAACATGAAAGTCAGGAAATGTGAAGTCAAAGCAAATTACCAAGTTCTAGAAGAAGAGACCTTTGAGTAGAATAATTCAGGAATTCTAACTTTGACTAGAATCAACTAAAACAACATATGCAAAACAGAAAATCCAAACACCAACAGCAATGTTGACTCACAGTTCTGATAAATATCTGCATATAATTTTAAGATAATGTCTCCATGCTTTTAGGAACTGCTGTAGTCAGATCTCACCGTAGTCAGATGCTTTCTGCTCACATGAAACTCAGTCCTCAGCTCATGTAGATACAATACATAGAATTCCAGAGGAGTTCAAAAACAAGAAATGCATATTTATTTAAAGAACTATACTATACTATATCTTTCTTCTTTTTTGTTTTAATAATCACATAAATATAGATAAGTATCTTTTGGGGAAATGATAATGTTAAAGCGGGCAATCCTCAAAATAACAGACAGGAACCAGTGTGTTAAGGAATGCTGGGCAATTATTGGAAAATTAGTGGGGAAAACAAATGGAAGGGGAATTGGACAAAATATCCTGAGGAGAATACATAGTTGCTACTTGGAAGCCAGATCAAGAGCTATCAACCTTTGTTTGCACATCTGACTTACTATACTTTCTCATTATCAAGCTATTTTTCAGTACACAGAAAATATATCCTTTTTCTCTCAGCCCTTTCATTATAATTTCATGTGTTGTTTTTGCAATTTTATCCATATTGATTTTCTTTATTTGACCAAACCATCTCGGTGTATTCTTTGCTATTCAGCCCACACGCATGTATTCATTTTTGCCCCCTTTTTCTTGTTTTGCGATATGCACTTCTTACGAACTCTATTCAAACTATTTTCATTTTTTTTCCACACACCCAACACTCACCTACTATATAATGAAGTAGACAGAAGTATGTTCACAGCCACTTTCCTTCCTTCTGACAAGCTTTCATTCTGTGTAAGAAATCACATACAACATTCATCCGCATTTTATCAGCATATGCATGTATTAATTTTTTCCTGTTAATTTCCTCATCTTAATAAACATTCTACTAAGGAATATTTTTCCATCAAACTCACTCCACATTTTCTCTCTCATATTTAATTTTAACTTTTGCTTGCTCCCCTTGGCTACGTTCTTTGAAGCTATTTTTTTCTTCTCTATACACATTATACAACATCTTCCTCTCATCCTCATTTTTTTCCATTTCCCCCCCTCATCCAAAGCCTCTTCATTTAATCAAGGCCAAAGCATAAAAGAAACCTAAGCATGCAAGGGAAGTTAAAATCAACACAAATGACTTTTGTCTGGCTCAGTTGGTAGTGAAAGAAATAAAAAGGAAAGGATGGGATCTTTGGAAAATTTTAAGATTAAGTTTGTTTTGAGCTTCTCACTAAAGAGAAACTGTATACAAATAGAACTAAACAGATCAATTGACAAAATGGTACACAAGATATGGTGTGGTTAGGAAATATGTAGTTAGTGCAAATAAGTTAATGTATCCAGTACTCCAGTGATTACTTATGAGACTTGAAGGAGTTTACAGATGTCATCCTAAAGCCTTCCTGTAATCGTTGAGAAATAATAAATCATGGATAGAGGTAGAGCTAGATGATTGAAAAAGAACAGATCCTGTTCCATCTTTAAAAAATAATTTAAAAAAGAATTTGATGTTGATACTGAGAAACTTGGCAAAACTAAATTGCCCTCTGGAATGAGGTTGCCCTAAGATTTTGATGCTCCCCTACCCTGCTGGTGTTTCACAAGAGTTTAAAGTTTTGGGTCTTTTTCTCCAGGTCTTTAGAAGATGGGAATGAAGCCCCCTTTGAATTGTGTGTTCATCTTTTCATTCCTGTTCTGGTTTTTTTTTTTTTTTTTTTGGTCATCCTTGCCAGGAAGAAAGCTCCAAGCAATAGTTGCATATGTGCTTTAACCAGTGGTGGGATTCAAGCAATTTAACAACCGGTTCTCTGCCTTAATGATTTCCTCTAACAACCAGTTTGTCAAACTGCTCAGAAAGTTAACAACCGGTTCTCCCGAAGTGGTGCGAACTGGCTGAATCCCACCACTGGCTTTAACTAAAGAAAAGTGCAAGAACTGTTTTTTTCTGGGATGGTCCTGCTTTGTTCAGGCAGTTGCACTATAAAGTCCTATGAGGTCCTATAACAAACAAACCAAAAATAAAATGTCAAATTTGACATTTAGGACTAATAAAATTTGGCTCTATCTTACACGTTTCTGTATTCTCAGTGCTGGTGATTTTTCTCCAGAATGGCACTGAATAGTGTAGCAAGCTACATTTTATTATTTAAAAAAATGAAAAATGAAACAGGATGTCTCTGTATCTATCATGCTGAGCATCTTTGTCACAGCTATCACAGATTCTCTTGAGAGACTAAATGTAGACTTTAATATATAAAATAGATGTGAATTTTATCTTTGATTAATGGAGAAGTTGGTCCCAAGAGAACGGTAATAAAACCTGGATCTTTGTGGCAAAGGAACTGCTAGTGAAATAATACATGTATTTTTTCGGTTCTGGAGACTTACAACTGCACGTCTCTCACACTTAGGTTTGTGCCTTTCATTTGTCTTTTTCAATAAACGTGAAGATGCAGATATTGAATCCATACCTGGCTCACCATCCTTGAAGCTCATGATTGCTTACAGGTCAAAATCCATGTACAAAAAAAGTATTCTCTTAAGGATGCAGTTCAATAAAGTACATGTTGTGATAGCTTGAACTTTTACCCAATTAGTTAGTTGGAGTGGGGAATTCTGATTCGGTGGGGCATCATCTTTATAACCCTTCTTCCGGGAATTAGTAGTCTAGTTAATCTGTAGAAAAATACCTACTTAAAAATATTCTGACAAAGGAAATCAAACCCTGCCTCAAAGTGTTCATTCATTAAAGACTGTGACTTACTTGTGACATTGGCAACATATAAGTGAAAATGGAAAATTCCATCCTCTTCCTAGAATTTTTGTGATGATACCCTCACCTCAATTTTAGGGAAAGGGATTATTGCAAATTGGATCCTGTCCCAACTTCAATTCTATTGTGATCTTTATAGTAGAGGTTATTAGACAGGTTTGTGCGTTCAAAATTGAAGTTATAATTAAAAATCAAACACTATGTTAACTAGCATTTGAGGTTAATTAAGGCAATGAAATAAAGAGTTGACAGTTCAGAGGAAATACAGCACAAATAATATTTAAAGCTAGCATACAAAGAAAATTATTGTTTTCAGATAAGAAAGCAATAATGTATGAGAAGTTTATTGTTCAATTCGATGAAAAAGGCAAAAAGTACAGAAAGTACCTTATTTGTTCAGAAAGGTAATAAATTACAAAAATAGGAGAAAGACATAAGAGTTAGGAGTGATACATTGAATTCAAAGACAGATAGATGCAGGAGTTCCAGAGAATAATATGGCAATTATGGAAAGAATAAAAAGTGGTTCACTTTGTATAGTGTTCAGCTATAGGAAAAGGAAGAAAGAATAGAATAAAAATTATTACTGCAATTTTGGAGGTTTCCTTTCACAGCAAAAAAAAAGAGAGGAAGTCATAGGATCTACACCATTTGTATTAAGAAGCAATGCCTTATGCAGACATACCACTGAATGAAAAAACAAATACATTGAGAGAATAGTTCTGGGATAAAATGGGGGAGGGACTCACCTTTCTGCAGGGTTTTGGCCCCAGGTTAGTGTTAAATGGATTCTTCAACATTTGGTTGGAATGTAAGATCTTTATTTATTCTGTGGGACTTTAGTTATGAATAGAAATAAAGCACCTGCCAACTTTCTGCTACCTTAATTTTAACTGAATATATGATTTGGAATACTAATATTTCATATTCATTCTTCTATTTTGAGGTTAGCATCTGTTTTTATGCCACAAATCAATTATATTTCACAGTTCACCATCAAATATTGTGGTTGTGGCTTTACATTAATGTGGCAAAACTATTGATAAATTTGTATCCTCCTCATATTCTTCTAGTTTAGAAATGGGGCATATACTGGCTCAGCAGCTTAGTGACAAAGAATACTGCAGCATCTTAATTGCAAATTTATTGACCTGTGACTGAGACCTACTGATTAAAATTAAACTGCCATTTACATTGTTTATGGTCAAGATGCAACTTATCTAGGATTATTACAATTTTCTGTATAAGACAAACTTTGCTTGAAAACACCAATTACATTAAATATTAAATTATGTAAAGGGATTTAAATTCCTTGTTATAGGCACACAGAATGATTAGAGTTCATTTCCATTTTAAATGCTTACAAACATGTCTACCAAGTGGGGCAAACATGTTGAACAAGATCCCAAGGCTCAGGATTACAGGGATCTAACAGCAGCCCATACAAAACAATGTCAGCATGGCAGAGAGGCAGGAGGTCCACTTAGAATATCTTTGTCACAAGTAATGATGAATCTATAAGCAGTGTGATGCTTAATACACAGCATGAATTTCTTCCTGACTTTCATTTTTCCATCCTTTATAGGGCTTCACTTCAAACAGCTGATTCATAAAGAAATTTTAATTCCAATGTTTTTATGAACGGGTGATGCTATACTTCAAATTACATTTCAACTTTTCTAGAAGGCCATTTAATAGCATTTGATACAAACCAATGTCCCTCCATTGAAAGAAATAACATTGTGAAAAACACTTTAGATTCTATGTGTAGAATTCTTTTCTAACTTTCAAGTCCAACCAGATAACTATTGCTAAAGATTTTTTTTTTTAAGCTTAAATTTCATTCCACAGAATATAGAGTTGCATTATTGTGCTCAAATAATGCATGCCTCATTTGCGCTCCTGGATACAGAGTGATAAGAAATAGGGCCTTCCTTATATTTTTAACATTCCACATGGAATTGGTTGGTCTAAATACCATAAAATGGGGTATGTGTTAAGGGGCTCAGAGAGTTTTAGTTCCTTTCATCATGCCCCCTTCTGAAGCTTTTTCAATCTCTGGAATATACAGTCTAAGAGAATGGGAGGGAGAACTACCCTTTTCCAAAAGATCTAGCTTTTTGAAGCTTTACACATACAGACATACAGTGCCTATACCCTTTATTGTATTATCCTTAATTTATCTGAATCACACAACTATTTATGATATATAGGTAGTATTCGGCTTACAATTGGTCACTTAATGAGGATTTGAAGTTATAACAGACCCCTCCAAAAATTACCTACAATCCATTTTCAAAGTTACAGTGACTACATCTTTCCACATGGTCATATAATCATATTTTGAACAGTTGGCAACAAAATCACCTTTACAGCCATTTGCAGATTCCCCCATTATGTGACCACAATTTAAGATTTATTTTGCTGGTTTCTGACATTTACTTCTCATTTCTGGCAAAAAAATTTCCATTGGGGAAAATTGATTCACTTAACAATTGTGGCATTTACTTAAAAATTGTGGAGTTCACTTAATAACTACCTCAAAAAGTGTAAAAAATCAGTTCCAGTCACCTGATACCTTGACTTATGATTGCAGTGACTTATGACCATAATTCCAACCTCAATTATGCTTGTAAATTGAGGACTAACTGTACATTGTAGTAGGCCATACATCTACGTTTTAGTTTAACTGGGTCTATTTCATGCTATAAGTTGTTCTTACATATCCAAGTCTGCACAGTATCTTTTGTTTTTAGGCTTTGAAAAACTGTTTGGGTACTGCCTTTGTGTTAAGAACAGAATAATTCATAAGAACTCCAAACCTTTCAGTTCTCAAAATAGTGACTCCTAATCTAGCCTAAGACCTGTTGCTAACTCAGATAAAGCACCATGTTGCCTTTCAATGTATTGAAGCTATTGAGAATGGCTGATGAATCCTTTTTTAAAAACTGGCATTGTAACAACTTTTATTTTCAACATTGCTTGCCCAACATTCTGCCTAGCATTTTCTGTTGTCCCTCAAACAAATCCTTAAATACAGTTGGAGGGCATAATTGGCTAACATGCATACAGTATTTTAAATATTTCAACAGTTAATCAGGAGTATTTTCTAAAGCCTTTTCTGAAGTATTGAGCCTGGGTGAGACAAACAGTCAATCCAAGCTGGTATAACTGCCAGCTCAGGAGAATGACAATGATGAGAGAGCGGAGATTATGGATTATGTTCTATATAATATTTGTTTTATTAATTATATTTTATAAAATACTGCATCATGTTGTACATTCCTGCTGAGTTTTAATTCCATGATCATTTCTACTTTGCATTTTTGGATTTCACTCTAATGAGGGGTAGCTTTTAATGACAGCTAAATATGCATTGAATATTTCCAGATATCAAGAAAAAACAAACTGATGGGTTTTTAATAAGAGCTATGTTCAATATTTGTTGTGCTACTATGCTTGGTTTAACATACCACTTTTGATTTTATTTGTAGTTTATGTTTTACCTTGTAATTATATTTGACTGTTAATTCCTTTAATTCTAAGTAAATCAATATGTGAAAGTAAATCAACATCTTGAAAGCATTCATTTTCACCTTGATCTCTCATGATAATATTGTTTCACTAGTCATGGCCTCTGGTTTATATGTTTCAATCAATTTCAATAATTGGCTTAGTATTTCTTGGATATTTTATTTAATGTTTTTTTATGACCTATAGCAGAAAGTTAGACATCATCTTAATTTCTTCAAAGTGGGGAGCAAAGTTAGCAGTATAATCTCTCCTATAGCTCATTTGAATAAACAGATTTGGCTTTTTTCCATTCATTCCCTAAATGTACTATCTGAAAAAAAGCATGTTTTTCATCATAGTCAGTCAGTCAATCAATCAATCAATCAATCAATCAGAACAGAGCTAGAAAGGACTTTGGAGGTCTTCCAGTCCAACCCAACTAAAGGAGACCGTATACCATTCAGACAGATGGCTGACCAGTCTCTTCTTAAATACCTTCAGTGATGAAGTACCGACAATTTCTGATGGTAAACTGTTCCACTGGTTAATTGTCCTCACTTTTAGGAAGTTTCTTCTTAATTCCAGGTTCTTTCTCTCCTTGATTAATTTACATCCATTGTTTCTTGTCCTGCCCTCTAGTGCTTTGAAAAATAAATTGATCCCCTCCACTTTGTGGCAATTTATCAAATAATTTTCTTAGGAGTCAGAAAGAGTGTTGTTGTTTTTGAAGATCAATTCCATACTGCAGTTACTCTTGCACCTTGTTTTTCCAATATTCTTTTTTTCTATAACAGCTATGTGCTTGTTTAATGGCTGATCAGTATTTTCTGTTCTGTGCTCACTGGCTCGGGGTGCATTTTTTTATCTGTCTCATGGTTTTCGGCCCAATGTGCAATATAATTGGCTCAATATGATTAATAGGCTTTTTTCGCCAATCAATGATATGTTAGTCAACTAATTTAGTCAACTAATGATACTGGTATCACAATTAGTGATATGTTTAAAATCTATATACTGTATGTGTGAATGTCTAAGACAGTGTTTCTCAACCTTAGCAGCTTTTAAGATGTGTGGAGTTGAAGTCCACACTTAAAATTGTCAAGGTTGAGAAACACTGGTCTAAAATCACTTGCATTTACTAATATAAATGTGTGTATTGAAATAAGAAATAAGGTTGGTGTGACTCTTTGGTACATTATGAGACGTTGCTGTTGTATAATCCAATTATAAAAATAATTTTAAACTGTAATTTTGAAATTCAGAGAACATCCCTGATCGTATGGAAACTTTTTTTTAAATAATGGATGGATAATGTTCCATGCTGTTCCTTTTTAGTTGTGACATCCAAGATTTTCTTGTAAATCAGAAACAAAAGGGATTCTGTTAGCTTCACCACGGAATTCCTTAAAAAAACAGAAAAGAAGTAGAAGTCTGAAAAATTAGGATGCATTAAAGAATACCAGAGTGGTGGTGTGTGATAGATCCAAAGGACTTCTTCCCATGTTTTTTTCAAAGCACACAAAATTAGTGAGGCATCAGTACAATTAAATTTTTGAGATTTGATTTCAACTAACAAAATACTGGAATCTAAATGTTTAACAGTCTTGCTGTATTATGAATAAAGGTACATAGTCATATTACTCCATGTTTTGATGTTTTTTCACAATACAGTTTGTTCTATTTCTTAGTATAAAATTCTGAATTCAGATGCTGTCATTAAAATACAATAAATAGAATTAATTGATTTATGCTGCAGATTGGGATTTAAGTCTTTTGCAATACAAAACAGATCATTGCTGCCTTTTTCATTGCTAAATATACGGACACTGGTTGTAGAAAGTGGAATAATTTCATTTGAAATTTTTCATTCCATTCTGTCCTGATCATGTTTTATATTGGATTTTCAAACTAGGCCAATTTATAATTTTCCAAATACATATACAATAATTCCAAATACCATATTTATTCTGATATGTGATGATGAAATCTTTTCATCCAATGTCACTTCTATGGCACTGAGCTATCATCCTGAAATAATTTCCTGTGTACCCACATTCAAATTTGCAAAATATGTTGATGTCATTTCATAAAAGAACAAGTTGTTGTTGGAAAAATATGGGAAACCATTTTGAGCAGATATACTGGATTCCCATTTTCGGAACAATCTACTGAATCACCGGCAAGAATGAAAAAGATAAACAGCTTAAAGGTCACAGAAAGACATTATTTTTTTACAACTGAGACTCAAGAAGTGGTCAAAGATTCATACTTTTCTTCCCTCATTCTGAAAATTCTCAAAGGGAATGAATGAGTCACACATTGTATTGGTTGATATTTTACAGATTTTTCTCTCCCACTGTAGGTTCATTACAGCCATCCAGGAATGAATGAATGCACACTACACACTACACACACACACATAAAACAATGAGGTGAAAGATATGGAAACCTCTGGTTATACAATACCTACTCTTTCTGTCAAATTCCAGCTTTAAGAGTTTTTGTTTTTTAAGATGCTCTCACTCACTGCCACTGTTCAGGCTAGAGTTTGTGCTATATAAAGATGTAGTGGTGCAGTGGTTAGACTGCAGTACTGCAGGGTTAACTCATTGCTCACTCTAGGAGTTCGATTCTGATTCCAAGGTTGACTCAGCCTTCCATCCTTCCGAAGTCCATAAAATGAGGACCCAGATTGTTGGGGCCAATATGTTGACTCTATATACAGCTTAGAGAGGCTGTAAAGTCTAAGTGCTATTGCTATATACACTATAACAGGTCACACACACACGCACGTGAGAATTATCTATAAAGTGAGTTAGGGAAGTCAAAGAAGTAAACAAGTTGAAAGAGGAAGAAAACAAAACTGTTAAGGTATTTGCCTAACATTATGCAGATGAAAAGTTTAATTAAGTTGACAATTAACTACATAAAATCAGTAAACAACCATAAAGTCTGTATAAAATCAATTTTGCTTTATTATAAGTTTAGAATTGATCAGACATATAACAAACATATAAACAAAGTACTATTTTGTGTATATGTTTGTCTATGTATGTTTGTGTAGACTCTGAAGAAAATGTGAAAGATATTAACATGTTAAAAAGAGATGTAAAAGAATTTTAGAGCTGCCTAAAAATGTCTTACTTCAGCCCTATTTGCTGCTCCTTAAAGACAAAAGACAAAAAAAAAATCAGTTGTGTGAAGCTGATAAAAACTGTGTTATAGCTATAGTTCTCCATAAAGTCTATTCCCACAAATAATAAACATATCTTGCTATTATGGGGATTTTGTGGAAAAATTGGTGGCCACCAACAGAGTCATCTTTTGTTTTTTAAAGTCCTTGTTAAAATGATATTATTGTGTAGCATTGTATTGGGGATTATTAGGAAAAATCTTGAGAATACTTGAATTGAAAATCTTTTCAGCTTTTTGTTCTAGTTTTAGGTTTCAAATGAATACAAATGAATGATACTAATTCAAATAGTTTTTCAACCAAGAAAAAAAGTATGGTAAAATCTCAAATAAAATGAAATTTCAAATTGTAACCAAATAAAATGTATTATTAGAATAAAAGTATACAAATTGCTGACCGATTTCCTAAAAATTATTTCTAGAAACATCTCTGTCTCTCTGTCTCTCTCCCCCTCCCTCCCTCCTTCCTTCTCTCCCTCCTTTCCTCCCTCTCTCCATTGTGTATAGTTGTTCTACTTTACCAACTTGCATTTCAAAAGATTAATTCAAGAACACTTTACTCAATTTGAATCACTGGAAGAAATAGGCAGAATTTAAAAGGAGAAACAACATGCTATCCTGAAAGATCTATCTCTATTGGTAGGAATAAAAATAGTACAGGCTGTTTATGTTTTAAGCAGGCACTAGAGAATTGCTTGACAGATACTTAAACTTCTTTGACAGAAGAGTTTGCTGTTATTAAGAATGTAGTAATTTCCTTTCATAGGGTGGGGCGGGGGTCTTCATATTCAATACAATCTATTGTTTCTGAATCTATGGGAATATCCAGTGGTGGGATTCAGCCAGTTCGCACCACTTCGGGAGAACCGGTTGTTATCTTTCTGAGCAGTTTGGCAAACCGGTTGTTGGAAGAAATCATTAGGGCAGAGAACCGGTTGTTAAATTATTTAAATCCCACTACTGGGAATATCCCTGTGGAAGGAAAAATGCCTGAGTATCCCATCAATAAAAAAATGAGGTTTTCTTTTTGTACCCCTCTATATAATTATTGGAGATTTTTGTAATTTGTAAATGTTATCAGTCAACATTAATAAATCAGGGGTGAAATCTAAAAATTTTCCCTACCGGTTCTGTGGGCATGGCTTAATTGGTGGGCGTGGCTTGGTGATCAGATGACTGGGTAGGCGTGGCCAATAACAATAAATAATAAAAATAATAAGGTATACAGAACAATAAGAGGTACCAAAAACCAACTTTCACACTTTACACACATACAACACAACTGACTCACACACACACACACACACACAATGCCACATACAGCTTTGTGAGATTTTATGTGTTTGTGTAGTTAGAGTGAAACACTACAGAAACACATCAAATTTCAGAAAGCTGCACAAATATTTTATTTTATTATTTTATTTTATTGTGGACTTAAACTCCCAGAGTTCCTCAGCCAGCAAAGCAGGAAGTCAAAGCAAGCTTTTTTTTTCCTTCAGTAGCTGAAGAAAGCATGGCGTTGCCAGCCTGAAAGAGCAGTAATTATAGGTAACTGAGGAGGGGGAATTGGCTGGGCATGGGTGGGGGCTCTTGTAAGTGGGGGCTGTTAAAAATGAGTTTAAAAGCCTGTGAGGATCAGGAAACTTCTCTGGGATCGCCAGAGGAAAATTTTAAAACCTTGGTTTTTTTTTTCCTTCGCTTTGGCTGAAGAGGTTTTTTTAAAAAAAAACTTTTAAAGGGTTTTGATGATCTCTGATCAGCCCCGCGATCATCAGAAGTTTTTTTTTTTTACTTTTAAAGGCATGTTTTGGCTGAAGAAAAACTTTTAAAAGTAAAAAAAAAAAACCTCTGCTGATGGTGCGGCTCAGCAGAGGTGGTGGTGGGGGGAAGGGCCAGGGATTTTTGCTACCGGTTCTCTGAACCAGCAGCTGCCATTGCTACCTAATCGGGAGAGCCGGTGCGAACCGGGAGCTGTAGTAAATGTATTTCATGTGCTGAATTTACATGTATTACTGACAATTCACTAATTAGAATTTTATTCATACAAAATACATTGCATATTACTTATTGTTTTTATCAATAAATAATTGATTTGTATATTTCATAAGTTCTTTTTACATTTGACAGTTTGTTTTATTTATTTTGCCCATAGATAAAGAAATAAGCATATTCTGATTCTTGGATTCTAAATTAGCTGTAATAGAAAAAAGGATATTGAAATACCACTTACAAGCACAATAAAAATGTCAATTCATTTTGCTGCAGTAGTAAAACATCAAATTCAGTGTTAGGAATTGTTTAAAGAGTCAGACAACAAAGGAGGATAAAATGTTATAAAGGGATTATATGGATCTATGCAAATAATTCCTCTTTAGATATTGGAGATCAATAGAAAGTGCAAAGAAGTGTAGGGAAATCCTAAGGTAGTTGATGAAATTTTCTATAAAAAAATAAGCAAAAGTAAATAAATATAGAAATTTTTATACTTCCCATTGCAGTGAAGGTAGGAAAAGACAAAAAACATTCATTTTCAAAATATTAGACACAGTTTTCCATTGAAATTAGCTGTTTTATGGGTTTTTGAATTACCACTAATTCATAAAGTATCGGTTCAGTTTTATGGAATTCATTATTACCAAGTATTACAATTTTAGGTAAATTAATAACAATTCTAGAAAATAGGAATCAAAATGGAATCACTACAGTCATGTCCTGTACTGTTATAATTATTCTGGATTCATACATTGATTTAAATTATAATTTATTAATCATAATTTGCTGAATAAACCAAAATTGACAATTATTTAAAATTAAAATGTTTGGGGCCTGCCATAACTGAATTTGGAAAAGAGGCCTTACAATCACAATTTATTTTTAATTTATTCATAAAGTTAATTTCTAGGACTGCCATTTGTCAGTGACTTGGAGAATCATAACAAGGATTCAAAAACATTACATTAAAAAAAACCCTAATAAAATGACGAGTATGGCAAGTAAAGAAAAAATTCAAGATAAATATAACCATCTCTGAGAGTGAATGCCTACCCTGTCCTAGCTTTCCTGAAGAAAGACACAGATCTTCAGGTGTCTCTTGCAGAACAGCACGATTCAGTCATATATCTAGGTATTTTTACAATAACATAGAACACATGAGGTGTTTCAAACATCAGACTTGACAACATAAATCCTATGATTTCCATCTCATTATAGCCTTTCCATTTTCGGTATGAGGCAAGCATATTATATGTGGCTATCTCCAAGATGTAGTTTACATTCCCATATAGCTTATTAACCATAGTTTGTACAAATTATGATGGCTAGTTTAATACATTTGAATGAAAAGATCATATACTTTGAGGTGAGAACCAAAGTACAACTCTCAACAAATTATGTAACAGATGTAATAAATAGTAATCATTTATGTGTGGAATAATATGACTATTAATTTTAAAATTAGAAAATTTGGAAAAGAAAGATAATTTAATTTAGTTTAGTCCATAGTTCACTTCATTATTAGTAAACATCAATGTGTTCAATGAAACAGGTTTACAGTGAGGTCTATACTCATTAATTAAAATATTTATAGATCATCTTTTTGTTTAAAATGATAGTAACTTCAGGCAAATCATATATGAAAAAAACAAGCTAAACAATATTAAAATCCATGAGACTTTACTAGTTAAAAGGCTCATGCTTTAGTTTTGCAAATTCAACTTGTCTTTACTTAAATCATAAAGGCCTGGGTTAAAAATATTCAATGGCTAGAGTTCAAAATGACGCTAGCTATCTAAGTGATCCATTTTAACAGCCTTACTGTACATTGTACCATATTTCTAACTTGAATTTTTAGGCAATTAATCTTATATCATAGGGCTGTTGGAGGATAGAGGCCATAGGCTCAGTTGTGGGACCACTGTGGAATGATTTTGTGATGAAGACTGCCACTATTCTGTGCCTTATTTCACAGAATGAATGATTTAGGCTTATTGTATTGTGTGAACTCCACCATTGAGGCTTATATATTCTGGTTTATGCCTTAGCATTTTGAGTGAATCAAGCTAATTTTGAGAGATTAAACAAAGGAGAGTATAATGTATGAATTATGTCATCTTGTCAGCATAGGATAATGCATGAATTATGTCAGCTTATTATTTGGAAGTAATGTGGTTGTTTGTGCTATCTCTGGGGCTACACATTTACAGATTATAGCTTTTTGTAAATTGGTTTTTTTGTTTTGGTTATTTTTCAACCGTTCATGATCTTATTTATATATTTGTAAAGCAAAGGTGGTATATAAAACTATAAGATAAATAAACATTGTTTAAACTGCTTTCAAGAGTAAAAACCTCTTCTCCAAAGATGAAACTATTCCAGAGCACTTTTTAAGATGATATCTCAGCACAATATTGGGAAAAAGTTGATATTAAATCAAATGCAATATTATAATTTATGTGATTTGTCATTATGCAAAAGCATGTTTAAATACTAAACTTATATAATGCCATATAAACAAATAGTTTAAGTGCTACACAAATAAAGGAAGGGAATTGAATGCACTATTCTTACAATAAAAATTGATTTAAAAGCACAGCCCACATTTCTTATGAGAAGAATGAGAAAACTGGAACGTATTCCAATTACCATTATAAACCGGTCTGGCACTATGTTCGCTGCTTGAGGAAAATCTGAATGACATCTTCATAATTGTAAAATATCACAGTAGGTATTTAATATTCAGTTGCACTTTATTTTTGGTTTCCAGTTTACAACATTTTTACCATTATAATGTATAATACATATTGTGCATTTAGTTCTGAATATTTGAGCTGATATAGTGTTTTTTAGAACTGTTGAGAAGGATGAGCTCTTGACCACTTCTTTGTCATATGTAAAATTATGATGTTTGTACTTTCCAATTATCTTCGTTTAAAGATGCAAACTTTTTGCGACAGTTTTGGATACAACATGTAATCTAGAACATGGATTTGCAGTACCTAAATTTGTGTGGAAACAACAGCATCAGTTGCAAACAATGAAAAAAATACCCCACCACAATTGACAATGGGAATTCAGTTTTTGAGATGTTAGTTTTCATTACTGAAAACTAGCAAGTCTTGCTACACAGATGAAATCTTACTTTTCCTATGTTGTGATTTAGAGCAAACCATCTGAAAATATGAGAACATTGTAGAATGAACTAACATGTCTCTGTCCATATCTAAATTGTGGCACATTAAAATGTAATTCTATACTTCAAATTTAGTTTTGAGTGAACATGATTTTAATTGTTTAACTGGTAGGCAATATGTAAATTATAATTTACTTTCAAATAATAACCAGAGAATCTATCATTCTGAGAAGGTGACATAGACAAAGACAATTGCATGACTATAACAGGATGAAAAAAAAAGGAATAGCATGGCCATCTTTGCATATTGAGACTAATCTTGGGGCCCAACAGAACTTTTTATCCAGCAGACACCTATATAACCTATAGGTTATGCACATCAAATTATGCTTTATTTATCTTTATATACCATTCTGGAATTTACTTTTTCAAGTCTGGGCAATAAAATGTTTCAAATAAGTAGGAAACCTGATATATTTATTACCATTGTATGTAGTTAATATTTTTCAGTGTCACCGCTGGAAAATATGTTTCTAGCCACTTTTCCTTTTTATTTAAATTACTTTTAATTACTCCTTTTTCAGGATTAACAATTCAATATTGATATACAAAAAAGTAGTAACAACCAATGTCAGATATAGTATTTCTGTAGTACTAGAATCCATGTTTATTTACAGCCATGCTGCCTGAACTGTTCCCTTGTATGAACCATGCTTATCCCTTCCTCACACAGTATGATACCACAGGGCAGCTATAGCTCACTCGTGGAATCAAAAGTTCAGATAGCAAAGAACAGTCTGTCCTGCAGTTGCTTACCCATCCTTTCCTTCTTGAAGACAAGAATAGGGAGTGATGAATTATCCAGAAAAAGAACAATTAAAAAAAACTTACTTGCATTCTTTTTATATAGTGTAAAGGAGAAAAAGCCTGGAAAAGCTTTTAGGTGCTAGGATGAAAAAAAAATGAATTAGAAACAAACTGCCCAGAGAGAACATGTACACAAGACAATACTGTCTTTTTGTATCTCATCCTTGCTTTATTTGGCCCTGTGAAACTTTCCCTCCAAAGAGCACAAGCAATCATTTCTGCTATGTCATCTTCTTTCTGTGAAGAGCAAAGGGGGACTGGTCCAAACTTGATCAGTTTCTCTAAATGGTAATAGGATGAGTAAAAGTACATAAGATAGTTAAGGATAGCAATTTATACAAAACACACTGGTCATGGAGACTCTGCCAGCAGGGATTGAATTGAGCAAGTGTATTTTTTTTATTGTAAAGTCCTAGAGAAAGAGGAAAGAGACAAAAATTATGAACAAGGAAACATGGGAGGAATTTAATGGAACGAGTAACAAAAAGTAATAAACTGACTTTTTCTAACCTGATATCCATAAGATATCTCTTAGCATGATCAGCTATCTGGAAGGTTTTCAATAAGCATCCAATACCAGATGAATCAGTGATATAGCTGGGCTTCAAAAAACCATATAACCACTAGATAGCAGCAGTGACGGCAAAGAAGCTACTTTTTTTTTTTTGCTGTCTAGTAGTTGTTTGGTTTTTAGAGCTTTGGTAAAATGCTATTGTAGCTTGTATTGTAGTGTGATTTAACCAACTCATATTGAGTATTGCCAACCAGAAAACAAGGAACCAAGTAGATACCGGACTGAAAATGCATATAAACAATCTGAAGTGTAGTAATTGCTCTTTGTAATCATCACTTGAAAATGCTGGTATGTTGGTGTGCGGGGGAGATCAAAAGAAGCTATTCCTATTCCACTGCCATTTATTCCTCTCAGAATGGAAAACCAAAGGAGGAACAGCCTTCAATCATATGGGCATGTGCAAATCTTCTACCTGTTGACACACCTCTCTTTGTAAGATGCTTGCTGGAAAGTCAGGCTCCAGAGGAAGTGTGTCAGAAATAAGAGGAAACAGCTTTAAAGAGGAATTCTATTCTTCTGTTTTCCTGCTTTTTGCACAATACTGGGGAAAGGACAAGGCTCATCTAGCCTAGCTTCTATTCATATGGAGAGAAGGAAATCGAACAATGTTGAAAATCTGGTGCCTCCTTCCTACCATGCTACTCCATCACAGAAAGTACACGATCAACTATTTTGGCCCAACGCAGTTCTGCCACCTTCTGTTCCTTAAGGTGGGGCAGCCAGAACTGGAGAATGGCTCGAAATCGGCTGTTTTTATTTATTCCTGGATGGTCCCATCCTAGCACAACCAGAGGCAGGATTCAATTGTACCCATCAGGCACCCTTTCGCTGTCTTTTTTTGGCTTAACCTTCCAACCGGAGCCTCAAGTTCTTCCCCTCCATTGGTTCAGCTCTCCGGTTCTCTGGAAGGCCTGCACACGTATATTGTGTACACACACATATTTCCCCCCCCCTCTCTCTCACACACACACACACACACGTTAAATACATAAATAAATACATACCTCACTGCCCTCCCTTCCCCATTGGAGTGTTTGGGCTCGGAAAGTGTGTCCGCTTAGAGAAAGCTAGGGCGAGAGCCCCCTTCTTCCCTTACTACCCGAGTCGCGGGAACACGAGTTTTTTTTTTTTTTTTTTGCGCGTAAGTGTGTGCTGGAAGGAGAGATAGAGAGAGAAAGAGAAGGCGAGAGAAAGAGAGAGCGCGGCCGGGAAAACGTGGAGGGGAGGGGAGAGGGAGAGAGACTCTCAGCGAGCAACTCCTGACAGAGTCTAGCCCGACAGCGCGCCTGAGACTCTTCAACTGGGAGAGCGTGAGAACGCGAAAGCAGTAACAGCCCTTCTCGGTTCCGGCAGCCGCTTCTCCTCGCCAGCTGCAAGCGCCCGACTAGCGCCGGGAGAGAAAAGGCGGGGAGGGGATTCTGGAAGGGCCACAGAGTCACATTCCCTGAATCCAGTTTCTCTCCCCCACCACCACCAACCTCCTCGCTCACCCCCTCCTCCCCTCCCCGCCTCGCTCTCCCCTCCTTTCTTTCTTCCTCTCGCTTCCCCCCTCTCCTTTCCTCCGCCTCACTTTCTCCCCCGCCTCCCTTACCTCTCTTTCTCCCCTTATTTTGTCTCCGCTTCCCCCTCCCACCCCACTTCCCCCTTTTTAATTTTTTTTTAACCTCAGTTTTTGCTGGCACTGCACTGCAGCTGCTCCTTCAGCCAGCCGTCCAGCCTGTTTTTTTTTTTCCCTCCTCCTCTCCCTTTTCTCTCCCCCCCCCCACCAGCCCGTTTCACCGGTGCCAGACAAACAAGCGCCTTCCCCCCACTCCAAGAAAGCATCTCTTTTTTTTGGTGGGGGGTGGGAGCGGACCGATCTCGCAGATTAGCCTGAAATTTCGGAGGACGGAAGAAAAGCGAAAGAAGCGGGACGAGCCCCTTCCTCCTCCTCCTCCTCCCCCTCCCTGCTCCCCCCACCCCGAAGGGAGAAGCCAGTTATCCTTCTAGCAGCGGCGGCGGCAGCAAACATGATGGCGGCAGCTCCCATCCAGCAGAACGGGACCCATCCTGGGGTACCCATAGACCTGGACCCGCCGGACTCTCGGAAAAGACCACTTGAAGCTCCCCCTGAAGCCGGCAGCACCAAAAGGACCAACACGGGCGGTGGGTATTTTCCCCTCCTCCTCCTCCTCCTGCCACTACCCAATTCCCCACCCACCTTTCCCTTTCCTACCTGCCTCCTCGCCTCGCCTCTCCCTCTTTTCCTTCCCCAAACATTCCTTATTTCTCAAATGTTATCATTCATCAAAATGGCGTCGCCTTTCAAGCATCTAGCAGCCCTGTTTTATTTTAATTTCACATATTCGTAGTGGCGGGGCGGAGTGGGGGGGGCGCTTTTCAGCCTTGACCCTCTGGGCGAAGGAGCTCAGAAGTCTTCTTGCACCGAGCCTCTTTGCACGCGTGGTTAACAGTTGGAAGAACTAAACGAATAAATGGCGGCTGGAAAAAAGGCACTTTCACCCCCGGTTCCCTCTTCCCCCTTTTGTGAGTCGCCAGGTAGATTAAACGGCGGCGGCGGCGGCGGCAGCAAAACTTGTCTTATTTCCTGGCACCACTTTCCTTTTCGGTGGAAAATGTTGCACAGATTTGTGCTTCCTGGGGCTGGGTCACTGTGATGGGGTGTGTGTAAGCGCGCGTGTGTGTGTCAGAGAGAGGTTTGAGGAGGGAGGGCGGGAGTTGTCTGTCTTGGTGCGGTGACTTGTTAGTTAACATCCTGCTCTTCCTGGATGAGATGAGTTATAACGGGACCAGCATCTCCTCTATTCATTTGCACTGGAGTCTTCATAACAATGCACCGAGGCAGAGGTGAATTTATTCATCCAGCGTTAAGAAACAGCAGAAGTAGATAGCTGATGTATTTAAACGTTTGTATAATGTTTGTGGGGGGGATGCACCTGTATCAGCTGGGACGTTGACTCTGAGAGAAAGTGAAGCTGCTCTTAGGTGGCTCCTTGATGAAAGCAAACTTCTAAGATGCATTTAATATATAAAAACAAAAAACAAAGTTGGGCTGTTTAATAAAGAAGGGTCTTGAAATGTGTGTTGGTTTTACATGAAATCCTGTCAGAGCAGGGTTTTTTTTCCCCTAGTCCATAGAATTCATGGTGTAAGACCTGTGAAGGAAGCAATACAGTTGTTCAGTTATAAAGGAAAAGTTGTTTTATTCATAGTACTGATTATTCTTAACTATTTTGGGACTTTTTAAACTCTTACTTTGAAAATCTTTACATTAACAGTCACTTTTTAAATGCATGCAGGGTTTTAGCTTCTTTTTAACAGAGAAAAATTCTTCTTAATGTCCTTTAATGAGCTTAAGAGATCATTGCTACCAAGAAATGTTGAAGAAATACATCAGGATTACTTAGGCAAATTATCATAACCACATTATTTTGAGTTTTCTTCAGGATAACTTTGAGTAAAGCCTCTGATTCCGGGTTATTTAACAAAAAGCAGTGTATTCTTTGAAGACTATAGGGCAACAATACATAGCCTTTAGTTCTAACAATTTTCTTTCTTTAATTTGATTGTAACATTTTAAGGACTTTGATCTTTCCTGATCCTTTTCTTTGCCTCTGTGTGTGTGTGTGTGTGTGTGTGTATGTAATACACTTTGGCTCATGTTATTGTATCAAGTTAAATAGAGCCATACAGGAACAGTTTTATGCCTAGAATTATATCTTGAATTAGGTCATTGCATCCATGTCACCACAAATTTAAGAACAGATATTAATTTAATATTGGCTAAACAACTGCAGTCTGTACAAAAGAACGGTGTATTAATATTTGTAAGATAAAGGCATATTTTATAGGTCTCAGAGAAAATGTTTTCGAACATAAATTAACCTTTTGTCTCTTTTTTCCAGAGGACGGCCAATATTTTCTAAAGGTCCTCATACCTAGTTATGCGGCTGGATCTATAATTGGTAAGGGAGGACAGACAATTGTTCAGTTGCAGAAAGAGACTGGGGCTACCATCAAGCTTTCTAAATCCAAAGACTTTTACCCAGGTAGGTGTAAATCACAGTTCTTTTCTTGAATAATTAAAAAGAATCATACCACTACCACTACTAGTAAAGTGAATTATCAAATGTAATTCTGAACAAATACTGCTTTTGGTTATTTTTTTTGGTTATTTTTTTTTTAATCAGCTTATTATCTAGTACCAACTGTGTTGTTCCAATAAATATTTTAAAAATTAGATTTCACCTTTAGTATTTTGTTCAAGAAAATGTCAAATATTATAATCAAAGCCATAAGTTCAAACCAAACCTGTGTGCTCCTTGTAGAATAGGCCATTTACCTAAATTTGCTATATACTTTGGTTCTATTTCATTTCTTTGTTCACTTATATTAGTCAAAATAAAAGATAGGAAGTGGTGCTCTTCAGATATTTCCTTAGTATTTGGTTATTTTAGTTGTGATAGTTAATAGAAACCTATTATGAAATTATTGACACTAATGAGAAAAGGAGATAGATGTAGTTTTACTGTGGGCATAAGCATTAATACATTGCAAATTATTCATTACATGGTGAATAATGTACAGTGATATCATATACATAATATTTTTTTAAGATTTCTGAATTCCTGTATAGATACTGATTATCTAATATAAATTAAAACAAGTTCTTAATGTTTATTGCAGTAATAGCTATAGTCCCGATAGTGCATTGATTTTGTAATTCTAACAGTGGTAGCTTTCCATTGAGATGGCCTTTTTTCTTGTAGTGAAAGGAAAACTGCTTTGCATTTGCTGATTGTTTTCAGAAATATGTCTGGGCTTTAAAATGAGTTTAAAAGGCAATTGTGAAGGTAATTGAAAGAAGCATCAGAAGTGTTTCATTTTTTGCTATCTTTCATTTTGAAGTTTACATTATGGTTGGATACAGATGTTGTGTTTAAGAATTTGTTATTTTATAAACAGATATGTGTAGGTGAAATTCCACTCATGAAATGTTTTAAAATTTGATGCTACAGCTTATATAATTTTTGGTAAGCATGAAAGACAATATATGGTTGACATAATGTATAGATAATAATATTGAAAATAACAGTACTGCGATAATAACCTAGCTGCTAAATTGAACTTGGACACAATAGTTTAAATATAAATTACATATTTGTATGATCCATAAAGAAGATTAGAGATGATGGAGTGACGGAACAGATGCTATGACTGACAGTGCAAATTTGAAATTATATTCAGTTTAAGTATATACTGCAAAGCAAGATTATTTCTGTCTGCTTCTTTACAAGAATTTCCCTCCTAATTTAAATAATCATTAAATGTTTAATTGAATTGACTCCTGGATGCTTATGCAGGCACTTTACTAAAGCTTTATCTGAAAATAGAAGCTTTGCCTATATTTAAAAAAATACAAAAGGGATGGTGAGAGGTTTACCACATTGTGTTCCTGTGTGACGTAAACACATTCCCTTTGAAGGAAATGATAGCATGGAGTTAGCTTGTGTAATCTGTAACAGGTGTAGATGTTGCTGTATGACTGAAGTTACACTATAGGATAGCTTTCATAAATTTGGTATACATGAATTAGATTCTTACCTGAAGAGTTGGACATACGTGTGGCACTCAGTTATTACTTGAGCTAGAAATTGTTTCCCTTTTAACCATAAGCTTGAAAAATCTTAATCAACTTTAACATTTTTTAAGTTGACAACATTTGGCTTTATTTCAAACTAAATTTTAAATTGAACTATGCTAATATTACGCTACTCTTAAAATGGATATTAATATTAATAATTATAAAATTTCAGTTAATATGTTAGTAATTTTATACTGTGAACTACTTTTAGTATGATTATTAGTGCTAGAAATGGCTGATACTTAGTTTCATAGTAGATGCTGAAATATTTAAGCATTTTTATGTTCATATTGGGAGCATATTGTGCAATAAAATTATGTAACCCATAATATATGTTTGTATTATGTACTATATGTACATATAGTACTATATGTGTACTATATGTACTATTATGTACTACATGTGATAGTTACTGATCACAATAAATAAAAATAAGTCTTCAAATAATGCTTGTAATTAGTACTGAAAACTTAAAAATTTAAAAATTTATGTTAAATCTTAAGTATTTAAAGCTTACTGTATTTTCTCATTATAAAATTTTCATTCAGAGTTTAAATGCAACTGGCTAGATATTCAGAAATGATTACCATTATTCAGGCATATAACTAAATAAATTGTTAATGACTGTTTCCTACTGTGCAAATTGTTTCCAAATGAAAATTTTCAAGAAATGACATGATTGAATATTGGTCATTTTTCTTGATGAACTGTAAATTGGTTTGATATTTTCTTGCATTCTGTGTGATAAATCAATAGCTTTATTTCTTGAAATTCATTTTTGTAAAGTGCAATAAGTATTTCTTCTGAAAACTGTTATATATGTACTTGTGCATACGACAACAATATGTATGACCCTGTTCTAGTTAAAATACTAGTTATGGGAGAGGGAGGGTTGATATGTTATACTTTGTAAGGAATATTTTAAATTGCTTTATTTTATTGTCTCATCTGAATCCAGTGTGGAATGAGAGGGTTTTAAGAAAATTTAGTAAATAATGTCGAACAATAAATTGAAATGCGGGTGTAATCCTGTTCTCTGTTTCATTTTAAATACATGCAAATACATGCTCACATACATGGCCATCTATATGTCAGTATTTGTCTGGGGTTCATAATCTCAAGCTAATCAGAGAGAAGACCTTTTTAAAAGTGTTGGCAACACAAAAATAGAAGATGTTAATGAATTTAGAAAATAGTAGAGGTTAAATCTAAAATGGTATCAAATCATTTTTCATGATTTTATTTTTAAAGTGTTTATTAAATGCATAATTAAGATTGAAGTTGAAATTTAAAACTAATGCATGAAGAGATTGTATAACTTGGCAGTCTAATGCTTGAAGATGTATTCCAATGCAGATGTCATTTTGCATAATGGAACAACGAGATTATATGTCTTTTAAGTTTTAGCATTTGCCCTGCCTTTCGTCTCTTTATGTCAAGATGTTGCTTAAATAAAAGAACATTATTACAGTTGTATTGATGTTGCCAACCTTATTGAGAACTGATTCATAAAGAAATAGTTCTGCTAAATATTCAAATTGGATCACAATGGGCCTTGTGATCTGCAAAATTATTTTCCTTTTACATCTATGTGTCCAGTCATTGAATACAAGCTATTCAAAGGTATAATTCTCAGCTATACATTTTTTTTACTTTCTGTTTTAAGAAAAATGAAAGGATTGTTTCTAATAATAGTTCTATTTGTTTTATATTAATGTTGATTATATATGTTATGGGGGCAGCTTGATTTACGTTTTGTGTGTATAGAATATTTCTGTTTGTTGGCTTTTTTTAACCCAATGGATTTTTACCATTTACCACATATTTTATAATTGTTAATACTTAACGCTTAACAGAGTTAGGGTTTTGGACTTACTGATTGCATTTACTGTTGATAGAGAAGAGCTAGATTCTTTCAGTTCTAAGTTGAATTGTGCGCTTGTAAAAACATATCTTTTTTTAAAAAAAAGTCTGTTATTTATATTTAGAGTGAATCCTGACCGCAGAAGAGTCTGATGACTGTTTATTACTTAAAACTGTCTTCTAGTAAAACGTGCACAGGATTTTAGCCTTATATATAAACAGTGCTAGAAAGATTAAAGTATCACCTTGTGAACTGTTAATTCTTGCTCTCTTTTCAAGTCAATTAAGCTATCAATCTCTATGAGTTCCTGAAGTAAGATTCATAAATAAAAATGCTGCTATATTCTGAGTATGATGTATTCTGCCAAGTTACGTCAAGGAAGCTCAGTGTATTTATATACAACTAAACATTTGGAAGTGATTTCTAATGGAATGTGTTTTGGGATTAGATTATCAATGAGTATAGTTGAGAAATTTCTCAAAGTTGCTTCTCTGTTTTGCAGATGTTACATATCAGTATTGAGTTACTGAAATTTGAGAATGACAAAACTGTGAAAGAACACACATACTTCAGCTAGGTTTTAAAATATTAAAATTTATTAATTTATTAAATTTCTATTTTAACACAGTTGTAAGATGTAGCGATACATCATTATATGATTAATATATGTATTCTCTTGTTGAAAAACATGTAGCGGTTTTTATTTTTGTTAGAAAGGAAGATATCCAGCTTAGGATAAATCTTTACTATGTTCAGTCTTTCTTTTTTATTCATGTTCTATGCTGATGATGAAATGAATGTAAAAACTCAGTGTTCTAGCATGTTATTTCAATCAATACTTAAAACTGATATCCTATTTCTTTTAAAAAAAAAGTTATGTCCAAAATAGAAATACCAAGAGGTATTTCTCTTGAAGTAAATAGTTTCACTTACTTCAAATATAATTTGGTAAATGTTCATTTAAATAAAAGTCATATAATGTTGTCATTCAAAATTTTCATTGTAATTCTATGTGTTTTAGCAAACAAAATTATTTTGAAGTGAATGGAGAACATTTCTCTTTTAACTTTCTCTCTGATTTCCCAAATGCTATAGGTTTTGAACAATTACTTAAAAATATTTTTTTAAATCACTCTATTCAATAGTTTTTTTTCTACCAATAAAGTCTACTTCGTAACATGGTTCGAAAGAAAATAATGTATTATCGAATTGTTTTTGTATGCCAGAGAGCATAGTTGAAAATTATTGTGAAGTTGAGATTTAAATTGAGGCTTTGTGTAATAATCACCTTTAGCCATAGTTCTACTTTAAACAACATCTGTAGAAACTTGATAATGTTTGTACTTTGCAGCAGATGTAGTTGGAGTTGTAATCGTTCTGAGAAAGAGTTCAGTTTGCTTTTATGTATCACCAGTCTGGTGGGAATGAATGACTTGGTAGACTTGAAGGTTGTCAGTTGTCCTGTGTTGGAATGCTGCAGGTAATTGGGCTAGACTGGTGGGAATTATGGCAGTGCACTTCTCACGTTGCACTGCAGCTGCTGTTGATCTTAATTAATCTGACCCTTAGAGGCTGCAGTGTCATAGCATAAAAGGCAATACATACTACAGATTTGAAGTGCTGTTGTCATGCACTTGTTTTAAAAACAGTTTTAAAATGGCTGATCATTTATTTTCGCTTTTGACTGTGATAAGAGCAAATCTTTGCAATTTTATTTGGAGTTTTGGACATACGTAGTTATAATTTGCAAGATGCGTTTGAACACTTGGATAAGTATTTTGAACATTCTTTTGTTGAAAGAAGTTGCATTGAAATCAGTAAGAACTATTTAGAAGAAGCATGTGTGGCACATGCCAGATTAGAATCAGTATTGAATGCAGTGTAGAATACATTTCTTAAATGTATTCTTTATATAGATTTTGATTTATATAATTTTTACTTCACAATTAGTGATATATTTTTATCTTTACTTATTACATGGGATTTAATTTGGTACGTTAAGTACTACATACATATTTATTTCTCCTAAAATTATTTCATTGCCTAAATCTGACGAAAATTTTTCTATATACTGAATGCTATTTTGAAAAAAAAAATAAACATCCAATGTAAAAGTATTTGTCGATATTAAGTTTTAACACAATTTTTAATAGCATAATTTTAAGCATTCCGGTTAATTTTAACAATTCAGGTAGTTGAAATTTGAAATTGCATGATTCTGACTTTGTCATACTTTTTTTCAGAACTACTAAATATTTAAATAATTGCCAAACTTCAGAGATTTTTAAACCTTTGCATTATAGGACAGATATGACACAGCTACATATTTTATTTTGTTTGGGCCAAGTATGCTAGCCTGGCAAGTGCAATTTTCCTTAAAGTACTTTGTATGTTGCCAATTTCAAATCACATCTTAATCTATAAATCACACTTACTGAACAATATTGCTAAGAATCTAATTTATTTTAGTGTTCTAGTACTAAATCTAGTATTCTTAAGAATGCTAAATTTAGTATTGCTAAAATCTTACACGAGAGTCACTTTGGTGCAATGATTAAATAGACTAGCTAGAAAATGGTAGGTTGTGAGTTCCAGTCCTGCTTTAGGCATGAAAACTAATGGGTGATTTGGTGCCAATCACTCTCTCTTAGTTGTGAGAAGAAAACAATGGCAAGCCACTTTCCATGTAGCTCTTCAAAATGAAGACTGACTTGAAAGCACACACATGTATAAACTGTCATTCTATAGTTTAAAACATTTAGTAATGATGTCATCATTTCTTTTTTGATGCTCAATTTTACATGGTCCCTGACATTTATTTTGTGCTGCGTTATATATTGCGTCTTTGGTCAACATGGATACATCTTTCCATCATAATTAATAGCTAATATTTTAAGATATGGATATATGGACATTTTTTATTTGTTTTCATTGTCTTGTGGTTTATGTTTCCTGAAACATGATAACCTGTAACCACTAAGGAGATATTGTCAGTTTAATCTTGAGCAGAGCTTTATTCATTTTAGAAATATATATATATATATAATTTATATTTATATAAATTAATTAATTTATATAGCCACACAACTTCAAAAAAGTGATTCTGGATGGTCAAATTAATCCTCTGAAACAAAGCAAATGAAAAAATACAACCAAGAAGATAAATACCCCATAAATATATATGTATTTACCAACATATGTCTAGAGAATATATTTTGAGACAGGAGTTCCACATATTGATATTACTAGCTTTTGCAAGTTTGTTATTAACAAAAAAATTAGAAAACAGTAGAGCTTATTAAGAGTTTACAAAGTTTGGAGTTCAACTTATCTTTAAAAGTAGCATATGCATTCTTTTTACAATTAATGCAAAAAGAAAAAAAAACAATATCTTGGATAATCATATTTATGCCTATATATGTTGAGTAATAGCAATTTTAGCATGTAACTCCAACTAAAAAATACATGCAGCTTTCACTGCTATATTGAATGTAAAAGTGATATGAAATGGTATACTAAATGTAGTATGAAAGGACTTTATATTTTCTGCTTTATGCAATTCAATAAATGTTTTAAGTTTCAAAAGGTTTTGATTGAAGGTTTCGATTATACCTGCAAGCTGTGACTCTATATTCTCTTCTGCATCCTTTCTGCTATAACTTATTCAAGCAAAATGTGATATAATAGCAGCCGTTGGTGTAGAAGTACCTGGAATGACATCACATAATATAAGTTGCCTTAGATATGAGAAAGAAACTAAAGTTCTTGTTTTGGATGGTGATCTTGCATAAACAACTACAGTGTAGTCAAGGGTAAGACTGGTACATGGGCAAGTTAAAATACCATTTCTGAAAGATGATTCATTGTAGAATCTCAGATATATCATAATCATCTTTTTTAATCACAATAAAACTAATACAATTTTCACTTACAATAATTAGTTGAATCAAGTAGAAACTTGTCCTATGAAATATAATAGTACATTTTGTACTTGTTTTCAGAGGTATTATTACTTATATCGTACTTTATATCCAAGGAATCAGTCATAAAAGAAATACTTCTGTTTTTATTTAAAACAGGCTTTTCCCAATAGAATTCAGAGTGAAAATGCTGCATTGGCCCTCTCCCATGCTGTCATTTTGATTCTTTCTCTTCCATCCCTTACCCCCTAATCTACAGGTCTGCTAGCGAAAATGTTCAGATGGACAAATAACAGCTTGGGGGCAAGTATGACTATATATAAACGAAAAAAGGACGATTAAATATTTTAATCTTTTAAATTAAATATTTTAAATAAAAGATAAACAGTATTTAATATTATAAAATATTGAGATATTTAATTATCATTTATCTTGTCTATTTTATAAATAATTCTTACTGAAGGAAATCCTGTTGTATGGCTTTATTATGTTGTATTCATTATTACATTAGCATACTTAGCTTCATTGTGTATTTCTGTGACCATAAGAGGTAAAGAGCTAGTTTTTGCCCTATGTGCTTTTGTTATCTTTTTTAAAACTGCTGAAAGTTTTAAAGCCATTGGCCTTCTAAGCCACTGAAATGCATTTGGAAAAGGGTTGAACTCAAAAAGGAAAAGTAGACAAAGTCTTGAGTCTTTTCTACTTATAGAAGTCTCTGCCAGATCAAAAAGCCTTCTGTGAACTAATGGGTAACATTAGATTTTAAACGCTAAACAATTCAAGAGTTTGTTTCTGAGTAAGTCTCCATGTTTCTACCTGTATTTCTGATCAAATAAGCTGGTGGGTTTAGTTTATTGTGTAATGGCTGGGAGTGGGGTCTCCACACAGTGCTCCAGGTATGAAATTCTGTCGTGTGAATTTCAGCAGACTATGCTTCCGTTGTTTATTACTTTGCTTGGTTTTTTATTTATTTATTTATTTATTTATTTATTCAAATTTTTTAATCTAGTTTATTTTAATTTGTATTTTGTTGTTCATAAGCATTGTTGGTTTTGTTGTGATGGTTTCATTTAAGACAGTTTTGTTCTCTTATAAATGGTGCTGGGTTGTTCTGAGAATAAGAGGTTGTCAAAATAAACAGTTATATTTAGTCATAACGATTTGCTAAATATGGACAGAAAAAATTAACACTAAAATTAATATTTTATTCTTGCAAATTTACAGCTGATCCAGGGCACTGTGATTGTAACACATAGCTGTCCTTGTCTGAGGTTGGAAGGGTTAGGACAAATTAGTCCCTCTCTGATGGGACTACCAGGGAATACCAGGACGGTAGACTGGATTGGTTACTTGACATATTAGAAGAAGGCAATATGAAACTGCTTCTTAGAACAAGGCTAGGAAACTTCAAGTTTACTGAAGACACAAAGTTTACTGAAGACACAAAGTTTCAGTCAGTTTGAGGGCATCTTTATTTATCAAGACAGTATGATTAGTGAGTGCAACTTCCAGTTAGTTTTTTAATAAGTTTTCAGCTTTCATTTCCATGAGATTTAATTTTATTTTTAGTGTAATAATGCTTTCTGGTGTAACTGCATTTTTCAAAGCTTAAATCAAAAATAACTTTTAAAGACTCTAATTAGGGAGAAAGAGAAAGTTTAGTGTAGTGGTTTAAGGCACCAGGCTAGAGACTGGGAAACCATAAATTCTTCTCCAATTTTAAAGGTACAAAGCCAACTGGGTAGCCTGGCCCAGTGACCGTCCCCCAGTCATCAAAAGAAGGCAATGGCAAACTATTTCTAAAAGAAAATCTTGCCAAGAAAAATTCAGAGACATGTTCAGGAAATCATCAGCTGTCAAGATTGGCTTAAAGAGACAAATAAATAAAAATAAAGAAATTAGAGGACATTCATAATTAATCTCCATTAGAGTAGCTGCAAATTGAAGGCCTCCTGGTCTGACTTAAAGTTTTGCTGAGTGGTACTTGTAGAAAGGTATTAGCTGCATATAAGAACATTACTGAGTAAATAAGCAATTGTTCAAAAATCATTGTAATAAAGTTAATTTACAGGGAATAACATTTATGTAGGATCTAGTTAGAATTTCATATTCCTATTTCATAATGTTCTATACCTATATTAAATTTTATGCTTAGTTATAATATCACGTTGATGCAGTGCTTTTAAGAAATGCTTTTATAGCTGGAGGGATATAATTTTCAATGTAACGTATTTATTCTGTTTACGAGTGTCATGATTCTAGCCAGCTACTACTGCTGCTGTTCTTTCACTTGATGAATTCTCTTTCTATATTTTTAGCAAAATTTAGTAGGAAGATGTTTTCCTTGTCTCACCTCTCTCTGTTGGGAAATGCTTTTCCTTATTTCTGAGGTCCTTTGTTCTCTTGTTCCCTCAGCCTCTGAAATTCTATGCTCAGAAATTAGTTTGAAACAGTGTCATCAGCTTTAATATATTTCACTTTCCCTAATTAAAACTTCAAAATTTTAAAACCATTTATATTTATGAGTTGAAATGTTAAGAAAATTATTCAGGCAGAAGCTTCACAAAATTATGATTATTACTATATATAATTAAATAAGCAGTGAGATGGGTGCCAAACAAATCAAATAAATAATAAAATAATTACTGTCATGTAGCTGTGTTAATAGAAGAGCAGCATTGGCTATTTATGTGCAGTTTAAGGTGCTGGTTATCACCTATAAAGTCCTGTGTAGGTCTGGGAACTTCTGAAGTGGCCTGCCCCAGATACTTTAGCTGCCCAGTCTGTACAAGCACAAAATGCTGTTCTGAGCCTTAACTGCATAAGGTGACATGGAAGAGGTATGAAGGCACGCATTCTCTATAAGTACTTCTTTCCTTTGCAACAGCATATGAGCAAGGATGGCTCTTAGTTCTATGACCTTCTGAAGACTGTTTAGATCTTTAGATTGTTTTATCACTTTCTTGGAGAAGATAGACGAATAGTTGAAAACTGAGTAGTAAGTTGTAGTGAAATAAGAGGCATTCAAATTTGGTCAAGTAATTGAGGCAATACTGCTATAATGTTGTATTACTGTATTTATGATTTGCAATAGTGTTTTATTGAAACATAGGTTGGAAGACATTGGAAATCTTATAACCCATTAGAGCAGGTATCTTCAGACCATCTCCGGTAAATATGGCTGCACAAACTTTTTTTTGAAAACCTCAAGTGATGACGCACATATGACATCAAGAGTCATGTTGTTCTACTGCTGAATATCTCTTGTGGTCAAGAAATTGTTCCTTGTTTCTAGTTGAATTTCAAAATGACTATTAGAAGGCTCCTTAGTTGTCTTTAGAAGTTTGTATGTTTAATACCCAGCTCTATTTACTGAAATATCCAGTTCTTCATATATTTAATCTAGTTGTTTACCACCTTTGTTACACTTCTCTGCTTTCTTTCTAGTTCCTTAGCATCTTGCTTGTATTAAGACAACCAGTATTTTAGATGTAGATAGATCGTATTTTAGATGTAATATGACTAGCATAGAGCAGAACTATTACTATGATCTCAACATTGTAACTGTTGATAGAGCCCAATATTGCACAGAGTTCTGGCAGCTAGAGTATGTCACTTTGCTCAAGTTTAATCTATGATCTATCGAGATAAAGATGAGTCATGGCGGCACTGTGGTTAGAATTCAGTACTGCAGCCTACATCTGCTGACTGCCAGCTGATTGCAATTTGGCAGTTCAAATCTCACCAGGCTCAAGGTTGACTTGGCCTTTCATCCTTCCAAGGTGGGTAAAATGAGGACCCAGATTGTTGGGGGCAATATCTGACTCTGTAAACAACTTAGAAAGGGCTGTAAAGCACTATGAAGCAGTATATAAGTGTAATTGCTATTGCTACCTAGATTATTTTCACAAATACTACTGCTGAGCCAGGTACAGCCTATATGATTTTTTGTATATATATATATACTTGCCATTCACTTTATTGTTTTGAGAAAACGTCCAGTGCTAAACTGAAAATGTCCCAATGTATAAAGATCATTTGGAATTCTGTCTTGTGAACTGTTAGCAATTTTCTTGCAAGCTCTGAGTTGTCTGTAAATTTAATAAGCATCTTTTTATCATTTTTTCTAAGTCATTAATGTTAAAAAGTGCCATGATGAACCCTGAGGTACACTACAATGTACTTTTCTCTGTGTACATATACAGTAGATTTATTAAGGATTCTGTATTTAGTATGATTGTTCAATGAAGTGTGAATCAATCTGGTAGAAGGACCATTTATCAGGTGCTTTATTGAAGTCTAGATACACCAAATCCATCACCTGTCATTGGTAATCTAATTACTTCGTCAAAAATAAAGTAGTAAGATTTGTCTTGTCTGATCAATGTTTAATGAACTATTCTGGCTTCTGATAATCACCTAGTTCCTTTCTAAGTGTTTGCAAACCAATAGCTTGATGATCATTTCTAGTATTTTTAAAGTACAACTCAGTATTTTCATTACAACTCTGGGTCACAGACAAGTTAAGCAACATACAGTATGGTAAAAACTGAAAGGAGATGAAAACTTGTGGACTAAAACTAATTCATCAATAAAATTTCCCACCAAGACAAACAATAGTAAATCATGTGCCCGATGAAAGAGCCAAATCTTCAAGGTTTGTTTAAATAGCAGGAGAGTCAGTGCATTGGGGCAACTTTAGGGGAAAACTATTTCAGAGGGCAGGTTCCATGACAGAGAAGACACACTGTCTGTGTCACTTCATAAGGATGGGACCTGCTCAGTGCCTCAGAAGTCTTACTGGATGGCAGAAACAACGGGAGCCAGGGTAATTCCTTAACATCATTTGATGTCATTTTCTATATAGCTTAGAGTCCTTAGATCAGGGCTGCCAAATTCGTGGCCCGTGGGGCAGATACATCATGTGCAGGCCATGCTCATACCTGATTTGGCAAAGGGAAAAAAGTCCTGATACATCATGTTATGCTGCCGTGACACCATGAGTTTGACACCCCTGCCGTAGATTGATTATATAAAATCAGTTAGTTGTCAACTCTTCGCAATTATATTTGTAGTAATTCATGTCATCATTATTATTTTAATCATCCTGCTCTACCTTTTAAGGATTTTTGTTAATGTGTGCCTTTGAGTTAGTTAATCTTGAATCCTGGTGACTGCCTAGAAAAAATCTAAGCTGTTTTCCTAGCAGTATTTTTGGAAGTAGTTTGCCATTGCCTTCTTCCTAGAAAGAGTGACTGGCCGTAACTGGTTCTGAAAAGATTGTGGAACATGATCAATATACAAAGGGTTTATTTTTTTTCCTTATCTCCTGTGATTTTTCAGCAAGGCTATTTTAAAGGTTTTATCCATGGGAAATATTACATTTTAGTTATTCCTGTTTGCTGAAGTGAAAAATTCCATTATCTTTAAGCTCTGCTCTTTCCTTATACTTATTAGCTCATGGTGAGAAGAAGGTAGTTAACAACTGCAATATAAAATTACATCTCTTGTTGAGTTCCATAGATTACCAAGATTTTCTGACTTTCTATTCAACAATGGCAGGAATAACATATCTATTTCCTGCTTCTGCTTCCATCACAAACAATGCTAACACAGCTAAAATGAAGAAAAGCTGAGATAACTTGGATAGATTATTACATGGAATTGTAAATTCCATTCTGTGGAAATTAATAGTTTTATTCTAATTGGAAGATGGAAGATTCTAGGAGAAAAATTAAACTGATGTTGCATGATTAAGTTCTGCTTATCCATGAATTATTCTGTATTGACTTTTTTAAAAAGTATATTATAAAGTGCCATGATCATTTTGAATAATCAGTAAGATTTGAATTGTTCCCAAGAATATGATTTATTTATATTCATTATGATTAAAATTCATGAAGAGAGGGAATGACTTCTACAGGCAGGCAATACTAAAGTTGTGGAATTGTTTTCCCGTGGAATTATCTAAGCAATATGCAATGGATTTAATATTATTTATTACGTCAGGAGAAAGCTATATATTCTAGTACCGTGGTGGCGAACCTATGGCATGTGTGCCAGAGGTGGCACGCAGAGCCCTCTCTGCTGGCACATGCACCATTGCCCCAGGTCAGATCTCCGTGGCGTTTCTTTCGTGAGCTTCTGTTTCCCTGCAAATGAAACAGAAGCTCACAAGATAAAAAGATAGTATCTCTTGCCGCACTACTGTTGTTGGGATGCCTCACATCCCGCCAGCCAGCTGGTCTTCGGGTCACTATGCACGCATGTTCGTGCATCTGCATGTCCCTACACATGTTCGCACATACATACACCTTTCAGTTTGGGGATGCAAGCGCAGTTTGGGCACTCAGTGTATAAAAGGTTCGCCATCCCTGTTCTAGTATATTGAATAAAACTATAGCTTTCAATTTAAATGTGTAATCCTGTGCCCAAGCAGCACAGATGAATTAGATGATGAGGGAAAATTCTGTGCTAAGTACTGTTAAAAAAGGAGAGAGAAATTAAATTGCTACTATTGTGGTGCTCCCGTTGTAAAGTCTTCCATAATGTTGCATTAGAAATACCATATACTGTTCTAATCTTGGTTCCTGAAGGATTCTGAAGACTTAGAAAAGTTGTGAAAAAGAAAAGTAAAATGCTAAAGCTTCAGTAATCACCTTCCTACAAAAAAAGGTTCTAGTACTCATGGATGTTGGGAATGTTATAATGCATGAAAAAGAAATATATATTTCTTTTGCTATCTTGAGATTGTCAGGGTTAAGTCGATTGCTAGTATATTTGGAAGCGGGTAACCTTTTCAAATATGTATATAGAATTTACTATGGCAATATGTAGCAATGGCTACAATTAGGTGACTTTAAAATGGATTAACTAAATTAATAGAAGATAAATCTCAGTGGCTATTAATCGTGATGGATATTTGCAGCTTCCAAACCAGCATATGCTGAATATAATTTCCTTGAAAACAAAACTACAAAGAAGTGATACCTGCTGGATTGGGCAGGTTTTTATATGGTTCATTAAGCTTGGGTCTTCTTAAATGCTATTGAATTTACTGCAGTGCAGTATAGACAAGAGATTAATGATAAATACCAAAATTAAATGTGAATTGGTTATTAGATTATCATAACAGTTTTAATATATAAAGTAACAACTTAAAGTTAAGTACATATGTCAGTGCAGTGCATAGTCAATGTCATATTCTGTATCTGCATCTATATTCTGTATCTCTTTCAAACATGACATTTGGTAATTTCTTTTTGGATTGGACAAAACAGAGGAATATATATATTATTGAATCAGTTTTTATTTTTAACATCACAACTATATAAAAATATACATATGTAGGACATTTAGGTGCAATACTATTTATTACTCAGGAATCTTTTTAATAGATTATAAATGTAAATATGTAACAATATTAGATAGTAGATGTAAATTGTACATTTTCAAAGCTGTGAACCCTATTAATTGATTGATTGATAGTTTAAAGTTACCTGACTGAAAAGTCTCTGAGTAGCTTAACAATATGTATAGTATTTAAATATATAGTATTTAAAAAATATGGACGTGTGATAGCTAACATGTTAAAGACACTGAACTTGTCAGCTGGAAAGCTGACAGCCCAGGTTCAAGACCTAAGCACTGTGCAACAGGGTGAGCTCCCATTACTGGCTCCAGCTCCTGCCCATCTAGCAGTTCAAAAGCATGCAGATACAAGTAGATATATAACTGCTTCGGTGGGAAGGTAAAAGCATTCTCTATGTCTCAGTGCATAGTCATGCTGGCCACATGGCCATGGAAATTTCTTCAGAGAATGCTTTTACCCTTGGCTAAGAAACAGAGATGAGCATTGTTGCCTAGAGTTGGACATAATTGGACAGGGAAACCTTTACCTTTTACTTTATTTAAATATATATAAAAAACTTAAAAAATGTCTGCCTAGATAAAACCACATAAACTGCAACAAAGATGATAAGGGGTCTGGAGGCTAAATCACATGAACAGCTTAGGGAAGTAGTTGTGTTTAGCCTAATAAAGAGAAAGCTTGGGGAGACATCAGTCTTCCAGTGCTTGAAGGGATGTCACAAGGAGAAGGGTGTCAATTTGTTGTGGTCCGTCAGCAGCCTGCAGACCTGGCAGCAGAGTTGGACAGTGAGGAGGCTGAGGAGACGATGGGCCAGTCCTGGAGTCAGGGGAAGGCCTGGACGAGGACTCTGCATTGGAGGCAGAGATGGGGCCAGGGCCAAGGAGTGATGCGTGGACTCTGGAGCTTCCAGAGCGGACAGCAGAGAGAAAGAGGAACAGGAGGACCCTGTTCCTTGTGCACACATGAGAAGAGCTGCTAGAAAGCAAGAGCAGCTGAAGCAAAAAGGACAACTCAGGAGTAAAGCCAGAAGATGATTGGCCACTCCTATAAGGCTTAAAAGAGCAGCTATGAGCCATTGGGTTCTTTGTGGAAAAGCAACATTGATTCCATTGCTTCTTGTCAGTGTCTCTTGAACTTTGTGGGGGGGGTTGCCAAAAAAAGCCTTTGGCAGGTTGCAAAAGACAACAAAAGTTGGTGATAAGGCCGAAGGACTGTTTATGAAGAATTTGTTTTGGACTAAGCGGAGAATGAATTAATTCTCAGCTGTTTTAATAAAATATGTTTGTTTAGGACTAATTGTGTTTGTTAATCACTACTTGGGCCTTGGTCACAACACAATTTATTCTCTGCAGACCTGAAACAAGAAGCAATAGATGGAAGCTCATCAGAGGGAGTTTCAATCTGGAAATAAGGAGAAATTTCCTGACAGTAACAATGATTATTCAGTAGAACAGCTTGTCTCCTAGAGCTGAGGGTACTCCACTGCTGGAGGTTTTAAAGAAAAGATTGGATGACCATTTATTTGGGATGGTAAAAGGATTCCTGTCTTGGAGAAGGGGTTGGACTAGAAGATCTCCAGGATCCTTTCCAGCCCTTTGATTCTATGTAATGAGCCCCCCCTCCCAAATCCCTGGCCTGGGGACATAGCCAAGTCTTAAGAGATTTGTGGCTTGGGCCATATGTATGTCTGGAGGATGCTCTTTCATATGGTAGGTGGTGTAACAGAGGCAATACACTGTCTTGATATCACAAGATGACAATATTTAATTGAGGAGGTCTTACTACTTGTATTGGAATGGCAGAAACAGTTGAAAATAGGTAATTCCTCAAATAACCAGGTTCTATGCCCTGAAAAACTTTATAGGTGATGATCAACAGCTTGAATTGTATCTGGAAGTCAACTAGTAGCCAATGCAGCTTGTAAAGCAGTACGGACACTTGGGAATAATGAAGAACTCCCATTATTGCCATACTAGTGGTGAAATTTAAAATTTGTTACTACCGGTTCTGTGGGCGTGTCTTGGTGGGGGGTTAATGAGACTGGATGGGTGTGGCCAACTTTTTTTTTTTACTGTTAAAAGCATTTTTTCTACAACCTCTTCAGTGTAAGAGATTGTAGAAAAAATGCTTTTAAAAGGCTCCTCTGATGTTCCCAGCTGAGTTGCCTGATTGTCAGAGGCTTTTCTTTTCTTTTAAAAGTATTTTTTTTTTTGCCTTTAAAAGAAAAAACCCTCTGACAATCAGGCAACTTAGCTGGGATCGTCAGAGGAGCCTTTTAAAAGCATTTTTTCTACAACCTCTTACACGGAAGAGGTTGTAAAAATACTTTTAAAAGGCTCTGGCGATCAGGCAACTCAGCTGGGATTGTCAGAGCCTTTTAAAAGCATTTTTTACAACCTTTTTGGCCAGAGAGGTTCTAGAAAAAATGCTTTTAAAAGGTTCTAACAATCCCAGCTGAGCTGTGCGATCATTAGAGGCTTTTTTTTTACTTTTAAAAGCATTTTTTCGCCCGAAGAAAAAATGCTTTTACAAGTAAAAAAAAATACCTCTGATGATCGCATGGCTCAGCTGGACATGGTGGGGCCCAGGGATTTTTGTTAATGATTCTCCGAACTGCCCGTTGCTATTGCTACTGGATCGGGCGATCTGGTCCGAACCAGGAGCATGTCACCCCTGTGCCATACCACTGCATTTTGAGCCAACTGTAACTTCTAGATGGTTTTCAAGGGCAGCCTTTTGTGCAATGGTCCAATTATGAGATGATTAGGGCATGAGTAACCATTTCCTGGTCAAAGAAATGGTGTAACTGGGGTATAAAGTGAACTTTAAAAGGCCCTCCTGGCTATAATTGTTACCTGCTTTTTGAGCAGGAGCTTTGAGCCTACAAATTGCGTAATAGCCTCAAAATGGAAAGTACATTCTTATCCAAGACCAGAAGTGTAAATGTCCCTGGCTAGGGGTCTAAAACAGCTATAGTAATTAAGTCCTGTCAGGATTGAGCCAAAATCTTTTCCTCTCCACCCAGACTATTTCTCTAAACTCTGACATAGAATTTATGAAATTGTTCTTACCTCTCAGGTATCCAAAGTTGATTCTTTTTCAATTTGGGAAAGTCCAGCAGAAAGTCTAGCCTTAAGAAAGAAAACAAAGTTTTAACGGTTTCAGATATGAAAGATGTTGGTCTCTTTACCATGCTCCTGCTACTACTGTGGAGATTACTCTGGAAATTTTACACTATAGAAACTATTTAAGGAATAATACAAGATATAAAAACCAGTTATGAGGACAATGAATGTTGATTTTCCTTCTTTTTACTTAGCTGGTCAGTTGCTGTACAGTGGACTCATTGGATTTCTTTTCCTAAGTTTCTCAACAATTGTTTGAGAACATTAAGAACTGACACAACCATCTTGGAAAGCAAAGCATGTCAATGATAAGTGTGTCATATCATAGTTCAAAGATACTATGTTCCCTAAATATCCACTTTGCATTTGCAAGTAAAATACATGTATGTGTACATACACACATGCTAGAGTTATATTGTGTGCAATAATGTGAAATGTCTTTGAAATTGAAAACAAGCCCTAGATGTCTGGTTAGCCAGCTAGCCAGATCAGGGGTGAAATCCAAAAATTTTCCCTACCTGTTCTGTGGGCGTGGCTTGGTGGGCGTGGCAGGGGAAGGATATTACAAAATCTCCATTCCCACCCCACTCTGGGGCCAGCCAGAGGTGGTATTTGCCAGTTCTCAGAACTACTCAAAATTTCCGCTACCGGTTCTCCAGAACCTGCTGGATTTCACCCCTGACCCAGATGTCTGGTTAGCTAAATAGCCAGGAATGCCTGGATGAAATCAAAATGCAGTAGGGGACATAAATTATCTGTTTAACTTAGGTTCAAGTACTACAATATTTTAATTATGCATTTGTATATAAGGGATAATTGGATAACAAAACAGTGTTGTCAGAACAGAGAAATTGTTCTGTGTCATCTTTCATTTACTGTGAAACACAGACACACACAGACACACACACAATATCTCACTGTTTAAATATGTTTGCAGTGAGAGCATTGGTAACTTTATAGACAGCTATACTTTTATTTTTTTATTTTTTGCCATAAAATAGATGCTTACTTTAGTGCTTCACTTATATTTAGTAAATGTGTATTTTATGAGTATTTATACATTGTCCCAAAAGTGTTCAGTCAGTTAAAGTATTTGATTAGAAAAAAGTCTAATGAAAAATCCTAATGCCTAATGAAAAAATCTAATGAATTAGATTATTATAATTTGTATTTTATGCTTAGCACATTACAAGTTTTTTTGGAAGTTATCTAATCAGATATTCTTTTAAAAATCTAAGTCTTGAAAACCCAAATTACGATTTGAATATATAATACTTTTATAATATTATTTAGAGATATTCCAACAAAAAAGGGGAAAAAACCCTCTTAAAATTCACATTAGGAGAAAAATGCCTATTTTGGTTGCCGATTATATAATCTTCTCAAAATATTTTTGTGGAAAGTTTCCTAGCAAATATCACTCAGAGAAGCATCACAATAGTTCCTTTCTTTTTACCACTAATAATAGTATTTGTTACTATGAAAACAGTTAAGGCTAAATGTGAAAATAATTGTAGATGATCACTGTTAATATTGTGAAGTTATCTATACAGAGTTAGTATCTACCTTTCTGAGGTGATTATTGCGACTAAGAAATGAGTATATGAATATGAAATTTAAGCTGTCATCCTAGTGTCAGCTTCGGTTCACCTTTAAGTGTTATGAAATGTTTGTAAATCTTTTTTTTTTTAAAGTTTTTATTGGTTTTATTACAACGACACAACACAAGACAAACATAACACAAACACATAATCTGTTTTCTTTTTACATGACGGTTTCGTTCCTTCAGCTTTCTGCTTTATACATTCCCTTTGCCTCCCCCCCTTTTTTTTTACTATCTTTGACTTTATCGTCCCTTTACATCTAGTTTCATTTATTTACAATATTGTACACATTTGTTATCTTCTCCATCCTTTTTTTCTATTCAGTTTTCCTATTCTCCAACCACTCATACCATTTGGTCCATATTTGATAATATTCTGTCTCTTCCTTTTCCTTTATTTCTTTTGTTAATTTATCCATCTCTGCACAGTCCAGAAAAAAAAATATCTTTGTAAATCTTAACAGGATTTGTAAATTTCACTTTCATTGGATACCTCTGTACTTAAAACAGTAATTAGTATAATTTTATGCATATTTAATATATATTAAAAATAAATTAGGTGCTTGTGAGCATTAAGCATTAAGCATTAAGCATTAAGAACAAAGCAACAGAAGAATACATCGTTAATACACCGTTAATATGCCGTTAATACACCGACCCGTACACTCTCACAGAGAGGGCCTTCTCAGGGTGCCGTCCGCCAAACAATGTCGGCTGGCGGCCCCCAGGAGTAGGGCCTTCTCTGTGGGGGCACCAACACTCTGGAACAAACTCCCCCCTGGCTTACGTCAAGTGCCTGATCTTCGGACCTTTCGTCGTGAGCTTAAAACATATTTATTTATCCAAGCAGGACTGGCATAAATAGTTGCTTTTAAACTGGGGTTTTAATAATATTTTAAATTTTTAAATGTTTTAATTATCGGCCGCATAGTAATAGTTCATTTTAAATTCTTTTAATTGTACATATTCTGTGTTTTATTTTGGCTGTACACCGCCCTGAGTCCTTCGGGAGAAGGACGGTATAGAAATTTAATAAAATAAAATAAATTAAATAAAATAAATTAATATTTTTTCAAGGCGGTTAAAATAAGATATTTCACAATTCCTTGTATTTAAACTTACAAAGTAAAGCTTATAAAGAATTGATTATATTTATAAAGGTTAATTATATAAATAAAAGACCACTGAATCACGTTATTCAATTGTTAATGTATGGTATCTCAATATTCATTATACAAGGTATGACATTTATTTTTACAACATATCGCACAACAAGATTCCAGGTAGCTTCCACTAAATGCATTGAAATAATAATATAGGTAATCCTCAATTTATGATAGTAATGGAGCTTGCCCATTAAGGTTAAATGCCCAGTTAAATGAAACTCGTTATGTGAAAGAGCCCTCATCTTGGATTGCCCCAGTGCATATGTTAGACAAATGCAAAGGCTGTTAAGTGCACATGGGATGTTCTCAGGGATGCCTGCCTTGGGCCTCCCATGGTTTCCCTTCTCTCCCTGAGACACCTTGTGCTCACTTCCCACCCTTGGGGTCTCCACAGCCACCTCTACCTCTCACAATCCCTCACTTACCCTCTGAAGATCTGTAGAACTCGGGAAGTGGGAGAGGGAAAGGAAAGTAAGACTTTCTTGCTGGGCCATGAGGGATAATTCCATTGGGCTAACAGTTCAACAAACCATTATAGTAATAATCCCTCTGTGAGGAACTACTTTTACATGAGGCTTATGTTTCCTGTGTGCTCTGAGGAAGATGAGAGGATCAGCCATACTGGACAAGTAATACAGATGAACCAGATAAAGAGTGATGAGTCTCCTATAAACAATATGATGAGATGTAATTTGAAGAAATCCATACCAGATCCACTGTCACCCTGGTAAACAAGGACCAGAGGAGGAATTGGAATTCCTGGATTTCTGGTGACAAATGGGTACAGGATTTAAGAATTCTGGCTGAGCAACCAGGGTCAACCGCAGCTGCAGGACAATTGGAAAAAAAGGTATCTGGTTTAGTTTAGTGTAGTTTAGTTTACTTTATTGTCATTGCACCTCGTACAATGAAATTAAATGCCATCTTCAGTCTACATTGTAACTATAAAAATAAAACACAAACACACATCCTTCATATTCTATACAATTGAATTGAAAACCCCTGATATTGCATTAATATTGCATTAATTATCCATTGCAAATATACAAAAAGTGAAAACAAAGAAGTAATGATATGTTACTTCATATCATATCATGGATGATATAATCCAATGAATAGAGAATATATCAAATGATGTGCTAGTTCTGGAAAGAATATGATCCAGAATCTGAAATGACAGAGCAAAGATTAGCTGATCAATGTTTATTTATGTAAAATAAAGTATTCACAGAAGCAAAATTGCAAAGGTCTACCCACAGCAAAGGCAACTAAGATTTGACAGAATTAGTTTAGACTGCAGAGGCAAACCAGAGGGAATCAGCAGACGAAGGCAGCATAGGTATTGAATTCTTTTCGTTCACAATCTAGGCACTTTTTCCTCTGTTTAATCTTCAGAAAGAACAAAGCCCTGAAACTAAAAAAGGACTGAAACAAAGAATAATGAGCATCTAGAAAAACAGAATAAAGTTGCTTGCATTGAAACTTGTTCCAAAGAAAGAGCTAGCACAAATATTAAAAGATTTCAATACTATAGTATTAAATATAAGCACCAGTTCACTGGAAGAAACAAACCTAGTAATGCTCAGGATGGCTGCAGTTATAGCTAAATATCTAGAATGCAAATCAACAAAGAAGGGGAAAAAAGGCAAACAATGCACTATCAATATGGAAGATCAGTCTGGAAAAGAAAATCAGCAAGCTGAGATCAAATGCAAGCAAGTGGAACAGATGAAAGAAAAGAAGTTGAAGAACAAGAAGAACAAAGAATACATGATTAGGAAATATTACGAACAAGGAAGATTAAAGAAGTGTTGGAATTAATAAAACAGCAAATAAAGCCAAGAAGATCAGCAGATACGGAGCTTGAGTTGCATACTGTAGGCAGAATCTTCGATTTCCGTAAATCAGAAATGTTTCTACCAATCCATCAATGGAGGGACTGCAGTGAACCAGTCAATACCCGACAAAGAAGAAACAGTGCAGTTTTGAGTGCAGCTAAACGACAACCTAAAGAAACACATGACGAATGCAGCTTGCATAAAGAAAGTGGATAAGAATAAAAAAGAAATCAATTTTTTTAAAAAAAACCCTTATAATAGCAGCAGAAATAGTGGAAAAGAGGCAGGGATGATCAAAATTTGATCAGTGCCAGGTGAAGTACTGCATAGGTTTTGATGAAACATCTGACTGATTTGCACCTACTCGTTGCAAGTAGTTTAACATCATGCTGCAAGGTGGTAAAGTTGAAGATTGGTTGACATCTGGTAAAATCTATTTGCTAATGAAAGATCTGACAAAAGTACCAGGCAACTATAAGCCAATTACCTGCTTACTAGCTTTCAGATTATTAACTGATGTGGTGGTTGATGCAGTATATCAACATCTTTATGAAAACATGTTCTTTTCACTTGAGCAGAAAGGAAATCTCTCAAACAACAGAGGAAGAAAGATCATTTTGGAAAGTTGCAAGAGAAGGAAAATCAACTTGAATGTAGCTTGGAATGATTATAAGAAGGCATTAGGCTCTGATGATATGATTGGATAATTAAGTGCCTAGAAATAGCAGCAGTCATAAAAAGATTAGAAACTTTGTGCAAAGATCAATGGCACAAAGGAAAACAGTTCCTGCCCGATGGTGGTAGAGTGGGAGAGGTTAATATCAAGAGAGGAATCTTTCAAGGGGAATGGTTCTGTCACCGCTACTGATTGCCATTTCACTGATTCCACTATCAACAATATTGAATATGTCATGTCATGATTACCAAAAATTAAACTATCTGCCAGGCTATCCCACATGGAGGATCTGAAGCTGAATGTAAAAACATTGAAAATCACTACTCAACACTGTTCATATATAGAGCCAAAATATTGTAATGGAGTTTGGATTGGACAGTGTGCCATGCCCACCGTCAAACAGTGAAAAGAGTGAAAACTGAATAAATCAAATGCCATATCGAAATATCTTTTTCTGGCTCTTTGCTTGGCCACATAACTATGGAAATACCTTTGTCTGGCTCTTTGTCTTAAAAATGGAGATGAGGACTGCTTCCTAAAGCAAGTCACAACTAACGAGATAAACCTCCCCTCATTGGACGTAACATCAACTTTTTCCCATCATGTGAGATCTTAAAGTCCAAATTCACTGGAGGAAATACATCAAAACAATTAACACCTGGCCAAATCCGATCATAATAGTTGCACTCAAGTAGATGTGAAAGCCCTGGATAGGAAGAAAGAAAAATAATGACGATGAATCATATCCTTCATCTATGCAGTGATATTGTCAGACTCTACTTACTAAAGAAAATGGGTGGGCATGTACACCTGACACTTGAAGAAGAAAAAGAGACATTGGAAGAATACATGAATGTCAGAGAAGAATGTCTATGGAGATTCTCAGTCATCCTGGTAATGGTTGTTGTTGTTGTTTTTTTGTTTACATTTATACCCCGCCCTTCTCCGAAGACTCAGGGCGGCTTACAATGTATAAGGCAATAGTCTCATTCTATTTGTATATTATTTTTTTTTACAAAGTCAACTTATTGCCCCCCCAACAATCTGGGTCCTCATTTTACCTACCTTATAAAGGCTGGAAGGCTGAGTCAACCTTGGGCCGGGCTCGAACCTGCAGTAATTGCAGGCTCTGTGTTCTAATAACAGGCTTCTCTATTGCCTGAGCTATCCCGGCCCCAAAGTTGCTTTTTTTTCAAGAGACAACTGGACTTTCTGGTTTTTGTTTGAAGATGTTTCACTTCTCACTTCCAAGCTTGAAGAAGTGAAACGTCTTCAAACAAAAACCAGAAAAGTCCAGTTGCCTCTTGAAAAAGAAGTACCTTTGGGTCAGAGAAGAATATATACAGAAGCTAGTATACCATGAATGTTTACTGAATACAAGAGACCAAATTGGTCTTATAAGAAAGACCAAATGAAGAATAGAGAATATATATGGCAAGGCAAGGCATGTCTATTTTCACATGGCTAGTACATGGCTAATATCACTTGGCTAGTACATGAAAAACCTAGCAGGCAAAATAAATAACAAGAAGGCCTGGTAGAGGCTAAGTGCAGGAAAATTGAAAAAAGAGACAGAGTGACCAATTGTGGTTGTCCAAGACCAAACCTGACAATGACAATGACAACCTGCACAAGCAGCAGGCGATTGGGCAAAACTCCATTTGTGCATGCAGTGGGTGTGCATGTCCACCCGTAAAGTTCCATTTGTGTAAGTGGCGGGTGCCCACATCCTTCATTTGCACAAATGGAACTTCATGTGCGAGTGCACATGCCTACCACTTGCACAAATGGAGTTGCATGTGCGTGTGTGTGCCCACCACTGGCACAAAACCGTCCTTTCTCCTGCCACTGCCACCAGCCAATCTGCAGAACCAGAAAGGTTGGGGACCTCTGCTCTACATCTTTAGCATGATAAAGGTCAGAAATTTGTGGAACTGTAATTCAGGGAATATGGATGAACATTGTTTCCCTTTCCTACCATGTATAACATGGTTTGGAAAATATACTATCTGTTAATTTTTAAATTTGCAAATAATGACCTTTTTTATAATGAAAAGAGACATACAAATACAAAGCTTTCAGTAATTTAAGTGGCTCAGTTTCCTAACCTTTAATTACCTTTCGGTGTAAGCAGTTAAAATCTCTTCTATGACAGCCAAGTGATAATTGATTTATGGAATGATGTTGATGTTTAAAGCAGGTATTGTTGACATTTAAAGCAGGTATTGTTTTTTACTTTTTTACTTCAAGATTTTTAAAAAATCTTGAAACAATTAATCAGAAAATAGTGAAATTGTATATCATTGACAGTTGACAGTTCTTCATTTGTTCTTCATATAGTGTTCTTCATATTCTTAGTGTTCTTCATATTCTTCAGTTCTTCATATTAGTGTTCTAAGATTCTCATCTCTTTAATCTATTACAAGAATGATTTTTAATTCTTAATGTATATGTGAAATATAAGACTTATCATACATTGTGAATTGTACTATATTAGTTTCATATATATTCAGTATTTTTCTGAGACCTGACACTATTAGGCTGAGATTAAACATGACCTTATTTAAACAGTGCTGTTCAGAACTGATGAAATAATTGGCCCAGTTTGCACAAAGTGTCTCAAAGGACTAAGCAATCAGGTCTGTAAGCAGATAAAAATAGAACAAGAAACTACAAATATGGAATGCTTTCAAGAAATGTATAAATAAATTCATTAGACAACAGTTGTTAATGTCCTTTAAACTACTAAAATATGGAGACTAAGAATTAACTTAATGTATCATAATATGAAATTAAAACTCTTGATATTATTCATATGAAAACATCTTTCACAGTTAATGTAAGTTGTACTTCTGGTAAACCGGCAAGCTTTGCCAAAGAACATAGCCTTATCTGATAGCTACGAAGACTATTAATTTCTGTCTGGCAGTTGTAAAACATGATGACATAAAATTCCCATCAGTAACATCTAGGATTTCCATTCAGCTTTCATAAACTCTTATTTTGAATATGCCTTGTTCCTTGCTTATGTAACTGTTTATTGCTTCTTGTATCAGATTTAATTGACTATTGTTTGATTACTATACCATAGTCTGTTTTTGTCAAATCTGTTAGAAATCAACGATTGTAATGGAAGGCAGGTTTCAAGCTTAACATCGCTTAAATTGATATATTATAGTACGTAATGACTTTCTTTTTAATGCGATATGCAAATCTATCACCTATAAATGATTATTTCGTGGGTTAGTCTCTCACATCTTTAATTCATAATTAACTAAAAGTAATACACTGTGATTCAATATGATACATATGTTATATCACCTTTCCCTTAAAAAATAATTCTTATTAAAATATGTACAATAGCAAAACTAATACAAACTAAACTTAAAAACAGAAATAAAAAGAAAAAAGCACAAGAAAAAAGGAAAGCAAGAAAAATGAAAATATATGTAAGTATACACACACACAAAAAAAACCAAAAACCAGATACCTTGGCACTTGTCATGAATTAATCCTGGGAAGTGCGTCAACTACTAAAAAGGAGTACCAAACAACTATGACTAATGTATAACCCTTTGTTCTGGCTGGAAAGGGTAGCAAGTCATGAGGCAGCCAACGACGACAGGTTCTAGCTTATATGTCAAGTACCAAACAAATGACAAGTACTGGGACAAAATTTTCATGTCAAAATATGTTGAGTACCAAATTCAAATTTCAAAGCAATTGAACTGTGTGTGTGAGTGTGTATATTGGAATAAAGAAAAGAAAAATTACTTCCATCTTTATCACAAATATAAACAAATGTAGTGGCTCTTCACCAAATCATATGCCCTATGTCACATCCAGTGTAAAAAGAGTCATGAAACACTTTTGTATAGATAGTCCTCAATATATGACTGGTCATTTAATAACTTCAAAGTTATTAGACTTTTAAATCATTACTACTTAAAACTACTCTGCTGTCATTCCCATGCATTCATGTGATCATATCTCTGCGCTTATCAACTGGCTCGCATTTACTGGCTGCAGGGTCACACAGTCACATGACCATAATTTGTGACATCTTTGTCAGCTTCTGGTATTTTTGCTGGTTTCTGGTACAAAAAAATGCCCATTAGGAAGAATGGATTCACTTAAGAACCATATTATTCACTTTATGGCAACCATGTATTTGCTTTATGGCTTTAGTAAAACTGGAATCCATGAAACAAACAATAGTCCAGCCACAATCATAATTTGATATTGTGCTATGGGGATAGACACAATTTCCTTGTTTTAGTTTAATGAAATTCCAGATTTAACAGGGTAATGAAATGATATGGAATTTCATGGTTTCTTAAATTAGAGCTATAACTTCTTTGTCTCTCAGTTTTGATTAAAAATATCAATACTCTATGTAGACATTACTGTTTGTTAATAGATTATATTATATATTATTTAAAAATTATCAAAACAAAAGAAATTCGTTAAGATTTAAAATTGTATTTTCATATTATACACATTTGTTTTCTAGGGAATGCAGGAAGTCCTAGACATACAACCATAATGGAGCTTGCCTGTTACAATTGTATGTCATAATGGTTGTAAAATGTGACCAACCTGATTTTTCTAAATTTTTTGAGGTGGTTGTTAAGTGAATGTGGTACCTGTAAAGTGATTGTAGTGTACATTAAAGTGAATTAGTAGTTTGCATATGCCTGTTTTCAGCAAAACCATCATAAAATGCTGTCATGGATTACATGCCACTGCAAATTTCAAATCCAGGCCATTATTTCTATTTTTTGGGTCATAACTTTGAATGGCTGCCAACTGACTGGTTGTAAATCCAGATGTAACCTGAATGTAAATTATAAGGTGGAACTATGAATTTGGGCTCCAAGATCACTGCGGATGAAGACTGCAGCCAAGAATTTAAAAGACGCTTGCTCCTGGGGAGGAAAGCCATGGCAAATCTAGACAGCATACTAAAAAGCTGCCATCAAAAGTGCGTATAGTGAAGGCCATGGTTTTCCCAGTTGCAATGTATGGCTGTGAAAGATGGACCATAAGAAAGGCTGAGTGCCAAAAAATTGAGGCTTTTGAACTATGGTGCTGGAGAAGATTCCTGTGAGTCCCTTGGACTGCAAGGCGATCAAACCGATAAGTTCTAGAAGAGATCAACCCTGACTGCTCTTTAGAAGGCCAGATCCTGAAGATGAAACTGAAATACTTTGGCCACCTAATGAGAAGGAAGAACTCACTGGAGAAGAGCCTAGTGCTGGGAAAGATTGAGGGCAAAAGAAGAAAGGGACAACAGAGAACGAGGTGGCTGGATGGAGTCACTGAAGCAGTAGGCATGAGCATAAAATGACTCCAGAGGATGGTAGAGGATAGGAAGGCTTGGAGGAATGTTGTCCATGGGGTTGCGATCAGTCGGACACGGCTTCACAATTAACAACAACATGAATTTGTACTTGAGTGGTCTATTTATTAAAAGTTATCAAAATCATTCCATCATCAAAGTTTTTCCCCTACCAACAATGTTTAACTGTAAAATCAATTGCTTTGTTTTAGCTAATGGAGATAGAAATACATGCTTGAATATTTCATTCACATTAGAATCTTTTGCATAAGAAATTGGCATGCAAGACAAAAAATTGTAATTAACATTTTAATATATTTTAATAATTTAATTATTAATATTAAATTAAATATTAATATATTAAATTTTAATAATATATTAAAATAATCTTTAGTATAATGTTGTTATTTGACTGCAGAACAATAATATACTAGAAAAAAACAATAAAAGACCCAGGGCTTGGGTTTGATTTTGATCCTATCAGCACATATGTTTGGTATTCTGAAACCACAGGGAAAATAAGGGATAGTCTTCATTGAATTCAGGATACCTTTAATAATGCTCAAATTTTTGAGTTTGCATATAGTTTCTTTGTGTTATGGCCTAATTTGTTTGTAATTAAAGTTTAATTTGGCTCTTTTGATTTTGATGTTGGAAATTTGTGTCATAAGAATCGTTCTGTTATAATTGAAAAATTATTAATAGTGAAGAGAAAGCAGTTGTGGTGGCTGTGGTTTTCTGAGATTACAGAGTTTATGGAATAATATACATTTTTGTTTCCCACTCATTTTCAAATAGTAACCACCACTAGCCACAATAGGTCTCTTAGGAATTGCTGTTTAATGTGATTTTAAAAAGTTTGTTTAACAAATATAAGTGAACTGTGCAAAAATATTTGTTTTCATGAGTGACAGGTGCTTAAAGGTGCTAAGGGTATACTAGTTTTAAAATAATGTGAATGCTCTACAAATGTATATTTGTAGATAAAATATCTACAAATAGACAAGTAGATAAAATGCCCTGAATTTAAATATTAACTTAATAAGTATATGTGCACTAGTATATTGTTGTGACAGACTTTTATAAATGTTATTCCTATTTCAACAATTATATATAACACTTTTAAAATAATTTTTTAATAAGGTGTTAAATATTGATGTTGATGCTTGTGATTTAAACATGATTGATAGTATATTAACAGAGCATTATGTGAACGATGCTATTAAAATAAAACAGTTTATGGTATTATATTATAAAACAAAGTTTTATAATATCCAAATACCCCATTTTTAAAAGATAGAATAATAAAATCTATAAAATTATTAATGCTAGAGTTCATAATAATAGACCCTATGTAAAAACAGTCGTACCAGTATAGGGGGGATAAACAAATGTTTTGGAGTTTAACTTCTTTGTCCAGCAGACAATTTGAGAGAGTTTTTATTCAAAATATCTGAAAGGTACGAGTTGCTCAGTCCTATAAAAAATAACCTTTTTATTAAAATAAAATTAATAATATTTTGCTCCATGTTTTCAAATGAGTCTTGACTCCTGATGCTAACATGAAACAAGCCCAAGCATTTCTTGGCAATATTTTCAGAAGTTTACCATTGTCTTCTTTCTAGAGTGGAGAGGCAATGTTTGGCAAAGTTACTAAACTGAGGATTAAAACTCACAATCTCATAACTTCCAGTGTAGTGACCACTATATCAAACTGGAGTTGGTTTAGTACTTACAATTGTTTTCTTCTCCGTCTCCGTCTCCTTCCCCTTCCCCTTCCCCTTCTCCTTCCTCCTCCTCCTCCTCCTCCTCCTCCTCCTCCTCCTCCTCCTCCTCCTCCTCCTCCTCCTCCTCCTCCTCCTCCTTCTTCTTCTTCTTCGTCTTTTTCTTCTTCTTCGTCTTCTTCTCCGTCTCCTCCTCCTCCTCCTCCTCTTGCTCCCTTTGATAGTAATTCACACATCTGGTTTTCTTCTGGTTCCTGGCATCTAGATATAACACTGGTAACAGAGTAATTTAGAGAATATTTGCCTATGGAATTTTAACTCAAATTCCATTTCACATGGACTAGCTCGATGCCAAACCCACAGCCACAAAAACTTTAGCAATTGCTAATGTGGTTTTCCAGCAAATATATCAAGAATATTATGTAACCATCATATAATTCTTTTGTAACACAAACAGAAACAAAAGGGCTAAAAGATAGAAGGAAATGTGCTATCAAGTAAGGATTAAAAGATAAACTTGTATATTCCGAATATGCTAATGACATTGAAATTGTATCAGATGTACTTTGATATGATGACTGGAATGTTATTTTTTTAAAAAGCAACAAACTAGAGATTGGATTCATTAATTAGTATAATTAAAGTTATAACAATTTTTTAAAAATTAACATTTATCATATTATTATTGCTACAGCTATGCTTTAATAATAGTTAATTTTAATTTCTATATAACTATTGCTATATTTTATCATTATATTGTTATACACAAAACTTCCTGTATTTAATCAAAAAACATTTCTATAAGGCAGAATTTCTGAAACAGTGAATCTTAACTCTTAAAGGGTTAATAATAATTAATAATTAATTGCTTAATAATTTATAATTTTTAACTTCCTCTAGTTATGTGAGCAGATGGAAATTGCCCGAAGTTATTTAGAGCTTCACTTATAAAATGCTAAGCATTACATAAGTAAGGAATATAATGTTTGACTTTTACTCATATCCAAGGCCATGAAATTTCAAACAGTCATAGGTATCTTAATGTGTGTACCTGTGAGAACAGAATAATGTTTGCCCATGATTGTTTTTCACTTCTTAGTATCATATAATGGTGGATAGAAGAGCATACTGGATACATAAATAATCCAATAGAAGACAGTCTCTTTCCATCTCCCTCCCCACTCTATATATGTGTGTGTTGGGTATGTGTATATCATCATTTTAGCCATTGTCTATCCACTGCAGGATGAAGGCCTCTTTCTCATGTTTGCAACCAATACGGTCCTGAGCTTTCTTTCGCCACTTGGGCCTACAATACAGAGAGAGATGTTTCATTACCCAACTAGGTAATATCATTTGCACTGATGAGGTTACCAAATTGATATATCACCAAGGACTCCATGAAGCAGGTTTTTTTGCCAAACTGTATAGTACTTAGAAACTACAACCTGATTAACATTTTCAGACAGCTTGTAAATAAAATTTACTTTGTATGAATTGTTGCTGTATTTAGTAAATGTTCAAACATTAAAAAAAAGAATTATAGTTTTCTGAAATCTGAGGGGAAAAAAATTTGCAGTACAGAAAGAGGGCAAGGAACGAAGAATATCAGTGCTCAATTCCTGTTCATAATAGTCAATCATAACAGGACCATTATATCTAAAATAAACAATTTTAAGAAGTTTTAATATGGATTTCACCCACATAAAAAGAATATCGGAAGAGTTACTTTACTGTAGTGAACGTGTTAAGAATATATGGATTCTTAATAATGATAAAAAGTTGGGCAAAATGAAATGTCTATTTTTATACCATTTTTTATTTTCATAATATCTGTTTTCAGAAAAAATCTATTTTGATCTTATTTAATCTATAGCCATTTTTGCATTTATTTGCTTTGTCTCTTTCTTAGCTTAAAATTGAGGATTCTTAAAAAATAGTTGAAGCTTCCTTTAGATAGTTTAACACAATCATTTTTGTGTCTCATAGTTTATACTTTTGGAACTCCTTTGTGTTCCAGGTTTGAATGAAATCTATCAGCCTTCCTATCCCTAGAATAAATGTCTGGCAGAATGGAAAAAAATATCAGAGTATTTGTTTACTTGCAAGATTCTTCTGCTTTATCCTGTTCCAGTTCTAGAACACTCAACTACTCTGGAGCAAAGCTCATGTGTTTTAATTCTTTTCCAAAAATGAATCACAGTTTTGTTTCAGGGGTTCTGTATCATGACCGAAAAAGTAAATATTGAATCAAATATTTTTGTATTGATTTTAACAACCTTTATAGATGTTAAAATATTTTAAATACCTTATTTTTTCTACAATCTGTTTAATATATGAAATTGAAAAATATAGTTCATTCATATAATTGTACATAATTTGACAGAATTTGAACCTGATCCTATTTCTTATTCTTCTTAAGAAGGATCCTGTAATTCCTTAGTATAAGCTTTTCGAGATAGATCACACTAGGAAACTAAAATTAAGAATGCTGATACTATTTTCATTATAAAGTTATAGTAAATAACTTTGTACCTTGCAAATCTGAATGTGCCTTCCTTCTACCTCCCTCCCTTTATCTGTAGAACACACTTCGTCAAATTGCATTTCTGCCTCAGACTCAAATTTCTTTTATCTGACAATTGTTTTGGTTGCAGTTCCTCCTCCTCAAAGTTATTCCTATAGCTCATTACACTTGGCAAGAAATTGAGATCCTTCATTTTAGCTAACTTTTAAGTAATGTAGCATCTCTTCATTTTTGCCTGTTTAGAATTAGGCAAACAGGCAAAAAAATAACACTAAAAACAGAAGCAGGAAGAACACAGAATAAATACAAATTAAATTATATGGCTTACATTTTATTCTATGTTGTTTCAGAAAAAGACTTTATTAGGTGTGGAGAAAGTGAAATATTGCCATGTGCCTTTTCGTTTTTGTTCTGGAGGACAGGCATTTGCTACCTTTTTGAATCCTCACAAGTTTTTACAACCACAATTAGGATCACAATTTCTATCATCAGTTATTGTGGTCAAAAGTCCATTTAGACCCGATCGTACAAAATTTTTAGGTTGATTGTTAAGTGAATCACATGGTCAGTAACCCTATCACACAATCACTAAACAAAGCCCACTTCCCCAATGGGTATTTTTGTAAAAGGCCACAAAGCACAGTCATGTGACCATAGGATATTGCAACTAATCATAAATGTGCGTTAGTTGCCAAGCATTAATTGTAATTACATGACCACGAGGATAGTGCAATGGTTGTAAGTGTAAGTGCATGTCATAAGTCACTATTTCCATGGTTTTCATAACTTTGAACTGTTGTTAAAAACAATAACCTGTATTTTTTATCATTTTTTAAACTTCTAAACATTATTTGTTTATACTAAGACCATTACTTTCTTGCTTGACTTGCTGTATTTCTAAGTTTACACCAATTTTAACATTTTAACCATATTAAGTTAGAAATATTAGGAAGCGTTTCCTGTTAATTCATCGTATTACATTTTTCTCCCCATTTTTGGAGTGGGAAGAAAAAAGGATTTTGGAAAGTATTTTTCTTCAATTTTTCTCTCTGAGAGTGGGGCCAGCAGTCAGGAATGGGTTACTTCGGTCGTCTGTCCTAGGACTGAGTCTGCAAGCTGTTACTCTCCTCCTCTCTTTCTTGCTTCGCAGCTTTCAGACTCAGTCCGATCTGGATGGACATATTTAGCTGAGTTGCCCATTCCTGATTAATTTTGCTATAGCATCAGCTCCCAAGTTATCCGTAAAGCCATTCCACCATGAAGGGTGAATTCCCGACCGCGTTGAAGGCCACTCCTCTGGTGAGCCCTTGACTTACCAGTGCGAAAGGCTCACACCTGATATCACTGAGGACCGCATCCGGTGGTTTTTGCAGTATTTTTCTTCAATTTTTCTCTCTGAGCGTGGGGCCAGCAGTCAGGAATGGGTTACTTCGGTCGTCTGTCCCTGGCAGGCCCTGCGGTTCTAGCGTGAACGGCTTCGGCCAGAGCCCGCTGATAGCCATTTCTTCATGGTAGATCTCCTGGCCAGCAGATTGCCAGAGTAGCATCCCTGGGCTTTGCCCAAACGTCTGGCTGGCAGGATGGGTTCAGAGGATTCCAACCCCCCATCTCTTCACTCCGTGGCGGCGCTTGCCGAAGGAGAACGACGTGGCCGCGCCCGTAGATCGCTGGCAGCGATATTGGTAAGGATGTTCCCTTCTTCATTGGGCGTTGCCGCCTCAAAACTCCAGCATCCATTTCTTTCACCCCGTTCTGCAGTGGACCAAGCCTTCAGGATCATTCCTGCTACTTCAGCCGCCCACTATTTTGAAGCCTGCCTCGTGCTGATTAGAGGCCTAAGCATAGTCTAGCAGATCCAAGATGGTGACCATCTCTTCTGCCTGGCTTCCAAACGAGGTCCTTCAGACCATGAATTAGCAGGCTCTTCTCAGGTGGGCCCTTCCAAGAGAGGCAAGACTCCAAAGGCTGTAGCCCCTAAGGCTAAAACGGTATCTAAAGCCTTGTAGAAAGAGGCCATCAAGAGGCACAGGGCTATAGAACGGACAATAGAAAAGGCTATAAGGGAAGCCACTTGCAGGAGCATGACTCTCCCTCCCCCACAAGGGAATACTCATCTGGCCGGCCGGCACCAGCAACTACTGGCTACTCCAGTGGCAGGCAGATGCCAAGAATAAATGGAGGCTGGCTTCATCCCCTTACATGGGTGACAAACTCTTTGGCACCTCTCTAGAGCCTCTCTTGATCAAGTCTAAGGACAAATACAAGGTCCTACTTAGCATGTCCTGTAGAATTGAACCTAGACCTGCCGGCCCCTTTCAGCCCTTTTGGGGTTCGGAGGCCAGCTATTCCGGGCTGAGAGTGCAAAGATATTTTCCCTCCAGGCAGGGCAGACCCCAAGATAGACAAGGTGGTCCCAATCAGAGAGGTCAACCCAAACACTCCTTCTGGAGTGGGTGGGATTGCCCCTTCCGCCACTCCCGTTGACTGTTCATCCACTTCTCCCATGGGGGCCGCCTGGCTTTTTTTGACAGCCAATAGGAGGTGTCCACCTTGGACGCTTGGGTGAGGGAGACGGTCAGGTTGGGCCTCTCCCTGGAATTCTTCTCCACCCCTTTGACTCTATTGCCCCTGTGGCGGGATCAGATGAAATGGCTTCTTGTGGAATCGGCAATCAAACACCTTCTAAACATTCAGTCCATAGAGCTGGTCCCGCAGGAGCGACACAGACAAGGATTTTATTCTCGCCTGTTTGTGATACTGATATCCTCGGGGGGATGGAGAATAATTCTCGATCTCAAGTCTCTGAACCATTGAATTGTTTACCGACGGTTCAAGATGCATTCTCTCCAGACCATCTTGGAGAGCATCAAGGAGGGGGATTTCCTCACGTCAGTCGACCAGACGGAGGCTTATCTTCACGTCCCCATCCATCCAGCCTACTGAAAATTCCTTCACTTCTGCCATGCGACTTGTCACTATTAATACTGCGCCCTACCTTTCGGTCTCTCCTCAGCACCCCTAGTTTTCACCAAATTGATGGCAGCACTGGCCGGCCACCTCCAGATTCTACCAACAAGAATTCAGTTCCTTCAGGTCTTGCAAGCCCATGGTTTTTCCATTACCACGGCCAAGAGCCAACTGTTACCAACAACCTGCATCCAGCACCTGGGAGCAGTCATTGATACGGTCCAATGCAAGTTTATCTTTCCCAGGAATGCCTGTCCAGCTTGCAGTTGCTGGTGAGGAAAGTCACTTCAGGGAGGACAATCTCCTTGCGGTTGCTCTCCCAACTCCTTGGAAAGATGGTGTCGTGTATCAGCATTATGACATGGGCACGGCTCCACTGGAGGGTCTCTGTAGTGGCTTCTTCTTCCATATCAACAGGCTCACATGAGCTTCTCTGCTCACAAAATTTGGCTAACGCCCAAAGTCCTGGTCTCCCTCCGGTGGTGGTTATCCCCATTAGTAACCAGGGGCCAGGAGTTCAGGGAATCTCACTGCCTGGTCCTGACCACGGATACCAGTCTTTATGACTGGGGGGTGTTCACCTGGATTCTGACATGGCCCAAGGACGGTGGACTCGACATGACCTCGACCACAACATAAAGTGGTTATCTACCTCGCCCTTCAGGTCTTCTAGGACAGAGTACAGAACAACACATTCTGATTTGGATAGACAACATGGCCACCAAGGCCCACATAAACCGCCTTGGAGGGACCCACTCACGGCACCTCATGCAGGAGGCCGAGAGGTTGGGTCTCTGAGCAGAGACTCATTTGCAGTTCATATGGGCCTCACACATATCAGGGAAGGCAAATACACAGGCGGACCACCTCAGCAGAGCCCCAGTGGATCCAGAAGAGTGGCGCCTACCTCCGGTCCTCTTCCGGGAGATAGTGGCTCACTTCGGCTGCCTCTTCACCTCCCAGACCAAATGGCAAGATTTTTCTCCAGGTTTCCAGCTCTGGAGGCAGAAGGCGTGGATGCCCTATGCAGCCCTTGGCCACCGGGCCTGCTATATGCCTTCCCTCCATTTCCAGTAATTCCAAGAGTTCTTCGAAAGATGCTGGAGTAGGCAGCAGAACTCATCTTGATTGCTCCTCACTGGCCTTGTCGGCCCTTGTTTGCTAACCTGATAGCCCTGTCGGTGACTCCCCCTTGGAGGCTGCTCCTGGACAAGGTACTCCTCAGCCAGGGGGCTTTGGTCCACCCAGATCCCAGGTGGCTTCAGTTGACCACCTGGTGATTGAGCGGCACTTCCTGAAGGGTCGCAACCTCTCCTTGAAGGTCATCGCCATCATACAAGCATCACATTGCATCTCCACCAACCATATCTACAACTTTACATGGTCCACCTTCACCGGCTGGTGTGAGGAGAAGAACCTGGTCCCCACGGAGGCGTCCATGGCACATGTCCTGGAGTTCCTGCAGGATGGGTTCGAGGCTGGATTGTCACCTATCATTCTTCAGAGACAAGTATAAGGCTTTTCCTCTATCTTGGCATGTGGATTTATGGGGTCTCTTTCCAGACTCCCTTTAATTAGACAATTTCTTAGAGGGGCTACGAACCTCCGCCTTCCTGCTGTTCATCGGTAGCCAACTTGGGACCTTTCTAAGGTGCTCAATGCGCTCACCCAGGGTCCCTTTAAACCCCTGCAGGAGGGAAGCCTACATCTCCTCTCCTATAAAGTGGCCTTTTTGGTCACAATTACTTCAGCCCGCCGGGTTTCCGAGCATGTGTATTTTTCATGCTGACTGGGTAGTCCTTCGATTAGACCCCACCTTTATACTAAAGATTAATATTCCTTTCCATAGGGCCCAAGAATTGCCGCTTAATTTTTTCCCTAATCCTTCCCACCGATTGGAAGACATATGGCGCACCTTAGATGTTCGAAGAGCTCTCCATATCTATCTTAAGTGGACCTCCTCTCTTCGGAGGTCAGAGAGTCTTCATGTCTTTCCAACCGGCAACTCTGGGCCATAAGGTTACCTCTTCCATCATTGGGCGCTGGCTTCGGGCAACTATTGCCAAAGCCTGTAATTCTTAGGCTTTGCCAGCACCTCAACGGATTATGGCTCATTCAACTCGCAGCGCTGCGACTTCAGCGGCATGGTCTACTGTGGCTTCCTTAGAAGAGGTTTTCAGGGTCGTCACCTTCCCCGTTTATCCACCATTACAAGTTGGACACCTATGCCTCAGCGGAGGCGGTCTTTGGCCACCGGATTTTGCAACAAATTCATATCAGTTGGGGGGCTCTGTGCCAGTCAACTCCCTCCCATTTGGCATGTCCCATTCCTGACTGCTGGCCCCATGATCAGAGAGGAAGGGCATTGGCTTACCTGAACACCTGTTCCACTGAGCAGGGCAGCAGTCAGCCCCACCCTGGTTTATTCCAGTCCTCGCTGGGCACTAATCTTGTCATTTCAGCTCAGCACACCAGTCTGCCATATCTCCCTTGTCAGAAAGCTGGGAAGCAAGAGGAAGAGGAGGAGCTTAACAGCTTGCAGATTCAGTCCTAGGACAGATGACAGAGTTAACCCATTCCTGACTGCTGGCCCCCCTGCTCAGCAGAACAGGCGTTCAGGTAAGGCAACACCCTTTTTCTTCCATATTCTAGGGATGTAAACAGATTGTTGCACTTAACTTCAGTCCAAGTTGCAGCATGAACCTAATCCTAGGGTTCAACATGTAGTTTTAATGTTACGGGTACTCAAAGGCTGCACTGCAAAAGTTGTGGTCTTCACGCATTAGCATGAAATTGGACTATATACATTTTGAAGCTCTTCCATATTTATGTTTACCCTTGCTGGATCATGTATTCTGGCTTGACATACTCTATCTGATTTCATATTTTATCTTGCATTAGCAGGATTATTTTTACGATAACTAAGTTAGAATACAGACAAATTGTTGCTGTTCTATTTCATGCTTGTAGGATGGGATATTCATTAGCATTCAAATTCAGTATATTCTAAATCTCAAATATCTTCATTGATTTTTCTGAGCAATTTACTTTTCTATCCCTTGGGGACATTTAAAATTAGCTTCTCATCGTGATCCATAAAATAACTGTCCTATACAATGAGAAAGTTTATGTTTCTTTGTGCTTTTTCTTTGCCCTTTTATCAGTCTGTCAGTTCCATTATCACATCTGCTTGATGTTCAAATTCTTTTCTTCCCCATATTCTGTACCTAATGAACACACTCAATTTTCAAATGATTGCTTATTGTTTTATCCAATTAAATTGATTTCTAAAAATAATGTATCAATTTACATTCTACTTTAGTCATAATATTAACTCTAGAATTTTTGACCTTTTATAAACTGTAAGGTTCTGCAAGTCATCCAAGTCATCCAATATATTCCTTTTGTTCATAGCTGCTGTTATTTTGGCTCTATGTATACAAATCACTTCCTTCCAAAGATTTGTGATGCATCATATCTATGGAAGGGGAGAGGTGGGGTAATGGACTACAGTGGAGCCACATTTTCCCTGGAAAAAGGGAGTATATTCCAAGTAGGGGGACCAAGACAAGGAATGAAATAACCTGGAGCTCGATAGGATACAGAGGGCAAGAGGTAGGATAGCTACTCCCTAGAATCTCCTAGGATATATTTGTTGGGGTAAGAAAGATTTAATCTGGCAAGAGTGGTCTATTGGTGTGAGCAAATAAAGAACTGAACTTTGATTGGATTGGTCTATGCCGTCCTTGGGCTGGCCCTGACAAGATCAGTTAAAATAACATATGATGATTAGATACCTCCCTTGTGTCTAACCATACAGGTAGCCCTTGACTTATTGGGACCAGAATCTTGGTGGTTAAGTAAAGCATTTGTCAAGTGAGATGCCCAAATCAGTCCTTTACTTAACAACTATAATTCTGGCACTCCTGGTTGCAGTTGTTAAGTGATCTCCTAGGTTGTTAAGTGGATGGAATGAAAGAGCTATCTGCTAAGTTCAGTTCCCTTCCATGCATGGGAGAGAAGTGCTCCACTAGGCTGCAGGAACAGATTTGGCATCAAACAACCGATTGTAAATTGAGGACTACCTGTATTGTGTTTAGTAGTTTTATTCTTGAAAATATGATTTATTACTATAGCTTTAGCATGATTAAATATTCTGGTAACCTTATCTCCCCTTTTCTCCCAATGAGCCAATTTTTCATTGGCTTTTTGTATCCAGTAATCTAATATGTGTTATAAATGGGACAAATACAATAAACTGAGAAACTCTTCAGATATAGTACTCAGAGAGCTAGGGCATTAAGTGGATGCCTCAGAGTCTTATTATACTGCCTATTTTATACAGTTTGGTGTTCAGCTTTATCTCCTTACCCTGACCCTAGTTACACCAATGTACACCAATGGAGACAAAGTCTCTTTTTGCTTATGCATCTGCAGAAATAATACCTGGCAATGTGACTAGGTTTTGTACAACATCTTTTACATTGGAATCAAATTGTTAATCATGTACATGTGCAAATTTCTTTCACACTATGTATAAGATTAACTAGTTTTCAAAGATATTTGTGAAAGTTTTAAAATTTTCTTTAACTCTGTTAATTTTAAAAGTTGACTTTCTACTCTGTATTTTCCTTTGAGTGATGCATTTTGCTGATGGTTTGTCTGAGACTAAATATAGTTAAACTAATATTTAATTTATAATCTTTTACAGAACAGTGGATTTCATTCAGTGGCTATAGGGCTGTTCCATATCTGTGGCTCTAATAAGAATCTTTTTCACTCATAAAGAGTATTATTGTATCCCTGAATTTCTCTCTACTTAAGTTAAATATTTTTTTGTGTGGGTTGTCATATGTATAAAAAAGTAAGGGAAAAAGGATATATTTGTAGGAAATGCTTTAATCGTCCAAATAGCAAGAGAGTCATTGCTGCCAAGGTTAAAGTATCCAGTCTAATCAATGTATCAGTAAGGAGTAAATGTTTTAATATATAATATAATATAACTTCTAGTCCAACCCCCTGCCCAGGCAGGAAACCCTACACCATCTCAGTCAGATGGTTGTCCAACATTTTCTTAAAAATTTCCAGTGTTGGAGCATTCACAACTTCTGCAGGCAAGTCCTTCCACTGATTAATTGTTCTAACTGTCAGGAAATTTCTCCTTAGTTCTAAGTTGCTTCTTTCCTTGATCAATTTCCACCCATTGCTTCTTGTTCTACCCTCAGGTGCTTTGGAGAACAGCCCGACTCCTTCTTCTTTGTGGCAGCCCCTGAGATATTGGAACACTGCTATCATGTCTCCCCTAGTCCTTCTTTTTATTAAACTAGACATACCCAGTTCCTGCAACCATTCTTCATATGTTTTAGCCTTCAGTCCCCTAATCATCTTTGTGAATGATTAAATGCAGTTGTATAATCTTTTCATAAATTTCATAATAATTTGACAATTTATTGAACTGCATTAAGGTACAATTTGCAGTTAATTGTATATGGACTTTGTCTCAAAATATATTTGTATATATGTAATTTAGCATGATTCATAATACATAGGTAGGAATACCTCTTCTAAGTATTAAAGGAAAGTTCTGATGTTTAATAGCTGGATTTATTTCTTCCCGTGAATATGTAGTATGCATGCTTGACTTTCAGTTGTCTGTAAAGATATATCAGTTTATAAGGCTTGTAGAAGTAAATGATTAAATTGAACTGGTTCATTAAAAAATATTTTCGTTTCAGTTTCAGAACTGAGGAAGCTTCTTGGATGAGAAGCAAAATTTCTTCAAGAAAAAACAAAATCCAGTTGCCCCCCACCCCTTTTTTTTAAAAAAAAAAGGAGTTATAAGTACAGGCTTTATTTTATTTTGATATACTTGTGGGAAATAACTTTTATTGCTATAATCTATGTCTGCATCATAAATTCAGGATATAGAAGGGAGGACATGTTTACCATTATGGAAACCCTCTTTATAGTATTTTTTAATATTATTTTTTCTATCTCCTTCCCTCACTCCCCCTCTGCTCTTAAAAATAATGAAGTCTTCCTTCTCTGATGGATGAGAAAGTTTTGTATTGCTTGTTAATGTTAACAATATATTCTGTTTAAATCAGTTAGCATATAATTAAAATATATAAAATATATAGCTAATTTGAAGTGGCACAAAATATACATTATATTTTCTTGCACTCAGGATTTATTTTCTTGCACTCTGGTCTGATATTTTCCCAGTGTGCTGGAAATATTGAGGAGGTCTTTCTCATTGAATATCTAATATTCAAAAATCATCAAAAATCTGAATAAAAAAGCAACTTATTTTTCCTGTGACTTCTATTAAAATATAAATCAGAAAATAATTATTTGATAATTCTCATTTCTTAAAATCATAATTTTTTTATCATCAACCTCTGAAAAGCAGAGAGCGTTGTGTATAAGAGGCAGACAACTCTTTCTAATCCTTGTTTATCTTCCTACCATGCTGGTTTAAAATGGATATCAGTAAACAGTTTGGAAAAAGAATACATTCCATGCCTGCAAGGTTTTAATTAAAGCAAATATGTAAAAAATACCTACAAAACAAAATAATTTGAAAAGCAATTCAGTATGAATTTGGGAGATTTTTCTCTTTTGTGGTAACATTGTTTAATATGCTCTTGGTATCTAAACATGCAAGTTGAACAAAGAGAAGTTTGGGATTATGATTATAGTTTTTATTAAACCTCTTAGATACAGATTAACATTTTATTTCTAGTACATTTTGTGTGTCTTTAGAACTACATTAATTAATTATATTTGTTTGAGATACAGCAACATTACTGAATTTCACTGATACCTAATTCATAAATTCAGGGAGTGATTCATGTTTTAGCTTTTGTACAAAGCATGAGAAGTAAAGATTAGCAAAGCAACACTAATGAGTGATGATGAACATAGGAAGGAAATTATGCAGGTTTCAAACTGTTGTTTAGTCATATTTATGTTCTTTTTAATACATTTCAAAATCTCAAAATAGCTTAAGTTTGGCAATGTGAATTTTGTATATTGTGAATTTTGTAACTGGAAAACACAAATTATGTGTTCTAGAGGAGTCATACTTGATAAAGTAAATTGTGGAGAAAAATATATAAGCATAACTTTAATATTGAAATGAGTGTGATTTGAAAGTAATTCACATTGGTTAATGCCTAAATATTGTGTATTGCTTGGTGAATAAAACTTGCACAAATCTCTACTTAAGATAAAATTATAGTAGTTTTGATATTTTATGTAATTAAAATATATTCTGTTCCTAAAATGAACCTTAAAATAGCTAATAATAATGTACTGGCGAAACCAAACAAAATAAATAACAATTTAAGTATTCTATTACCTTATGAGCAAAAAAATATGAAGCATGATTAACAGAAAAATATCAAGCACTTAAATTTAATATGCTAGAGAATAATCAGATAAATTAATCAGCATAGTTCAGAAGAAGTACAATGGAGGATGCTATGAGATTATGTTAACAGAACATGTAGGTTTATCAAAGAGAAAATTATATTAAAGAAATATGTTCCTTTATGACAATTATGTGCAAATTCATACATAAGATGCATGAATTACAATAAATATATTTTAAAAATTGCTTATTATAAAATTACAACTTAAAAATCTACTCCCTGAGATTCTTAAGATTGTAATTGATTGATTATGTACCATCAAATTATTTCAATTACTGGTGACTAGATAGATAGATTTCTCCATGGTGATGTGTCCTTCAGGTCTTCCACATTGCACCCGTTGTCACTCTAATGGAGTTCATCCTTGCTGCAAGTTTCTTCTTCTTCTCTTTCCTTCCATCTTTCCCAAAATTACAGCCTTTTCCAAGGAGCTGGGTTTAAAATGAGCTTAAAATCCATCCATCCATCCATCCATCCATCCATCCATCCATCCATCCATCCATCCATCCATCCATCCATCCATCTATGTATCTATCTATCCATCCATCCATCTATCTATCTATCTATCTATCTATCTATCTATCTATCTATCTATCTATCTATCTATCTATCTATCTATCTATCTATCTATCTATCTAACTATCTATAAACTATTTTTATCTATAAACATGAAAATCACTCATGCTGTAATCACAAAATCTCCAGAACCGTAAAGCCTGCAAACTTGAAATTTACCACGTATGTTCCTCTCTGCTTCTACATGCTCACTAAGAAAGGATTTTAGGAAATAACTATCAGAGCATTAGTATGTCCTATATTGTGATTAACACTCTGATGCTAAGGATTTCTACTCCCCCTCCCCACTTGAAAAGAGGCGTGCATAAGAGCACAGACGTGCCTACCGTTCCTTTCCTATTGTTTCCTTTCATTATATTCAATTAATATAGTTATTGCATACTTATGCTTATATATATATATGCTTATATATTATATAGTTACTTTCATGCTTTTGCTTATATACACTGTTGTGACAAAATAAATAAATAAAATAAAAAATAAAAAAAATCTGTTCCAAATGCAAAATACAAGCAGAGGAGAGAAGTTTCACTTTCAGATTTACTTTCACAGCAGGAAACAGCTTTAATACAGAACACTTGAACTAAGCCACAGCCAGGCTCCTTCCTGTCTCCTCCTTGCTCACACAGCAATACTGTTTCACTTTCCAAACAGCCCTCTGATGCTAAGGAGTTCTACTCCCCCTCCCCACCTGAAAAGAAATCTGTTCCAAATGCAAAACAATAGCAGAGGAGTGGAGTTTCACTTTCAGTTTTACTTTCGCAGCAGCAACCAGGGGATAGGATAGTGGAGGTTTCTATGGGGCAAGCCTGAGGGAGAGAAGGGGATAGGATAGGGGAGCCTTCTGTGAGGCAAGCCTGAGGGAGAGAAGCTGATAAGATAGGAGACCTTTTCTGTGAGGCAAGCCTGAGGGAGAGAAGCTGATAAGATAGGAGACCTTTTCTGTGGGGCAAGGCTGAGGGAGAGAAGTGGGATAGGATAGGATAGGGTTCTGTGGCACAAGACTGAGGGAGAGAAGGGTAGAGGAGAGGCCGATTGTAACTACTCATTAATTTTCAAGCTGTGTCAATTTATCAAGCCCGATCACATAGTTTCGTAGCGAAGCATGGGTATCCAGCTAGTAGGATAATATGAGCCTGATCATTTATGTCTCATATGAGAAGTTTGGGTTAATTTGTTCAATAATCCATTGGTTTATTTTCTTGACAGTATTGGAGTCGTCTCCAACATTAACGTTCAAAGATATTAATATTCTTCCTATTTTGCTTCTTCAGAGGCAAAATTCACATCCATAGAGTATTGTAGGGAATACCAGGGCTGGCACAGTTGTTTCAGTATACTCTTCCATTTTTCTTTGACCTTTGAATCGTTTACTATCTCTCAAAGCCAATTTAAGGATGGAATCTCTTTCTGAGTTCAGCAATCTTTTGAAATGCTTTTCTTGTTTTTCCTTGTGTATTTCCATCTTAAATGTTTTTACAGATATTGCAGTAGTGCCATCTCTAAGTTCTTTCCTGACATTGTTGTCTTTCCCCCCACTTGACTTCTTGTTTCTTCTTGGCATTTTCAATGGTTTGTTCTGATATCCAGTATGCTTTATTTCATTTTTTCCCAGTCTCTTTTCACATTCATTCTTAATTACTACTTTAAGTTTGTTCCATAATTTCTCTGGTTGTATCAATGAGTTTTAGGACTTTGAAGCGATTCCTGACCTTGAAAATAGTAGATATATGTTCAAGATCATATTGTGAAAACTGACAGAATTTCTTGTGAAATTACCACCTGCCTCTGTAATCTTCCTATATCACTGTTGCCCAATATAGTTGCCTGCTTGCCTTAGTTAGGCAGCTGAGTTGACTTTCATATCTTGAGTGAGCCTGCAGGGAACATATGCTCTTTGCTTATTCCCGTTTTTTGGCTCATCTCAGGAACACTCCCATCACTGTAATAAGGAATTACTTTTTCAAAATCAGGCTGATTTTCCAGATTTCAAATTTTATACTGTAAATAATACTTTTCTTACTTCTGATACATCTGATTCCTTGCCTGATCCAAGAATGTTCAGAAAGATTCCTAAAAGCTATGGAGAGATTATTTTGGAGTGGTGCAAGAAGCAAATAATCATATTGTGGAACCTATCAAAGAGAATATCTGCTAGATGGTAGAAAAAAGCGAAGAATTGGAAATTAGCATAGGACAGAATTAGATTCTTCAGAATTTCTTTAGTCTTAAATACCACAAATTAGAGAAAAAAGTGACAAATTAACTCATCCTTTATATAGTTTATATAAACTATAATATTAAAGATTTAGCCTAATATGAGCATCCTACAATTTTTATTTATGATCTGTGAAACTGAAGAAAACACATTATTATTCATTTCCACAATAAAAATGTCAAATATTTCTCAGTTCAACTTTTTTGGGGGTAACATTTTTATGTATGTTATTACAGTTGTTGTGCTTTATCAGAATTTGACTAACGTAGAAGGAGTTTAGAAGCTAAATAAGATTTGGTCTATTAGGTACTAGAGATACTACCAGAGAATATCAGGGTCATTGGCTTGATTGAGAAAAAGGCAAAATGGCAAGCCAGTTCTGTGTTGCTGCTAAGATTATTGCATAAACATGTCCATAAAATCCCCAGGATTCAAGTTTGAGCTGAAGAGACATTACTTTTTAAGTATCAATATTAAAATTTAATATTTCTAAATTATTTTTAATTATTTTGAGTTAATGTGATAATGAAATGGTTATAATAAATTCATGATAAAATAGTTATTGTTCATAGCATTTACTACAGTGTACTATTCCAACTTTATTCTATTTATAAATGCTTGTTTTCCACAACTTTGCCTTGGCTCCTTGTTAACTCAACAGGGTAATTTTAAAAGGATAGTTTCACATTTATCATTGATCTCTTTTCCTCCTGAACACTTCAATTTTGCTGTAAAGAATTGGAAAATAATTAGACTGCAGACTGAGAAGATATAAGTGAAAATTGGCTATTTCTTTCCTTCTAGCTTTAAACTTGGACTGAAGAGCCATCTCTGAATGGCCAGTGCATCTTCGTATTGGAGAAAAGAACCCGGGATCCAGTCATATTTTTGCTATAAGCTTATAGTAACTGTACTATAATTAGTCATAACTAATTATGTCACAGTTGTAATATTCATCCTATACCTTTAGATTTCTTTTTATTCCTCAAATATAAGATACTTGTACCTTTTGTGGTTTAATTGAAGCATGTCACGTATGTGAAATGGGTGTCACTCACAGCAATCTTGATCACTATAACTATGTGTGCTCCTTGCTTATTACAATCCTTCTATATTTTATAGATAAGATATCAAAAAATATTAAATTTAACTGAATATGTGACATGAGCTAGATCAAAATATGTCATTATGCTCATAGAAGACTTTCTACACATGAGATGGTACATTTAAATCTGGCCCAGTAGCGTAACAAGTAATATTTTAAATCAATATTTTAAGACTTAATATTTTAAATTTTAATAGTAGATTCATAATTTTAGATAAAATATTTCTCCGTGAATTAAAACTTGCTTTTTGTTGTTCCTAAAAAAAAAAGTCTTAGATTATATGAGGACAACTACTGAATGATATTCCTTATTCATGTTTTTATCATAATTACCAAATATGCATGCACATACTTATGAAAAAGTGCAGGATGTTGGTAAAATTTTACCTATATCTATATTAAGATTTTATATCGTCTTTTCTTCTCAGACATATAGGCCAGTTGGCTATTTCATAAAAAGAATAATGTTAAAGTAAATCTATATATAGTAATAAACATTATTGGTGTAATTATACATCCTGTGTTTCCCTGAAAATAATCCCTCCCCTGAAAATAAACCCTGCCCGAAAATAAGCCCTCAAAAATAAGCCCTCCCGAAAAATATTTAAGCACATGCCCAGCTGGTCCCCGCCATTTTCTCTGGTTAGGGTTAGGGAGACAAAGCTAGAAACCAGATAAGACGGCAAGAGGAGCCCTGCCTTGCTCTATGCGTCCCAAAATAACAAGACCTCCCCAAAAATAAGGCCAAGTGCTTATTTCGGGGTTCAAACAAATATAAGACAGAGTCTTATTTTCAGGGAAACACTGTAGGACTTCATCAATAATCACACTAAGAGAATCTTAATATGCTGTATATACTTGCACAACAAGGTCACTTTCTTGTCCCACATGTTTTCAAATAATCTAAATGTATAGATTATTATCAAAAGAATTAAAAGCTGTGGTAAACTGCGTATCGCCCAATTTTGACAATAAGTCACAGGTAGTCCTTGACCTATGATTACAGTGGGAACCAGAATTCCAATTGATAAGTAAGGTGGTTGTTAAGTGAACCATGCCTCATTTTATGACCTTTTGACACACGTGTTAAGTGAATCACTGCAGTTAAATGAATTGCACGGTTGTTAAGTCAGTCCATTTTTCCCATTGACCTTACCTGTCAGAAGCCAGCTGGGAATGTCACAAATGGTACAATTGTCATAAATACGAACCAATTGCCAAGCACCTGAAATTTGATCACATGAACAGGAGGATGCTTGGAGATGTGGTCCTCTTGGTGGGCACATGTTTTGCTTGATCCTAACAACTGTCTGCTAGGAATGTCACAAATGGTGATCACGTTAGCTCAAAATGCTGCAACTGTCAAAAATATATGCCTGTTCCCAAACACTCTAATTCTGATCATATGAACATAGGGATGGAGTAGTGGTAGTAAGTGTGGAGTGTGCCATTGTAACGTCAAACGGTCACTAAGCAATGGGTGTAAATCAAGAACTACCTGTATATATTTGTAAGCCACCCAGATTTATTGTTCATTTTTTAATTGGTCAGCCTATGAATTGTATAACTAAAATAATATTGTCCTAGTTTCAACTAAATTAGATCAAATATGAGTTTATCTAGGTAATATATTTAACTTATAAATACCAGTAGTTATAAATATCAAACTGCCTATTCGGTTTTTGTAATTTTTCTTCATTAATTGCTTATTTTAATAGTGTTAATTTTTGTCAAAGGGAGTTACAGACAATATTATATATGACATTAATTCTGAATGCAACACATAGAACCAGAACTATTTCACTACTGATTTTTAAATAGCTCTCATAACATTTTTTTCATGTTTCTTAGAACATCCCTCAACTTAGCCAAACATGCCAGTGCCATTTTCATTAGACTTAAATGTTAACTTAACTTATGAAAACTTTAGGTGTGTACAGTATGTATATATTAATTAATTTTGTACTTGTATGTGTGTAAATTCCCTTTTAGAATAACTTGCACATATATATGAACATTAACATTAAGAATAATATAATCATTTTTAATAGTTACTTAACCATTCATAATATTAAATGTTTGCAACCTATCAGATGCTACAACTGGGGAAATTCTCAGCCTTTAACAAATCTCTTCATTTTAAGCTTAAACATAATCAAAAACTTTTCATGAATAGTTCCAAAGTGCCAAGGACCCACTGATCCAGTGGACACTGGTATTTTATATTTTTCAGGAGCACATTGGAGCTGACGCGATCCTGCCAACTACTACGTTTTCTGGGACGTTGAAAGAACTATCAACCCTACATTTAAAAAAAAAAAGTTTTTATTTTTAATTATTAGTCAAATAGTCTGTGCAAATTCAAGAACAAATGACATTTCTTTGTAGTTGCTTTACATCACAATTATCCTGGACATAGCTATATGATCTTGATAATAGCAATTGTATGATTATATTATTTATAAATGTCAAATATCTTAAAAACAGGTTTATATTTCAGGATGAATTGAAACAAAAATAACAGTGTATGTACTATATGAATGTTAAATCCACATACACAATTGTTGTAACAATATTTCCAATTTTGTTAACCTATTTAAAAAACATCTATTTAATTTGAAAATTGATAGACTTGAAGCTATATTTTTATAATCTTAAAAAAACAGAATAAGATTAATTTACACATTGCTGCCTTCAAAATGATGTACTATTTTCTTTTTCTTGGTAACTACAGACTGTTTCATAAAAATAACTGTTGGCTAGTATGTTTTTTCAAGTAGATTGCCAAAAATATTGACTGGTGTTAATATTTCACAGAGTTGATTTTTTTTATTTTTTTAATAACAAGATTGCTATTTATGTCCAAACTCTATAGAAATTAAAAGTAAACAATTGGGAATAAATACAATCTCTGTTTTAAGTAGATTCTGAAGCTAATATTAGATTCTAAAAATTGCTGGATATTCTATTTCTGCCTTTTGGAAGAGCTGAGTTTTACTACTTTAATTAATTAGATCTTACCCACTTGCGGTGTGGGTCATTTCTGTGTTAAGAAAAATCAAATACCGTATTCTAGACAATTTTTGTTTGACTGAGAAATGTTGGGTAAAATGCAGTGCAATTAATTGTGATTGATGTTATATCTATACTCAAGATTAGGTTACCTATAGTCACCTTTTAATTAATGGTTTAATTAAATAGATACATTGGAAAATATAATTATATTCAGAAGGGTAATAGAAAGGTTATCTAAAATATTTTTAACAATACAATCATATTCAAAAGTAAATTGCATGGAATTCAATAGTACTTCCTTTTAGGAAAGTGACTATAGAATTGTAGCCTAATTCTGTAACCCTAGACCTACTAACTTCTGAAGAAAAAAGTTCTATATATTTGTTTAATTCAATATGTCATCTTTTTAAGTGAGGGATGGTCTGTAAAATATTAAACACATGCATTGGCAAGCTTATTAAATAATCTCTATGTACGATTGAACTGTTAGTATGCTTTATTTTGTCATATCTGACTATAGTAAATAGATTGTAAGCTCTTTTGGGCAAGTTTTATGAGCTTATTTAAGTCTCATGCAGATTACGCTTGCTATTAGGACAGAAACATTTGTATCACTTTTTTTTTCTTTATACTTACATTTTGGAATTTGTTCAGAGTCACTGCATTATTGTATATAATTAAAATTTTTATTTTTTGTTTGAAATATTTAAGGCACTAATATACAAGGTATATGGGTTTAATTCTTGTTTAATAAGATATCAGCATTAATTTTCAATGTAAAAATAGTAAAATTATAATAATAAAACTGTCTTCTGCTCTTTGGCTATTTTATAAATGAACTCATGGATAAATAGTTTATCGTTCATGGTATTTCACTTCAATTTTATTTAATACTAATTCAAAATAAGTTTACTTTCAATTCTTGCATACTTTCATTGAGATCTATTTACAATACTTTTTGGTTCAGATAACAGTATTATACATACACTGATGATATCCTATGGATCATTTTGAGTTCCTATTTAGAATGATAAATTTAGAGCTATCGACCTAATGGCAGCCGTTTTAATTTTGTTAAGGTAGCAGAAATAAAAAGGGTAGAGAAAATATTTCACATTTGACAACCAACTGCATTTTGCAGGTGGAAGCTATAAGCATATGGAATGATGAAAATCATCTGGAGGCATTAGAACAGTGGATCTGATGGATGATGAAAGTCATTGATGACCACTCATGAGAAGATTGTTTCCAACTTTTAGTAACATCTATTAACAAAAAGAAAATAAAGAATTATGCTGAAGGAAAACTAAGCATTAATATTTTTACAAAATGAATAGCTTTAAGGATATCTGCTTTAAGTATTGCAAACTCACCACTAACATATCTGCAAGGTATATGATATAGTTCAGGGGTCTCCAACCTTAGTAACTTTAATGTTTGTGGACTTCAACTCCCAGAGTTCCACAAACTTTAAAGTTACTAAGGTTGGAGACCTCTGGTATAGTGGATGTAATATTTTAGTACACCTAGTTGATTTAAATCTTAACACATCCAGTTAATTTTCTAATCAAATGTTTAGCTATAACACCTCATTTAGTATACCTGTCTACCAATATATTTGTATAACTTGAATGTAAAAAATAGTTTAATTATATATATTCTCTCTCCCTCCCTCACACACACACGCACACACACAATTGTTACATGTATTTACTGATTTGGCTTTCTTTAAAAATATAAATATAAATTTAAATTTAGATTTTAAATAAAAACCATATTTCATTATTATCCACAATTTTACGATTTAACCAAGCTGCTATGTTTGCATTTCAACATCTATGCCACTGAGAAATAATTCACTAGTGTAGTGACAACATTTCTGACCATGTGCTGATTAATTTCAATACGATGAGAGTAACCGTACTGATCTAAGTAATTCTTGAATAGAGGATAGGGTGGTGCTTAGCCATCTCCACTAATCTTAACATAAACAACCCCCCCCCCCGCAAATCTTTTCCACGTTGTTCCCTAGCAAACCACATAGGTAATACTATGTAGTCACTAGAGTTCAACTTGTATTGAGGAGTTCTTACATTTAGGACTTGAGTGCAACTTCTTACAAATTCTGTCCCCTCACACTTCCTCTTGATGAATGTAGTTTAAATTAATCTTCTCACTTCCTTCATCTTAAAGTACATGGTTTTTCTTTTTTTGTGGCCATGTAAAACATAGAAGTATGTGACATAAATATGTTTAAAACAGGGTTTCACTGTTCATTTCTGAACACATTGATTGTATTACATGATTTGTATTAACAGGAAATACAATAATATCACTGTCTAGGAAAATTGTCCAATTTTTAAATTATCTTTCATTGGAACAGTTGAAATTTAACAGTGGATAGTTGTGCTAAAGTCAAATTACAAACATTAATAAAACATGTCCTCTATTTGCATGAGTTAGAAAAGACAACAGTTATAAGATTTGTTTTGCTGGAATGCAATTGTTAACTCTAACACACAATTTTTATTAGGTTTAAATGTAATAGCATTAGACTGTGTATTGCTCAGTTTTCCTGTTTGTTAGTTGTTATAGATGCTCTTAGCTGTCAAACAAGTGTTCATGGCTCTTAAAACTAGAATTTATTATTTTTAAATGGTGCATTGTATTACTCATAGTGTTCAATACAGTTGACTTCAGTGAAGTGCTTAAATGTGCACTTGAGTCACTCTCACTAAAATTAATGAAATTTTTAAATGTCTAATTTTTACTTTCAAGTTTTCAAAGAGTTTTCTGGAGATAGAATACTTAATCTGCAGCAGATTATGTTCTTTAATTTAGCAGAGGTTTTTTTTTAATCAGTAGAATCAGGAAAGATTGTTTTTGGTCATATCTTTCCGTACAACCATCTGCCCTACTATTTTAAGAAAATACCTCTTAACAATGCAGGGAAGATGTCAAGGGAATCAGTAAAAAACAAAAGCTTTTCCATTCTCAACTGACAAAAGAAAAAAAAGCTTGGTAAATCGAAGAAATTTAATGAAGAGCAACTTAAGTCGACTTTAAATGTAACAGAACATATCTATTTGCCATTTTGCAAGTATGTAACATGATTTTATGCATATGTAAAATCCAGCCCTCATTTATGTATGTGTAAAATGCATAAAATATATATGCATAAATTACCATTTGCTGATAATTGGTTTTTTAGTATCTCAACAATTTTATCTATCCTTGTCCAAATCTATCTATCCTTGTTTAAAAAAATACAATGCAACTTTTTTTTTAATTTTGTCACAGTATACACAAACATTGTCATAAGTAAAAAAAAAACATATGAAGAATATATATATATATATATATATATATATATAAGTAAAGAATATGCATTAGCTATATTAATTTGATATAATAAAGGGAACAATAGGACAGGAACGGTAGGCACTTTTGTGCTCTTATGCACGCCCCTTATAGTCCTCTTAGGAATGGGGTGAGGTCAATAGTAGACAGTTTTTGGTTGAAGATTTTGGGATTTTGAGTAGAGACTATGGAGTCAGGTAATGGGTTCCAAGCATTAACAACTCTGTTGCAGAAGTCATATTTTCTGCAATCAAGTTTGAAACTTGACCTACTTGAAAAAAAAAGTTAATATTTTTATTTGTAATAGTCAGTCTTCCGTGTGGCTTCTGACTTAAAGGCAATCTGCTGAAATATCAATGGCATCTGTTGACATTGCATGAAAATCCTGCTGCTCAAAGAAAGGAAAGAAATAATTTTAGTAAGAAATGGAATCCAATAAATGAGACTAAGTAGTATTTTGTTCATTGTGATTGTGGTTTATTTTATTATTATTTGTGTAGCACTATTTCATTTTGCTTTCTGCATCTAAATTTGGTAGTTTGAATTTAAAATTAAATAAAAATAATAGAGAAGATAAGTATATAAATTTCTATTGCATATGGAAATATTGCTTTATATTTCTGGAATATGAATTCCAGTACCTTAATTCTATTTGCAGGAGTGCTTGTAAAAGTTTATTAAGGGAGGATTGAATAATCAACGGAGCTGGGACTTGGTTATCCCCTCCATTTCCTATTATCTTCTCATCTAATTTTAATGGCAATCTAATAAGAAACAGACATTCTATTTTAAGAAGAAAAAATAAACTAAAACTCTTTTCAATTTGGAAAATACTCCTTTACATTTTTTCCCATTTTTAAAAAAAATATAGATAGCCAAAAAATATATTCCTTTTTAACTGTTTGCAGCATTAGCTGTTTTAGTAACACTGGTGTAATAGAACTGCATAGTGATAGCTCATGTAATATTTTGTGGCATTTGTGCCAATTTTATCTTTATACATAATTACAACCAGTTTCATTGTCATATAACCTTTTCTGAATAAGATGTATGCATTAAAGGCACTGAGTCATTTAGACAGCTGGCTCATAAGCCAGACAAATCAAGAATGTACAGTTGAATCATTCTGCGATTAATATTTTCTAGAAATTAGCAATAACTATTCAAGATCATTTCATAATCTAAACACAGGTAGGGTACCAGAGGTGGGTTTCAGCAGGTTCTGACCAGTTCTGGAGAACCGGTAGTGGAAATTTTGAGTAGTTCAAAAAATCAGTAGTAAAAATTCTGACTGGCCCCACCCCCATCTATTCTCTGCTTCCCATGTTCCAGCTGATCGGGAGGAAATTGGGATTTTGCAATAACCTTCCTCTGGATTGGGGAGGGAATGGAGATTTTACAGTATCCTTCCTCTGCCACGCCCACCAAGCCATACCCACCAATCCATGCCATACCCACCAAGCCACATCCACAGAACCCTTAGTAAATTTTTTTGAAACCCACCACTGCAGAGTACCCTTAAAGTGAACCATACTTAACAAAACTTTTTCTGCTTTTTTGATGTTTGAGACGTTTTATTTAAATTTGAGTTAAAATTGGAAATAGATATTGCATTTTGATGCCTCAGTTTGTTCTTACAAAGAAAATAAAAAATGTCCATTAAGTGGTATCCAACTTATATTTTTCTATTAATCACTCTTTGATGTTGTGTTAAAAGAAACAGCTATTTTACAAAGCTAGTAAGCTGTCATTAAACAAATGCCGTGGCTGTTAAGTGAATCCATGTATTCCTATGAATGTTTTTGTCAGAAACCAGTCAAAAAGTCATAAATGGTAAAAAAACATTGTAAATCATGGTCACCATATTGCAGAACTCTGCAACCATAAAGCTAGTTTCTAAACACCAGAAATATAGTCGTGTGTGGGATGTGTGCAGCTGTCAGGAGTCCTGAACTGGGTCATAAGTGGTTTTTTTGGTAGCAATAGGGTTGTAACTTCACTAGGTGAGGAGTACCTATATTTAGTTATCATATTTCAAAGTCAACTATTTAATATCATAGAATACTTTTAACATGTCATATTAAAAGTATTAGAGTGTAATTTGTTTTCTCACACTGTAAATATAGTTGGACAACAGTTAATCTCTTTTTGAACAAAGTTATGTCAATGATTTAAAGGGAAAGCTTGAGACTGTTTTTTGAGTAATAGTGCAAATACGGCTTTGTAAGGTAGAATAATTTTGTACAAAAGTTTGGCGGGGCACGTGGAGCCATATTTGGCAAGTATGTGTTTGATAAATTTGATAAATCAACAATTTTGCAACTTCTTTTCAAAACTGCATGGAGTTTTTAAATGCTTTAAGATAAGGGCGAAGTCTTGGCTCCACTATGAGTCATAAAGTAACAATTACAATTTTGTGAAGAATCTGACTAAATTTTGTTCATGAGATAAATATTTCAGCAGCACAGTATGTAACTAATTTCCACACACAATATAGTTATTAAAATTGAAATATACATAAGTGGGTAAAGCCACAAATCCTGTTTGGTTTTAAAATTTAATATATCTATTTAACTTTGTATTTATGTGTTGGTGGATGGGCATTCTGTAATACTGCGTTCTGATTTGGAGTATATATGGAAAATCCTTAGACAAATTTTTAGATACTTTGATAGTATATTGAGTATATTATATGTTCAAATATAGTGTTGTATAATACATAAAAGCTATCTACAATACGCAAAGTTAATATAAACAATCCTATTAATAATATCAGTCAGAATATAGAAAATGTGGTAAAAGCATTTAAACTTTAAACTTTAGCATACACACACACACACACACACTACATGGAATATTTTAAAATAATTTTAATTCCTTATTGATCAAAGATTTCTGTTTTGTTATGAGTTTACACAATTTGTTATTTTTTAATGTTGAGGGACTATGATAATGACAAAAAGTTTGGATTTATTCTTAACAAACATTTCATGTGTGTGCTATTATTTTAATAGTGATATCCAAAGTTAGGAATGAATTAAATCAGGAGACTCGGAGTCCTTGCAGTAAATAGAACCCTATGAAATTACGCAGTCTGAATTGAAACTATCTGCACTATTAATAGTGTATTTACCAAATTTTCTACCATGCTCTGCAGAAGATCAACATAGGGTAGGAGAAATAATGGATCATAAGTGGGTTCTCCACTTTCAGTGCTTGTGAGGATTCCTTAACCTGCAGCAAATATAAATTTCAGAATAGTCAGATTAACTTTTCAAAAGTAAATGTTTATAGATATGTTTATTTTTTTTAATGGATATAAATTTAAAGAGAGTAGTAACAATATTATATTGCTTTAAATAGTAGGAAAATTTTAAGGTACTTCTATATCCATTTAACTCTGATTCACTCACACTGAATTTGATAGGACCTATCCTAAGATATAGAACTGAACCTGTTGAGGTGATAGTGGCAAGTTGCAAAGTAAGATTCATAAGATTAATCTATTTATAAGCAAAGTATTTAAAAAAGCATGGCTATCATGTGGGATAAAAAAACTTAGACTTTAAAATCTTTTAATGTACGGGTGTCAAACTTGATCGCATCATGTGACTATCATGACATTTTTGCCTTTGCGGAGCTGGAGTGGGCATGGCCTGTGCATGACGCAACCAGCCCACAGGCCAGCAGTTTGACATCCCTGTTTTAATGTATATACAAGGAGAACAGTATTCTTATATTGGGTACAAGCTGATTTTTATGAATAATTATAAATTTCTGCAGTAAAGTAATAATCCACACTTTGTCTTTAAGTACAACCATAATTAATGAAACCCTCAGAGTAGTGAACACAATCATACAGATTACATATCCCAGAATTAATTTTTGTTTCAGATTTTTTGGAATGTTTAAAAAATTTGAACATTTGAGTACTTTATCAGCATTCTTATAAAAACATACAGTATTTCCCTTTTTAAAAATAACCGCAAATAGTTTTTGAGCATTTGTGAACAATTAAAATATACATTAGAAGTATTTGCAGTAATTATCTCTATTATATGAAGAATATTTTACAGCTGTTCTATGAAATATAGAAACACTTAGGAATCTTGGGAAGGGGAAAAAAGAGAACTTACATTTTCCTCTTTCATGATCTTTGCCTTCATGGATAGAAGTACTATAAAAAGTACATAGTATAAGAATTGAATAGGAATATTGAATTAAAGCTTGAATACATTTTACCTGTAATTCATTTTTCAGTCCCAGTACAACTAGAGGTGTACCTCGCTGAACAGTACAACTTTCCAACCAATCTAAATTAGTAATTAGATAGTTATCAAGAGTTGTCTTGTAGGTTTTTTAAAAAAATTACAAATAGATTTCCCAGTGTGAAAAGATAGCATAAGTAGTAGCTGAAAAATAACAGACAAAATAGCAAGCTATAGAATAGAGAAGCTTTTATACACTATGGACACTGCGTACAGAAATCTAATTTTTGTATTACTTTATAACTGTAAATAAGGACTTTAACAGACTGCTTTTCAACAAAGTTATTAGGAAATTCTATTACAGTTTAGAAAAAAAACATTGAGGAATCTAGTCATTATGGGGTAGTTCTTGATATAGTGTATACTGTCATAGTACTTTAATCCATCAGTACACTTTGATTTATTCTTAGACTGTGAATATTGTTTTAGTTCACCAAAACAAAATTTTGCACTTCCTTGCAGTTATACATTCAGATGAACAGTATGTACTTCGTTAGACTTAATATTCATCATATGGTTTATTAAGCTCATTCTACATCTCGGACACTAGAAGAGATTATTTAAGAAGTCTGAAAAGAGGTTACATTCCTCAGACATGAATTCTTTCTGTAATTCAGCTATCCCTTAATTACTGTGTATCCAAATAGTTAGAAGAATATTCAAAAAAGGCAAAACAGTATACCGTATATCCATAAAGGAAGATTAATAGGCAAATTTAAGCAAGAATGACCACCATTTATATTAAATATATAGCAGGAAAATTTTAGACATTTGGAATACAGTTTAAAGAAAGTTATGCAGCTAATAAATTATTGATGAAAGGATTCAAATAGTTAAAAGCAATTTTAAATGTTTAATGTAAAGCATATAGATCTAGGGTTGTACTCAGCAATTGGGGAAATATGTGGAAAGAAGAGGAAAAAAGTATTAACAAATTTTCCCAGGTGTTTTTCTTTATGCTTTATTCCTACTTAATGGGTTGTTGTTGTTTTTTGTAACTTTATGTGTGCTATTCAGCTGCTATTACCCAGCATAGATCTTTGCATTTCGTTAGTCTAATAATAAAATATCTTGAAATATTTTTACAATAGTATAATAGGATGTTTCAGTAAAACAAAATGTTTCCACATTGCTGTGAGATTTAAATTATGATTAAACCAAAATATCATATTAATATTAATAAAATAAATCTTAATAAATTAAGTAAACTAAACTTTCAGAAATGTGCATGTATATGTAGACACTTTTGGATAAGAGAAATATTCTTTATTGGTTAAAAGTAAAGTGTACATCTTTTTGTATAATCACCACTTTGGATAAAGCATTAGCAGTACTTGATGTGATATTAAGCTATAGTTTAGCATAGTTAGCATGTGTGTTCCACATGCTAAAATACAGTTTAAAGTGACATGAGAATATACTTCTTCAGTGAGCTCTACTTCCCATTTCTTTTTAAATAATTTAAATAATTTCTTTCAATTTTTTTTAAATGTTATTCAATTCATTGGAACACCTTTATGTAATATGTAATTATTACTCAACCAGTGGCCAAAGTCCTGGATGTACAGCCTTTAGAAATCGATTATTTACTGCAGCATTTTTTTACTATTACTAAAAATTTGCACAATAAAATGTTATTGCTTTTGGGTTTTTTAAGCTAATCTGGTAGCGAAGCAAATTGCAAATAATAATGCTTCTGTACTTCCATCATTGGACACCAGTAGCCAGGGAGAAATACCATGTCCTATCTAAGTTTCTTATAGGCATTCAGTTAAATATTGTGGGACAGAGATGCAGCAGCATTCTTGTGATTTTGCTTTTCTTACGTTCACATACTGTAAACTGCATGATCATCCATGGTGTGGTATGTAGAATTTTTGTACAGGCGTTATTAAGGCTATTAATTTTCATAAACACAAAACTTGGCTTCTCACAATACTCTGTGTTGAGACAAGGCCAACACATCAATGTTACTTCCTAAACTGGATAATCATAAAATTATGATAATTATCATATAAATAATATATATTATAATTATATAATTATAATTATAATAATATATATTATAATTATATAATTATAATTATAATAATATATATTATAATTATATAATATATTAAAGTATAGTAATAATAAAAGACCAGTGCTACTACTTTGCCTGATCATTAAATATTTGTTAATAGAAATAAAGCTCTAGTTTTTTTATTTGTTGTGCCAATGAAAGAATGTTAAGTGAAAGTTTCACAGAAGCTTCTGCTGTGAATAGAGAAAGCAGCAAAAGTGATCAGCAGCTCACCTGATTGTGATCTGCTGACTCTCATTCCACCTGAGCCCATTCCACGAGGCTCACTCTTGCTTATGATAAAGCTGGTAGTGAGAACACTGTCCAAGCTTGCTAATTGTTTTTATTTAAGGTTAACAATTGCAAGATGCTTATTTGATTTGAAGAATGAGAGTAGGGAATTGTAATTTAAAAAAAAATTTTTTTTTTTACTATTTTGCTTGAAAACCTGTTCTACAATGATGCTACCAGGTTCTGGAATAGCATGGGAAATGTACCCCAAAAATGCAGACATTCCTTATATTATCCTTCAGTCAGCAGAGACTGCCACTAAATATAAACAATTTAACTGCTGCTCTAGTCACTGAAGCGACATAGTAAAAAAAAAAAAACAGGAGAAGAAAATCCATGATTTTCAACAAATGATTTATAGAAGTGCTTGTTGGACTTTGGATTTATTTTGGTATGCATGTGGTATAGTACCTGTTTGCAACTTCTTAAATCACTTGTATTAATTGCATATCAATTGGAACAGATGCCCATGCAATCTCAGGTAAAGATTCAGTTGTGTGGTACAGTTGCAGCTAGATGGTACATGAACCCTCAAAAACATACCGTGCACTTCTTTTTGCCTCCAAATTCAAAGTCCTATATAGTCATATGTATAGAAAGGTGGAAGATGAAGGACTTATGTTTTGTATGCATTGGTATTAAATGTGGCCATCTTAAATATTATAAAGAAGTTTTTGAAAAATTAAGAAAAATTGAACAATTCTTGCAAATAACATATTCTCCACAAATTGAAAATGTTTGAATTGTTTAAATTGTCATCCAGCTAAAAATTGGAAGGAAAAATTACTTCAAAAGGAAGAAAATAAAAGTGGAAATCTGAAGAAATTGACTTACGCTTGGATTTTTAACTTTTTAACTTTAAAAAGTTGATACCCAACAAATAACATCTATTTTACAGTACATTTCTATATTTCAAATATATATGCCTATTCTTAAGTAATTACTAATTTAATAGCTAAATGACTTTGTGTAGGTTACAGCAAAGTACTTACCTCTTTAAAGATTGACTAGTATATTTTAATTTATATAATAATAATAACAACAACAACAACAACAACAACAACAACAGAGTTGGAAGGGACATTGGAAGCCTTCTAGTCCAACCCCCTGCCCAGGCAGGAAACCCTAAACAACAACAACAACAACAACAGAGTTGGAAGGGACATTGGAAGCCTTCTAGTCCAACCCCCTGCCCAGGCAGGAAACCCTACACCATCTCAGATGGATGGTTATCCAACATTTTCTTAAAAATTTCCAGTGTTGGAGCATTCACAACTTCTGCAGGCAAGTCGTTCCACTTATTAATTGTTCTAACTGTCAGGAAATTTCTCCTTAGTTCTAAGTTGCTTCTTTCCTTGATCAAAACCATTGTGATGGCTCAAGTTAAGTTCACTATCTGTGTTCTTTAAGAATAAAATTTTCCCCTTAGTTTCCTAAATCAGATTTGCCATTGAAGAAAGATAATAAACTATTGTCTTGACTTTTATAAAAGAGCAAATGGAGGTTTGTCAAAAGACAGAGAACTTATACCTCTTCAAGAATTGGATAGTGTTATAATAGATTTAGTTAGGAAGGTAGAAAATTTAATATGAATGCCATCTTCAATCATCAGATACATGCATTGAATTCTTTTTAAAAAAGAAATGTAACAAATATAGTACATTTTAAAAAAATGTAAATATCTCTTTATATCTTTATTTATCACATATCTCTTTATTCGCGCGGGGCTGGCTTGAATGAAATTTTAAACTTAAATTTTTAGCAATTTTAATGGGGTTATTGGTTTTATGGTAAATTTCTTAAATTTTTCAGGCTCATTTAATAAGTTTTTAACTGATTTTAATTTTGTATATTGTATATTGTTCTTTGTTGGTTTTATTCTGCCTGTACACCGCCCTGAGTCCTTCGGGAGAAGGGCGGTATAAAAATCAAATAAATAAATAAATAAATAAATAAATATGTTATATCATATTCTAATTACAATATAAAATTTTAATGACCATAACATTTTGTCTTTTTAAAGTAATATATTTTCCTATCTGCCACTCTGACTTATATTGCAATTTTGATTCAATATTCATCTAAAAGCAGAAAGTTACAAAGTAGAAATATATACCTTCTGTAAACTTAATTTTATTTTCTGAAGATTAATTAAATTATATCCCTATTTTCTATTTTTATAAGGAAGCATAATTCAGTTTGGGAACTTGCTTTGTATGCAGAAATGCTTGGTCCCTGCATTTCCAATTTAAAAGACCAGATAACAATTTATAGGAAAGTCCTTGTACCAGATCCTGGAAAGGAACTGCCATTAAAGTAGATTCTGGACTGGACTGGCCCGAGCAGGCCATCTTAGATATATTTTGTTAAACTGAAGTCCCAAACAGTGGTGGGTTCCAAATTTTTTTACTACCAGTTCTGTGGGTGTGGCTTGGTGGGTGTGGCATGGCTTGGTGGGTGTGGCATGGCTTGGTGGGCGTGGCATGGCTTGGTGGGCGTAACGGGGAAGGATACTGTAAAGTCTCCATTCCCTCATCATTCCAGGGAAAGGTTACTGCAAAATCCCCATTTCCTCAGCTAGGACTTGGGAGGCAGAGAATAGATGGGGTGGGGCCAGTCAAAATATTTACTACCGGTTCTCCGAACTACTCAAAACTTCCACTATCAGTTCTCCAGAACTGGTCAGAACCTGCTGAAACCCACCTCTGGTCCCAAAGGTGCTTTTTCAAAAGAAAACTGAGCTTGTTTGTTTTTTAAAGACGTTTTGCTTCTCATCCAAGAAGCTCCTTCACCTCTGACTGGATGGTGGGGAATGGAAGGATTTATATTCCTTCAAAGAAAAAACATCTTTGAGACAACCATGAGCTGGATCACTTTAGAATCTCCATAGACTGTTAAACTAAAGAAATCTTGTAAGACTTTGGAGATGAGATAGTATTTGGAAAACAGAAGACCTGTACAACTACCTACTTTTATAGCTAATGCACATGTTACTTTTTTCATAAAAGTAATATCTTCTCTTTCTGAACAATAGAATGCAATACCAAAACTTAATTGACTTTCTCTGCATTTTAGCTTCAAAGGGATCATCTACTATCTCTCTTTTATTTATGTATGTCACTTCCAAGTAGTGACAACTTATTACTTACAGAGAAAAAGAAGGAACTGCTATATTACAGTAGTGGCCAAAATTGTGGAAACCTTTTGGGAAAAGTGTAGGTTTGATGGCTAATAACACCACTTTTTTTGGGAGTTTCAAGATAATCATATTCCACTGCTGGAATGGCCTGGGAATAGCCCAGTCCTTAACCCAATTGAAAATCTATGGAGCCGACTAACGAAACTTAGTCAGAAGCGACCTAGCAATAAAACCCAGTTAATGGAAGCAATCATTCAATCTTGGTTTCACATTATAACAGCTGCAGAACTAAAAGACTTGGTTCACTCCATGGGAAGACGTTGTAAAGCCGTAATTCATGCTAAACGTTTCCCAACTATTAACTAACATGGTGATAATTTTTATATATCTTGTTTTTTCTATGGTGATAATTTTGTATATCTCATTTTTTCTACGTGTTTCACTTTTCTTCTTTATACTGTAACTGCTATTCTAATAGCAAATCCTTCATAGAAGTTATTGCATTACATTCTTGATCTTTCCATTGATATATAATTTTAATGGTACTACTCCACAAAAAGTAATATCCAGTTCCCCAGATACATCCTCCAGTAAATTATACAGAATAACATTGCATCACTTGCTGCAGACATATAATTAGAATGTAATATTTTGTGTCAAATCAGATAGATCTATAAATTCTTAGTTTTGATGGCATTCCACTGAAATGTTGGTTATTAATTCAGTTCCATTACTTTTGGAAGCCATTTAATAATTTTAATTCCCTCTGAAAAATGAAGAATATGATTCTCTAGGCCAAACATTGCTAGTCCAGTTGCCAATTTATAGAGTTATAATCTGCTCTTCGAAAAATTCATTTAATGAAAAGTAATTGACTTCTTTTATAGCTCACATTTTAATAAAAGTTGGTGAAGAACTGAATTTATTTTTCTTCCACTTACCTATCTTATAACTTTGTTTTTTCTATGATATCTTTTTTCCTCACTTCTTGCTGATACTGGCCAGTTTGTTTTTTTTGGAGTCTGGTTCATGGCCATACGCAAAGATTAGTAAGAACAACAGAGAATGTTACTCCCTCTCTGAATAGAGCAGCAGCTGTAAATTAACTCATCTGGAAAAAAAATGGGAATTGGAGATTACAAAAGCAAGAAAGAGAGATCTGGATCTGCTTGTGTAGAAAGAGAGAGTGGCATAAACTCTGGCTCCTCATCCAGGATGTGAATTGATTTTGAATAACATGAATTATTTACCAGTTGGGAGTTTTAAAATATTTTGGTTTACCACAAGCCAATTTTCAGATAAAAGTAACACGTATGGAAGGAAAGAAGGTTTCATTAATGAATCCTTTAGGCTAATTATATAATGCCGTGATAGAAGTCCTATTCAAGCTGAGACCTCTGCTAAGAGTTATCTGTCCTTTTCTTGCAGCTGGCTGCTCAGAGTAGAGATAAGAGAAAGAGGAAAATGGGAGAGAGAGAAATAGTGTCCCACACTTAATTTTACTTCTGACCCTAATGAACACATAATTAACCTATGGATTTATTACTACATGAGATGGTGATGCTCACTACTTTTAAAAGACAATTTGATAAGTTCAGGAGTTTCATCAAGGACTATTCATATTGCAAACTCAGTATTAACTTTACTTTGAGCAACATGCCTACAGAAGAAAAATGGCTAAAGATTAACCACTATGAGAAAGAAAATACTTGATTAATGTAAGCCTTGAATTTTTAATTTCTTGTTTCAGCCCTACCTAGAGTGGAGCTCCTATGGAGGCAAGTAAGAGTTAATGATAAAATGTGGACTCTGATTTACATGATAATTATTATTTATTCTTGGTTTTGAATTGAAATTCCTGCTCATTTTATTTTTACAATATCATTTCAACAGTTTGTACAACAAAATACTTGTTTTTGAGCTTTTATTTTAACTTTCAAATTTTAATTACATTTTTCTAAAATATTTTAGTCTAACTGGAATCAGAAAAAATAATATTTTCAACTGTACTTCCAAATATTTTTAATTATGAAATCAGTATTCATTTATTATATTATAGAAGCATTTTTTTCATTCTTACCTCATGTAAACAACTTTTCATCTAAGAAATTTTAGCTAATTCCTTTATAAAAGTTATATCTGCAGTATTTGCTCTGAACATTAATAACTAATTTTATGTTTATTAAAATTTGGCAATAATTTCCATTTTGGAAAGATTATTAAATAAAGGATTCCATAAAAATCCTTGGCATTCTAGTGGAGTGACATGCCTCCAAAAAGGAAAATGAAGAGTTGAATTGTATTAATATATATATATATATATATCAGAAAACATATATATATATATATATATATATATATATATATATATATATATATATATATATATATATATATATATATATATATATATATATATATATATATATATATAGTTATATATATTTGTTTTCTGAAGTTTTCACTGGTGTTTGTATATAGGTCTTTGGTTGTTCGGGTTTTCTCCCGTGTAAAATTGGAAGTGTCTTGGCGACGTTTGAAGTCTCATTTGTCATCTTCAGGCTTCAGCTTCGTGCTTCTGGGAGCAATGTGTGATCGCAGCTGTTTCTTCCTTTTAACTGCTAGTGGGGGTTTGAACTGATTGGGTGGGAGCTTGGCTGTGCTCTGATTGGATGGGGGTTTTTCTGTGCTCTGATTGGATGGGGGGGTGTCCTGTGTTGGTGGGGGCTTGGTTGTGCTCAGTCTAGTCTGTGCTGCAGGGGGATTTGAGCTGGTGAGCTGCATAGCTGTTGTTTGGCTTTGTGGTCGTGCTACATCTTCATAGTGGGTGTCAGTCTGCTGCATGAATGGATTGGAGGGGTTTGAAATGGCTAATGTTGCAGCTGCGGTCTGGCTTCTGGTCCTTGGTTGTGCTTCATGATCAGTGTGGGTTTGGGTCTGCTTTCTGGGTGGATGTGCGGTGGTGACATCCTGTGTGGACCTTGTGAGTGTGGGTCTGGTGTCATTCCTCGTGTTAGGGACTCGTTTGTCAATAAGGGCGGGTTTCCAAATGGCTGGTAGGCGGGAGGTGTCATCTCGTTTGTTCATGCTGTGTGGGCGTTTTTCTATCTCAATGGCTTCTCTGATTATTCTGTTGTTAAAGTGTTCAGGTTTGGCAATAGTTCTGGCCTCCCCCATCAGCGAAAGCCTCCCCCATCAGCGAAGAAATCCAACAAAGAATCATTCCCAGAGAGAAATCATCCAGATGCCCTAAGTTCTATGGCCTCCCCAAGATACACAAAGAAGGAACCCCACTCAGACCCATAGTCAGCTCCATAGGCTCACCTGTACAAAACCTAGCCAAATTTCTCGCCAAACAACTACAGCCCTATGCAGAATCCATCACCTCACACGTAAAAAACTCATTCCAGTTCATAGAGATCATAAAGAAACAAAACTTACAGCCCAGCGACCTACTCGTGAGCTTTGATGTCATATCCCTCTTCACCCAAGTGCCAATCAAAGAAGCCTTGACAGCTATCCAAAACAAATATAACCCCCCCAAGCACATCCTAGATCTGACCAACCACTGCCTATCCAACACATACTTCATCTATAATGGACAAAAATACAAACAAGTAGAAGGAGCACCCATGGGATCACCCTCTCACCTGTCATTGCCAATCTCTACATGGAACACTTTGAAACCCAAGCTCTAGAAAATCTGATCACAACCCAAACTCTGGCTCAGATATGTAGACGACACCTTCATAATCTGGCCACACGGAAAGAAAAACTTGACAACTTCCTCACACACCTCAATAGCCTACACCCCAAAATACAGTTCACCATGGAAACAGAAGTTAATAACCAACTTCCTTCCTGGATGTCTTAGTCTACAGAAACCCAATGGCTCCTTAGGACACACCATCTACCAGAAGAAAACACACACAAACCGCTATCTGCACGCACTCACACCACCACCCAGCACAGATCAACTCCGTAGCCAAGACACTCATCTCCAGAACAAAATGCTTAGCTGATGAACAACACCTAAAACCCGAACTAGACACTCTCACTAACGTACTAACATCCAATGGATTCCAAAACAAATAAGATTACCAAGCTAATCCAAAAGAACCCCCACTAAAATCCAAGACAGAGAACAAGAAAACGGCACAGCCCTCGTCCCATATATAAAAGGCACCACAGACAGAATCAGCAAGATCCTCCACAAACACAACATCAAGACAGCATTCAGCACAAACAGAAAAATATCCACCATCCTAAGAAACCCCAAAGACAAAATTGAGTTAGAAAATCAAGGAGTATATGAAATCCCATGCACCGCCTGCCCCACCACATACATTGGACAAACCAACAGAAGAATAAGTGCACGATTGAAGAACACAAGAACTCATTCAAAAAGAGGAACTAACTTCTTCCTGGTCCAACACTTTAAAGTCACAGGACATGATATTGACTTTAAAAGACCAGAACTATCGCCAAAACTGAACACTTTAACAACAGAATAATCAGAGAAGCCATTGAGATAGAAAACGCCCACACAGCATGAACAAACGAGATGACACCTCCGCCTACCAGCCATTTGAAACCCGCCTTATTGACAAACGAGTCCCTAACACGAGGAATGACACCAGACCCACACTCACAAGGTCCACACAGGATGTCACCACCGCACATCCACCCAGAAAGCAGACCCAAACCCACACTGATCATGAAGCACGACCAAGGACCAGAAGCCAGACCGCAGCTGCAACATTAGCCATTTCAAACCCCTCCAATCCATTCATGCAGCAGACTGACACCCACTATGAAGATGTAGCACGACCACAAAGCCAAACAACAGCTATGCAGCTCACCAGCTCAAATCCCCCTGCAGCACAGACTAGACTGAGCACAACCAAGCCCCCACCAACACAGGACACACCCCCATCCAATCAGAGCACAGAAAAACCCCCATCCAATCAGAGCACAGCCAAGCTCCCACCCAATCAGTTCAAACCCCCACTAGCAGTTAAAAGGAAGAAACAGCTGCGATCACACATTGCTCCCAGAAGCACGAAGCTGAAGCCTGAAGATGACAAATGAGACTTCGTCGAAACGTCGCCAAGACACTTCCAATTTTACACGGGAGAAAACCCGAACAACCAAAGACCTATATATATATATATATATATAGTTTCCAGTGAAAATGATCTGCAAGGTATAGTAAAGGAAGTCAAGGAACACAAAGTAGAATTATGATTTAAAATAAAGAAAACCAAACTAATGACAACAACCAGCCTTAGAATTCAGCACGAAAATAGACAAATGTTGGATTAATTTAGTGTTTTAAGCAGTCAACTGTCAACAGTAAGGAAACTAACAATCAGGAAATATGCCTAGAACTATCATTTGGTAGATTGGCAATGAAAGTGTCAATACCTTTTCTATCCTTGTTCAAAGCAGAACTTTCACTTACATAGATTATCATAAGGAAAAAGATCTGCATGAGTCAGATCTTTGTGATAGGGACATGGTATCTGATTATTTGTTTTTATTTATCTCCCAGCTTCATTATTTTTAGAAACTACAGGTGAACATATCCAACACATCTTCCTCTTCTGATTTTCCCCACAACAGCTGTTTTGGCATTGAGTTGGATTGAGAGAGCATGACTTGCCCAAGTTACCCAGCTGGCTTTCATGGCTAAGGCGAAATTTGAACTCACAATCTCCCACTTTCTACCTTGGTGCTTTAACCACTAGACCAAACTGGCTCAAACTTGGAAACTCTTTTCTAAGGCTTCTAAACTTTGATATTGGAGAAGGCATTTGAAATTATGAATGGTCTAGAAAACAAATATGTGAATCGCAGAGCAAATAAATCTAAAGTTCTCATTCAAGGAACAAATAGCAAAGCTCAATTTACATTTTAGATGCATTATGCAAATATCTTATTTCCCTGGGAATTACTTTTCCCAGGATTAATTCATAATGCTGGGAAAGATACAAGAAAAAAGAAGTCTATCTAATGAGAAGATAGGACTCATTGGAAAAAACCCTGTTGTTGGGAAAGATTGTTAAGGCCAAAAAGAGAAGGGGATAGTGTCATTGTCGCAACGAACATGAATTTGGGCAAACTTCAGGAGATAGATGGCATTATAACAGATTGATTGTTTTCATGCAGACATTTCATTACCCAACTAAGTAATATCATTAGTGCTAGAAGGGAGAGGGGGAAGGTTGGTCTCCATTTATATCTAGAAGTGGCTTTCCCTGTCAATATTGGTAGTAATGTTCTTAATTGATGGGAAGGTTCTTTGATTAAGCCGTTGTTTAAACAGCAAGTTCAAGCTTAATACCTACAAATTTAAATAACAACCAAGCTCAAAAAAACAGTTCAACCCCACAGTTCAATCCTGAGGTACAAATATTCTCTTCTATTGGCATTATAATAATTAAATGGAGAAGAATGATTTCTAAAGAAAACCATACTAAGGGACACCATTTTAATTGCTGAAAATGTCAAAAATAAGCTACTCCTGGATTTAAAATGCATTTCCCTCATGGACTTTTGAGTGTAATGACACTACTGTTTCTTACTATACCAATTAAGTCTCAGGAATGCAAGCCCAATATAGTGAACAGTTCTTCAGAGAATAGAAAATTAGGTTTATTTATAAATAAATGAATATTATAAATAAATCAGGAAGGAAAAAGGAGACAATCAGGTTGTCTCATTTTTTTTCTTCCCCGCAATCCTCAAGAGCAGATGTTACTGTTCACGGCTGACAGAGATGACAGAGAAGGGGAAGTCAGCTAATAGTTCAGTCACTGCAAATACTTATTTATATTCTGCATTTCATTTAGCTATCTGAATATATAATGCCACTATGCCAGCTTCTTAACTACATGAAATTTAATTGTATGGGATTGCATATGTGGTTAATCCAAAAACAAGATATTGTAATTAGATTAAAAAGAAATATTATATAGCAGCAGACAGGAGAGAGATAATTTCAAATCACAACTCCTGAAAGTGAAAATTATGTTTAAGTCTGAATGTATACATTATGGTGACGGGATCTTACAGTTTAATCAGATTTTAAATATATAATCAAGAAGAATACATTTAGTGAAGCTTAAGTAGAATAATGTTACACTTCAGATGAGAAAGTGGAGTTGAGTTGAAATTAGAGTTGAAATTATGGACATCTGAATTCTGGCATTTTTACTGAATTTTGAATTTTATGAGACGTGTGAAATATAAATAAAATGCATATTTACAAGTTAAACTGCTTTTTATATTTTACTTAGCTGATTAATATCTATAGCTGTTTGTTCTTGGCTCAGCTCTTGTTTCCTAGCTAAGGGAACCAGCGTTATCCAGAGACACTTCCATGATTCATGTGGCTGGCATGATTATATGCTGAAGCACATGGAACACTTTCCCACCAAAGTGTTACCTATTTATCTACTTGCATTTGCATACGTTTGAATGGTTAGATTTGATAACTGCTTAAAACATTTATGATAATTTAACAATCATGCATTAGATTGACAGGGTTAGAAAGACACATTTAAATCATTGATTAGCTTTCCCTGACTAGTTTTTTTTATAAATGTTTTGCCATTGCCTTCTTCCTATGATTGAGAGAGTGAGTGGCCCAAGGCCACCCAGCTGGTTTTAGGACTTGAACACAGTCTCATAGTTTCTAGCCTAGTGCCTTGACCTCTTCTCCAAAATTGCTCTGCCCTACTAATACAATAATGCAATGTAAAACATCTCTAACACCATCTCCTGAATACATCCAGGAAGAGAATTAAGTATTAAGCAGTTCTACTGCCAAATTGGTTTTACCACTATATTTTTTTCTGCTAATATTTTCTTATAAACTTCTTTTGTGTGACACAAGAACATTTTTCTCTCTTCTTTACTCTTGGTGCAAGCAAATAGTTCCTGACTCTTTTCTGGGTTTATACAGTTCTGGTGACCACGATACAAAAAACATACTGAGACCCTAGAAAGTGTGCAGAGAAAAGCAACAAGGATGATAAAAGGTTCTGCAGACTAAAATCATATGATGAATAGTTGAGGAAGCTAGGTATATCTAAGTATGCCTAGCCTATGAAGAGAAGGAATGTGATAATTGTCTTCCAGTAACTGAAAGCTGTCACAGAGAAGAGGCCATTGACTTATTCTCCGAAGCAGAGACAAGAAGTAATGGGTGGAAGGTTGAAGAGAGATCCGACCTAGAAGTAAGGAGAAATTTTCTGACAGTAAAAGCAATCGGTGGAATAGCTTGCCTCCAGGAGTTGTGGGTTCTCCATCACTGGAGGTTTTCAAAAATAGACTTGACAATTATTTGACTGGAATGGTATGAGGCTCCTGCCTTGGGTAGGGGATTGTACTAGAAGACCTCCAAGGTCTCTTTCAATTCTGTGATTCTATGGTCTATGTGACAGCTCTTTAGAGACTTGAAAAGTACTATCATACCTTCCCTACCCCGTAAGTTGCTTTTCTTCAAGGTGAAATATATTCAGTTTCCTTAATCTCTCTTTGATTAGTTCCTGAGATATAGTTATTGACACTGCCCTTATTTAAAATATTTCAGTTTCTATATATCTTAAGATGTTATGCCTGGAAATAGATTCAGTACTTGAGATGAAATCTGCCCAATACAGAACATAGAATTCAACCATTTACATCCATGATCAGAAAACCCTGATGTAACTTAATTGCTTTTCTCCTTTCTAGCACCCAGCTGATTCATGTGCAGGTTGTGATAAATTACAATTTTAAGATAGCATTTGGAATATGTGAAGCCTTAATGTGTTTTCTTACTAAATAATTTTGATTATTAAGATACAGTTTTCATTCAAGCTATTAGATATCTTGCAGCCAGACCTCAAAAAAGAAGGAAACAAAGTGAACAAAAAATATAATTAATGGATGTGGAGACATAAAATTACAAGGAAAAAATGGAAATTTGTAATAGCTTTCTTATTTTTAAACAATAACTATAGTTTTGAAAATTACTTCAAATTTAGCATGCAATGGTTTCATCATCCACTCGTTTAATACACAGATTCTTTATCTTTACGGTATCTAAATGTCAAATTAAATTAAATATACGTCTGATAAATTAGTCTGTTATTCTTTTATCTCCTAGGTCTTTGTGTGGAACAGTATGTTTGTTTTCTTAAATTACTTTCTGTATGTATATATGGGAGAACAGAGATGTATGGTATTTTTAAGTGTATCAGTTCACATGGAATGTTATAGCTGGCTCACTTAACAACTTATGATGAGTTTTCAATCTGCATAGCTTTGTTTGCATTCCTTGAAATGAGATATGCAGGGGGTTCTGCATATTTTGAATATCTCATGGATTGATTTCAGACTGATAATCAGGGAATACTGCATTATTTTGCTATTATAATTTGAAGGTGCTTTTGTGAATTTGAATAGTAATCTAAATTATAAGTGCCTCATCCTTCAACATTTGAAAACATTTAAGCATGTCCTTAAGCATTCTTAAGGAAAACAGTAACCATCTATTTAATTATAGATAGATTTTTTCTTATAATTATAATTATATGTATAAGAGACATTATTGGTAAATGTAGATTACTTAGCAAAGCATATTATATTTTGTCTATTAATCCTTAATTTTTTGCAGGGAAAAATGATGTTATATTTTGTTTTTATTATTTATAGGTCCATTTAGTTAAGTAATGAAATAATTATTTTGTTTGCTTGTCATAGTGGCTAATGCACATTTTTTTAAGTTCAGTTTTTAGAATCCTTAATGGATGAAGCAAAAAAACCCGCAATGACTTCTGTATTATGATTTTTAAATTTGAAGAAAGGCTTCATATAAAAGGAATTTCTCTTGGGAATATATGTTGAGAATTTATGCTCAATTTATTTAACAGTTTGCAGAAAACCTTATGCTGATTGAAATATGTGTGGATTTTATTTTACTTTTTCACACAGAGAATTTCTGCTAAGTAAGAAAAATATTCAGGAAACTGCTTAACCAATTTAATCTATTTTGCATTAAAGAAGAGCTTTACAAGCGTTTCATTATTTCATTCTTAACTCTTAAAACTTTTTACTCTTTAGATTATTGACATATGTATTCTGTGGCCTGATTCTTAGCCTTGATGCACCAGCAAATAAGCATTTGTGTTGCTATAATTGTACATACTTACTCTGCTTTTGCAACTTAACAAAACATAATGTTCATTTGTTTTATAATATCTGCATAAATATTTATAACTGTAATTCTAGTTTAGGTGATGGAGCAGTTCATATATTAAGTTTCATGTTCTTATTTCTTATTTCTCAACTTAATAACATGTTGTTTCTTCCCAAATTATCTGTACTCCTAAATTCTTACTTATCAATTCCTTTTTTTTTCCTTTATTGTTGGAGGCATTTTATGTTACATGTTATAGTAACAGCTTAGCGCAATGAAGACAAACCTTTGATTTTTCCTAACAATTCCATTCTCATATTTAAAAAATGTATTTATGTGTTTATTTTCTAGACCCTTTAACTTCTCTAACAAATTCTTTTTCCTCTCCCACATTCAGAAAGGCACTAACATAGCAACGAAGATTTTCCAAAGTCTGTTAAATATTTTGAGCTTTTCAGTAAGATTCTTACCTATATGTTAGGTACAGGGCTTACCGGTACTATCATTTTAAAAAGTCCTTTTGAAGTATCACCTAGTGTCAATAAAACATCGTATGTCTGTTTTTGGTTATGAACAATTTTGATAAAATGGTAGTGCTATTATCAGCTATAGCCTGATAAAAGGAGACAAATTGAGAACTTCTGAATTTTTTTTCTTTAGAGAAAGCTCTGCCCCCATTCCTTAGCTCTAAAAAAGATATTCAGAGCTTTGTAAGTTCTAAAATGGGACTGGTTTTAACTATAATAACCTTATTGGATTCCAGTTTTTAAGTCTAAGTAAGCATAGCCAGTTCTGAGAATTGTAGTCAAACAACACCTAAAATTAATTGGATTAATGTTCTGATAAATGTACATAGGATTTGATTGCCCGAAAAGGAATTTCTTCAGGGCTAAAACATTTATGCATTTTGTTTTATTTTAAAATATGTACTATATCTAATGGCATTTTAAAATATTTGAGAAAGTTAGTCATTCCTTCTTTTATGTTCAGGTTTTTAACTATTTAAAACTGCAAATGCCTTAGCAGTTACTTTGGGACATTAATAGAAGGCCAAAAACTTTTAAACTGACAACAAATTGCCAACTTTGAATTATAGATTTTAGTTACATATGTTGATGAAAATTGTATCCTATGAGCAGCTTCATCTACAAGTTAGTCTATGGTATTAGCTGTACATACAAATGTTAAATTAGAAATAATATGAGATTTGAAAATACAAGTTATGTAAAACAGTAAAACAAGCAAAAAAAGTTTCAGACTTATTTTACCTTCTTATTCTTTATTTCTTTTTTTTAAAAAAACCTCTCTTCTCAAAAGTCCAATAATTTTTACACATATATTGTACATGTACAAAGATTCTTGGTATACATTTAGGAAAGTAAGAAAGTGAGTTGGGTTTCAGAAATATCCCAAAACTAAACTGGAGAATTTGTAAATGCAACTAAGAGCCTTGGGGATATTTGGTTTGTGTTTATATCTTATTACTAAAAACTGGGGAAGGAATGGAGAATGACTATTTTGGAAATGATGGGACCATTGCCATTTGGATACTCATTGTTATTTTTAATACATTTTTAAATCAAATTACAAAACATTTCACATATACTATATATTGCAGAATCGAATCCACTGGATTTCACTTTCATGTGTATTTAGTCACACATCTCTCCATGTTTCATGTATTCCATTTTGTTCTTAATGGTTGGTGTGACCATAATGCTAAATTACAACATAATGTTATATACTAAATCACCAGAAGGAAATACAGAAAACTCAGTGCTGAACTGTAGAGTTCTTGGTGCTCTTGGAATTTAGTTACTTGCAGACTTTTTGCTACCAGATATTTTATTGTCAGACTAAGTAACATCTTCATTGCTAGAGGGGATGGGCTTTCCATTTATATACAATTATCAGCCATCCACACATAGAGATAACAATATTTATACATCATTAAAAAGAGACAATAAAAACTAAAAAGGAAACAAAATGATCTGAGCACCACCTCACCAGTAATCAACACCCAAATAAGCAGCAATTAAGACCAGGATTAAGTCCATACAAGCAATCAAGGAGTAAACAAAAGCCTGATCAAGAATTACTAGTGTAAAACTCCCACCAACACTGGCACAACAAAGTACTGTATATAAAAAGAGAGCAAATGCCACTCTCTCCTAGCAGTGAAGATGTTATCTAATCTGGTAAAGAAAAGTCTTCAAGAAAACAGCCCATCTCAGAAAGCATAAGGACTCCACTAAATCATTAATTGATTTATTTTCATTTTCTGTCTCCATTTCTATTCCAGTATGTTCATTGGAAATAATTTGTTAATACATTTAAGTAGGCATGTTTCAAGGTATGTTTATATGGAAAATGTGAGAAAATAGTTATGGGATATAGAAAGAGGATTCATTTTCCAGTGCGCTGCTTGGATAATCCATGGATGGGTTATTCACTTAGCTTCTGCTAAATACTGAGTGCTGTTTCTTTAAATTCTTTCTTGACCCCGCCTTCCCTGCTCGTGTGCCTGTCAGTTTGTTTTCACTCAGACGAAAGTATGGAACCTAAGAAATCATTGATTTAGTAAGTAACTGTATTCCATAAACTGGCAGAACTTTTGCTAAGCAGCATATAAATTAAAATTAGTATTATCAGTAGATAGTATAGTTCTATGATATCGAATCTATGGCACCCATGCCAGAAGTGGCATGCAGGGCTATCTCTCTGGGCATGCCAGTCATTGCCCATTGCTCTTCCAGGTTCCGGTGCACATCTGCATGCTGGGCAGCTGGTCTTTGCGTGTACATGCATGCCAAAAACTGAAAGACCAGGTGATCAGCACTCGTGTGCGCCAGAATCCAGAAGCTCAAACTTCCCGGAACACGTGTTCCGGTTTCCACCATTCCCATGCACGCACATGCACACTCCCATTTCGGCGCTTGGTGCCGAAAACGTTCGCCAGCACTGGTATAGTTTGTCCATAATTAATATCAAACCAGAAATGTATCTTTTATGACAGAGTAGTTTCTTAGATTAAGGGAATGCTGTGGATGTAATGTGTTTTGATCTCAGTAAAGCATTTAATGAGGTCTAATACAATGCACTGGTAGAAAAAATATATAAATTTGACCTGGCAGTACTGTATTGTGATACATTTTCAATAGACTAAACAACTGCTTGTAAAGGGTTCTGTTACAACGTCAAGTTAAAATTAGGCAGAAAATCAGGTCCCAAAGATTCTGTACTTGTTGCTGTGTTATTTCAATTTTTTAAGTTAAGAAAGTAGAATTCTAGGTCTATTCATTAAATTTGCAGATGATGACAAAGTAGGGGGAATGGCTGACTCTTTTGAAGATAAACTTGGATACCAAATTACAGCAGGTTTATATGGTGGTCAAAATCCAACAGGATGTTATTCAGAGGTGACAAGTAAAGTAGGAAAGACCTAAGTAGAAACAATCAAATACAAAGGTAGAGAATTGGTGAGACATCGCTTGGCAATATTACATATGGGAAAGATCTGTCTGAACATAATCAGTATAATGCTGGTGTAATATTTACAGAAGCATTACATATAAACCACAGGAGGTAATAGTTCCATTATATTATTCTAAATAAATCATAGTTATGAATGTTGGGTTTACTTCAAGAGACAGCATTTCAAAAATGATGTGGTCTGCATGGCAGATATATATTACCAGGATAATAAGACATTAGAAGAATAAAATACTATAAAGAATGATTAAATAGCAATAATGCTTAGACCACTGCACAGTCTTTACAGCCCTCTCTAAGTGGTTTACAATCTGAGTCCTCATTTTACCAACCTCAGAAGGAAGGAAGGCTGACTCAACCGTGAGCTGGTAAGAATCGAACTGCTGCCTTCAATACTGCATTCTAACCATTGTGCCACACCAGCTCATGAAAAGTAAGAGGAAATTTTAATTTGCAAAAGATAAGATAGAGGGGAAGCTATGATAAGCTGTCAAGCAGTAGTTGAACCTGTTCTATTTTGAAATCAAGGGACAAAAAATGAGATTGAAAGTTTGGCCTCGAAACCAATGGGTTGAAATTAAAAAAAGAAACATAATTCAGACTAAACTTTAGAAGAAATTTGCTAATACCAAGAATTGTTTTAATTTAGGCAACAATATCCCCAAAACAAAGATGGCATATCCTTGCTTTAGGCAAGGTGTCAAACTCAAGGCTCGGGGCTGGATCTGGCCCACGGTGTGCTTAGATCTGGCCCACAGGCACCCCCGGAAACAGTGAATGACTGGCCCACAGTGCCTCTGCCAGCGAAAACAGAGCTTGGAACAGAGCTCAGCCCTACTGAGTTCCATTTTCACTGGCAGACGTTTGTAGGAGGCTTGGGAGCCCTTTTTGCTGGCAGAGCACTTGGGCTACCAAAGGTGCCCCCGACACGAGTGATGTTGAGCTGGCCACACCCACATTGCCCCCTCGAGGTCAAACACAACCCTGATGTGGCCCTCAATGAAATCGAGTTGACACTCCTGCTATAGGCTATCAATTGTTAGCTGAATTATCCATCAAGAATCATTCAGTTAATTTGCACTGCATGAGATGTTGGAACAATTGACTTATAAAATCCCTCCTAATCCATATGTATGTGTATGTGTATGTGTGTGTGTATGTATATATGTATGTATGTATGTATCGGGAGGACCCCTTGCAGGGTCGTGCTGAGGATTTTGTACAGTATCTGTCTGATAAAATCGCTCGGATCCGGAGCGGTCTGGACGCTGATTGGATAGATCCGGGCGAGATGACGGGGCCGAGTCTTGTGGACATTACCTGGGCTGAGTTTGATCCTGTGACTCCTGATGACATGGACAGGTTGTTGGGCAGGCTGAATCCCACCACATGTTTATGACCCGTGCCCCTCCTGGTTGGTACTGGCCACACAGGAGGTGACACGAGGCTGGCTACTGGGAGTTCCCCACCACCTTGAAAGAGGCGGTGGTGAGGCCCCTCCTCAAGAAGCCTTCCCTGGACCCAGCTGTATTGGCGAACTATTGTCCAGTCTCCAACCTTCGCTTTTTGGCAATACCTGGAGGAATATGTCTTTCTAGACCCGTTCCAGTCCGGCTTCAGACCTGTGTACAGCACTGAGACGGATTTGGTCGCGTTGGTGGATGACCTCTGGAGGGCTCGAGCCAGGGGATGTTCCTCTGTCCTGGTCCTTTTAGATTTCTCGGCGGCTTTTGATACCATCGACCATGGTATCCTGCTGCGACGGTTGGAGGGATTGGGGGTGGGAGGCACCATTTATTGGTGGTTCTCCTCCTATCTCTCTGACTGTTCGCAGACGGTGTTGGCAGGGGGGCAGAGATCAACTTCTAGGTACCTCACTTGTGGGGTGCCTCAGGGGTCAGTTCTCTTGCCTCTCCTGTTCAACATCTACATGAAGCCGCTGGGTGAGGTTATCCGTGATTTTGGGGTGGATTATCATCTGTACGCTGATGATACTCAGCTGTACATTTCCACTCCAAACCACCCCAACGAAGCTGTCAAGGTGATGGCCCGGTGTCTTGAGGCCGTGCGGGTCTGGATGGGGAGGAACAGGCTCCAGCTCAACCCGACCAAGACAAAGTGGCTGTGGGTTCCGGCGTCCCGGTACAGCCAGCTTTCGCCCTCGCTGACTGTTGGGGGTGAAGTATTGGCCCCCAGGGGAAGGGTGCGCAACTTGGGTGTTCTCCTGGATGATCGGCTGTCTTTAGAAGAACACCTGACGGCTGTTGCCAGGGGAGCATTTTATCAGGTTCGCCTGATTCACCAGTTGCGCCCCTTCCTTGACCGTGACTCCTTACGCACGGTCACTCACGCCCTCGTTACCTCTTGCCTGGACTATTGCAATGCTCTCTACATTCAGCTCCCCTTGAAGAGCACCAGGAGGCTCCAGTTAGTCCACAATGCGGCTGCGCGGGTAATAGAGGGAGCACCAAGTTGCTCCCATCCTGCGTGGCCTGCACTGGCTGCCGGTAGCCTTCTGGGTGCAATTCAAGGTGTTAGTGACCACCTTCAAAGCGCTCCATGGCTTAGGACCGGGGTATCTACGAGACCGCCTTCTGCCACCGATAGCCTCCCAACGACCTGTGCGCTCCCACAGAGTGGGCCTGCTCAGGGTGCCGTCGACCAAACAATGTCGGTTGGCGGCCCCCAGAGGGGGAGCCTTCTCTGTGGCAGCACTGGCTCTTTGGAACGAGTTACCTCCGGGGTTACGCCAACTCCCGACCTCCGAACCTTCAAGCGGGAATTAAAAACTTTATTATTTAATCGTGCGGGACTAGCCTAAATATATTTTTAATGTATTTTAATTATAGACTTTAAAACGGCTTTGAACGTTTTAACAATTTGGCCAATTAATATATTCGTTTTAAATGTTTTTTAAATTTGTTATTTATATTATGTGTATTTTTGTATTTTTAATATGGCTGTAAACCACCCTGAGTCCTTCGGGAGAAGGGCGGTATAGAAATTGGATTAATAAATAAATAAATAATAAATAAATGTATGTATGTATGTAGGTCTTGGCATATTCCGGTCTTCTCCCATGTAAGGTTGAGAGTATCTTGCCGATGTTTCGACGAGGTCTCATTCATCATCTTCAGGCTGGTGCTTTCGGCTTCATGCTTCTGTGAGTAAAGAAGCACGAAGCCGAAAGCACTAGCCTGAAGATGATGAGTGAGACCTCGTTGAAACGTCGCTCAACCTTACACGGGAGAAGACCCGAATATGCCAAGACCTACCCATGAAAACCTACGAAAACATGTATGTATGTATGTATGTATGTATGTATCCAAGTAAAGAAAAAGATTACCAATAGCTTCAATTAGGAATGTTCTTAAGATATCTTAAGTGAAGTTACCTACAGTATTATTTCATTCCATTGTAACCCTATGATAGTCTCTATAGTATTGCCAAGTTCATTCATATGAATTTCTGAGCAGGTTTAGTTACTTCTAATATTAAATGCAAGTCCATTGCTTCTTTTCTTTCTGAAAAAAAATCCATCTTTCAATTACAACATTTAAGTCAGGGGTGTCAAACTGGCAGCCTGCAGGCTGGATGCATCACATGCAGGCCATGCCCACCCCAGCTCCATGAAGGGAAAAACATCATGATAAGTGACATGACAAGTTTGACATTTGTGATTTAAGTCATGGGAATGGCCCCAGAAAGCTCTTATATTAATTATTTTGGGCTTGTTTTTCTATTTATTTTATCATTGTGTACCACAAAAGAAAAGTACAGAACAAAGTCAAAATAGCAAGAACTGTATCTGAATGATAGAGATGACTTTATCTTTTTAAACACTACTTTACTACCTCTGCTTTACTACTACTACTTTACTATACTATCTTTTTTGTCTGGCTTCAAGATTTGATATCTTTCATATTTCTCGTCCCCTTACTTTATAGAAGTCATGCTTGGAGTCAAATATGACCATGATATTTCAATACACGAAATATAATATGACCATTATATTTCAATACAGGCACAGTAACTATAGGGGAAAAGTATCTTTCTTTTTGTAGGGCAGCAAGCTGACTATCCCTTTCAAATTAAAATAGAAAGCAAGAGGACACCAGAAAATATAGCAACTGTTTTCTCTGCCCTTCATACATGTATAGCTTTGAAATTCAGAGGAGCATTGTATAAAGGAGCTTTTGCACCCTTCTATCAACTAGGGGGAGAAAGAAATATTTTACACTATAAAATTTTCAGTTTCTCAATTTCCAATCTCCTTTCTACCATGCTATTTATGTGGTAAAATAATATGACCTCTGAATGAAGCTCTAATTAAACTGTAAATTTACTGGATAACTTCTAATTTAGAATTCCTTTGAATACAGATACATATGTTCTTTGTCATATATGGAAATACGTCAAAATGTATAGTTACAAAATGTATAGGGTCACGGACAGCCCTCCTGAGCTCCGTTTTCGCTGGCAAGGGGTTGCAGAAGGCTGTCGCAGCCGAAAATGGAGCTCAGGAACCCATTTTTGCTGGCAGAGTGTTTGGGCCACCACAGGTGTCCCCAACACAAGTGACGTCAAGATGGCCACGCCCACCATGACCACACCCTCCACAGCCCCCTGAGGTCAAATACAACCCTGATGCGACCCTCAATGAAATTGAGTTTGACACCCCTGATATAAACTGATGATGCTGCAACCTCCCTCTTTCTTTGGTTTCCCAGTATTCTTTCTACCACCTGAATCTAAACAAAGCATTAGGCTTCAGTAATAGAATACCTCTGGAGTTTATAAAAGCCAAGGCCATTGTTGGATATATTTATTTATTTATTTATTTATTTATTTGTCAAGCATGTATAAGATAATAGATATAAGTATAAACTTGATTATGAATACAGGAAATGGAATTATACTTGCGGCTGATTCTTTGCACTCAAATTAGCTCTCTTATTTCAATTAATCCATTGTCAATTAATGCCACATTTTTCAATTAAAAGAATTGTTTAAAAAAGAGGATGATCAAAGAGTCTGGCAGGCACCTTTGGTATACCAGGAATATTGGTACTTCATGGATGTAAACTGTGGGCCCAAGTTATGGAGAGTCCACATTATACTGCATTATGCACATCGTGGACAGTGGAGAAATATCTTTAGGTTCACAATTCACCATATTGCATTATAATGTGAGTATATTTTACTTGTATCTTTTATTTTTGTTAATAAAAAAACCTAGAATTCAGAATTCTAATCTGAAACTTTGCAGTGCAGAAAAATTTGATCTGAATGTGAGTTTAATGAAATTTCTATTTGGGCTCTTTCATTTCTATTGTTTTGTTACTATTCATAGTGTTCATCAGTTTAAGTGCTATTTATGTTAGTTTCCAATATCGCCTATGTAAACTGATACCTGTTTTATATGAATGTTTTGTCTGCTGATCAAGAAAGAGCAATTGCATTAGCTACATTGATCAATCCACAATGCTTCTTATCATATAGTAGACAATTAATACTTCATGTAAAGACTCCCTAGTGCACTTGTTCAGAAATAGAGCACTTAATGCAGGAACCACAGGACTTCTACACAGAAAGAGAGCTTGCAGAGAGTAAAGATAAAAAGGGGTGGGGGGGGAGAGAGAGAGAGAGAAATAAGCCACAAGGAAATTGCACCCATACATCAAGTTAATTTATATATCAATAGTTGTGTTTTCTGCAGAATATCTTCTGGAATAATGCTGCATTTTTTTGAAATAGTTTAGATAACAATTACACGTGTGTGTGTATACACACACACATGCACACACACAAACATATATATCTCACAGTTTAGTAGAGATTATTGAAACCACATCTTTCAAGAAATAATTCTATTTAAAATTACATATTGTTCTACTTCAGTCAATACAGATTTTATAATTCAATCTCCCTGTTCCTATAGATATTATAGTAGAGAAAAGACTATATTTACCTATGTATCCATAATAACTAAAAGTGTATTTTCAGTTATTAAATTATATCTTGTTATATATATATATATATATTTAAAAATGAAAGTAATTTAATAGGACCTACCCAATTGTTCAGGAGGTTAAAAGTGGTGGCAGGAAACTCGTACCTTCAGTTCTGCTAGATTCTATACAATTAGCTCATCTAGTTGGTTTTAATTGATCGGGTTTTACTCTTAATTTTTAATATGGGCCAAATTGAATTAGTTTTTTAAATTGTATTTTACTCTGTATTTATTTTGTCTGATGTTTTAGCTGGCTGTAAACCGCCCTGAGTCCTTCGGGAGAAGGGCAGTATAAAAATTTGATTAATAAATAAATAATAAATAAATAAATTTCCTGTCTGGTTTACTAGGAGGGCTCACATCAGCCTTATTATATCTTAGCAAGTATAGAATCAACAAAATCCCCAAAGCTTCAACCAAAAACTGTCTACTATTTACCTCACCCATTCCTAAGAGGTCTGTAAGGGGCGTCCATAAGAGCACAAGTGTGCCTACCGTTCCTGTCCTATTGTTTCCTTTCATTATATCCAATTAATATAGTTATTACATACTTATGCTTATATATATGCTTATATATTGTATAGTTATTTCATGCTTATGCTTCTATATACTGTGTGACAAAATAAATAAAATAAAAATAAAAATTGAACTTCAGTTTAATAAAAGTGAAAGAGACTTCCCTTTTATTAAAATAAAATTAAATCATTATAAAATCATTCCCTCATACACAGAAAAATTGGAAATCTGATTTCCTCAATCAGAAGCTTATACATGCTTTCATAGTAAATATCATTGAGATTGATCGTTCTTGCATCCAGGTAAATATTTGTAGCCCCCTGCTAGGCTATGTTAGTTTTGTCTATCTTAATCCATGCTTATTCTAGCTTTTCAGTACTACTTGGTATTGAAACATGAAAATTCTAAGACTGGTATAATAGAATTTGGAAAATGTTTATGGATTCGGTAAAATGTATCTATTTCAAACATTAACACCTATGGGCATGTATAGTTAAACAAACATTATTTTTTAAATAGGAAAAATTCAGTGGAATCTTAAAATTCTAAAGGAGATTCAAAGGAGATTCAGTGTGATATAGTAGTTATGGTGCTGGCCTAGGAACAAGGAGACTGAGTTCTAGTTCTGCCTTAGATATGAAAATCAGCTGAGTGATTAAGGGACAGTCATTGTTTTTCAACTAAACCTACCTCACAGGGTTATTGTGGGAAAAATAGAAGGAGGAAAGGAATTAAGTATGTTCATCATCCTGAGTTACTTATATGGGATTAAAATCAAATAAATAAAGAAGCATCAAGAACGGCATTAAAAAAAAACCTCTTAAAAATAAACAGCATATTTTTTAGGATGAAATGCAATATTTTCTAGAAAGATATGAATAATGTATCATACCAAGTTCATAGGGCCCTGAGTAATGTCCCAGCCTACAAGGAAAGTTTCCTTTGTATTCTTAAGAAGCTCAAAGGGAATAAAAAGAAAATGAGAAAGTAAATATTGCACCAGGAAGTAATGGTTTTATAGAATCCTGTGGATTAGTTTATATATAATGTATATATAAAATGACATAGAATAGGTAATAAATAATAATTTTATAATATTGTAGATTCCAGACTGGAACTTAAAGTTTAGAGGTCTGTGTTTCAATATGAGCTGTGGTGGTGCAGTGGTTAGAATGCAATCTGCAGGCTACTTCTGCTGACTGCCAGCTGACTGCAATTTGGCAGATCAAATCTCACCAGGCTTGACTCAGCCTTCCATCTTCCGAGATGGGTAAAATGAGGATCCAGATTGTTGGGAGCAATATGCTGACTCTGTAAACCATTAAGAGAGGGCTATAAAAGCACTGTGAAGTGGTATATAAGTCTAAGTGCTATTGCTATTTGCAATTGTAGTTCAGATGCTCTTGATCAAGTTTTTGTCTCTCAGCCATTGTTTTTAGCCTAAAATTTTGTTGTTGTTGTTAGTTGCGAAGTCATGTCTGACCCATCGCGATCCCATGGACAACGTTCCTCCAGCTTTCCTGTCTCTACCATACTTTGGAATCCATTTAAGCTCACACCTACTGCTTCAGTGACTCCATCCAGCCACCTCATTGTCTGCCATCCCCTTCTTCTTTTGCCCTCAATCTTTCCCAGCATTAGGCTCTTTTATTTTATTTTTTATTGTTCACATTTATATACCGCCCTATCTCCCTAGGGACTCAGGGCGGTTCACTGGCACTTAAAAATACACATAAATACAAACTAAAATAGCAAGTAAAAAACTTATTCCATAGCCGAATTGTTAAAACCATATAAATAATAAAACCCATTTAAAACCATAAAATTTAAAATCTAATCCAGTCCCGCGCAGATAAATAAGTGTGTTTTAAGCTCGCGACGGAAGGTTCGGAGGTCCGGAAGTTGACGAAGTCCTGGAGGGAGTTCGTTCCAGAGGGTGGGAGCCCCCACAGAGAAGGCCCTTCCTGGTGTTGCCAGACGGCACTGCCTAGCTGACGGCACCCTGAGGAGTCCCTCTCTGTGAGAGCGCATGGGTCGGTGAGAGGTATTCGGTAGCGGTAGGCGGTCCCGTAAATAACCCGGCCCTATGCCATGGAGCGCTTTAAAGATTGTCACCAAAGCCTTGAAGCGCACCCGGAAGGCCACAGGTAGCCAGTGCAGTCTGCGCAGGATAGGTGTCACGTGGGAGCCACGAGGGGCTCCCTCTATCACCCGCGCAGCCACGTTCTGGACTAACTGAAGCCTCTGGATGCCCCTCAAGGGGAGCCCCATGTAGAGAGCATTGCAGTAATCCAGATGAGACGTCACGAGGGCGTGAGTGACCGTGCATAAGGCATCCCGGTCTAGAAAGGGGCGCAACTGGCGCACCAGGCGAACCTGGTGGAAAGCTCTCCTGGAGACGGCCGCCAAATGATCTTCAAAAGACAGCCGTTCATCCAGGAGGACGCCCAGGTTGCGCACCCTCTCCATCGGGGCCAATGACTCGCCCCCAACAGTCAGCCGTGGACTCAGCTGACTGTACCGGGATGCCAGCATCCACAGCCACTCTGTCTTGGAGGGATTGAGCTTGAGCCTGTTTCTCCCCATCCAGACCCGTACGGCTTCCAAACACCGGGACAGCACTTCGATAGCTTCATTGGGGTGGCCCGGTGTGGAAAAGTACAGCTGGGTGTCATCAGCGTACAGCTGGTACCTCACACCGAAGCCACTGATGATCTCACCCAGCGGCTTCATATAGATGTTGAACAGAAGGGGTGAGAGAATCGACCCCTGCGGCACCCCACAAGTGAGGCGCCTCGGGGTCGACCTCTGCCCCCCTGTCAACACCGTCTGCGACCGGTCGGAGAGATAGGAGGAGAACCACCGATAAACGGTGCCTCCCACTCCCAATCCCTCCAACCGGCGCAGCAGGATACCATGGTCGATGGTATCAAAAGCCGCTGAGAGGTCTAATAGGACCAGGGTAGAGGAACAACCCCTATGCCTGGCCCTCCAGAGATCATCCACCAACGCGACCACAGCCGTCTCAGTGCTGTAGCCGGGCCGGAAACCGGACTGGAACGGGTCTAGATAGACAGTTTCATCCAGGTGCAGGGGAAACTGATATGCCACCATACTCTCTACAACCTTCGCGAGCGGGTTGGAGACCGGACGATAATTACCTAAAACAGCCGGGTCCAGGGAAGGCTTCTTGAGGAGGGGCCTCACCACCGCCTCTTTCAAGGCAGCCGGAAAGACTCCCTCCAACAAGGAGGCACTCGTAATCGCCTGGAGCCAGCCTCGTGTCACCTCCTGAGTGGCCAGCACCAGCCAGGAGGGGCACGGGTCCAGTAAACACGTGGTGGCATTCAACCTACCCAACAACCTGTCCATGTCCTCGGGAGCCACAGGGTCAAACTCATCCCAAACAATATCACCAAGACCGCCCTCAGACGCCCCATCTGAATCGCCACAATTTTGGTCCAAACCGTCCCGGAGCTGAACGATTTTATCGTATAGATAACCGTTAAACTCCTCAGCACGTCCCTGCAACGGGTCATCCCGCTCCCCCTGGTGAAGTCCTTTTCCAGTGAGTCCTTCCTTCTCATTAGGTGGCCAAAGTATTTGAGTTTCATTTTCAGGATCTGGTCATCTAAAGAGCAATCGGTTGATCTCCTCTGGGACTGACCAGTTTGTTCACCTTGCAGTCCAAGAGCTCAGCCTTTCTTATGGTCCAACTTTCACAGCCATACATTGCAACTGGGAAAACCATAGCCTTGACTATATGCACTTTTGTTGGCAGGATGATGTCTCTGCTTTTTAGAAAGCTATCTAACTTGGCCATAGCTTTCCTCCCCAGGAACAAGCGTCTTTTAATTTCTTGGCTGCAGTCCCCATCTGCAGTGATCTTGGAGCCCAGGAAAATAAAATCTGTCACTACCTCCATTTTTTCCCCATCTATTTGTCAGGAACTGAGGGCCGGATGCCATGATCTTAGTTTTCTTAATGTTGAGCTTCAAGCCAACTTTTGCACTCTCCTTCTTCACCCGCATCAAGAGGCTCTTTAGTTTCTCTTCACTTTCTGCCATTAGAGTGGTATCATCTGCATATCTGAGGTTGTTGATATTTCTCCCAGCAATCTTAATTCCAATTTTTGATTCATCCAGCCCTGCCTTTCTCATGATGTGCTCTGCATATAAGTTAAATAGGCAGGACAACAGTATACAGCCTTGCCGGACTTCTTTCCCAGTTTTGAACCAATCAGTGGTTCCATGTTCTCACTGTTGCTTCTTGACCTGCATATAGGTTTCTCAAGAGACAAATAAGATGGTCTGGTACTCCCATCTCTTTAAGAACTTGCCACAATTTGTTGTGATCCATACAATCGAAGGCTTTAGCATAGTCAATGAAGCAGAAGTAGATGTTTTTCTGGAACTCCCTAGCTTTCTCCCATGATCCAGCATATGTTGGCAATTTGATCTCTAGTTCCTCTGCCTCTTTGAAATCCTGCCTGTACTTCTGGTAGTTCTCGATCCACATACTTCTGGAGCCTAGCTTGTAGGATTTTGAGCATAACTTTACTAGCATGTGATATGAGTGCAATGTTGCGATAGTTTGAACATTCTTTGGCATTGCCTTTATTTGGAATTGGAATGTAAACTGACCTTTTCCAAACCTGTGGCCACTGTTGATTTTTCCAAATTCGCTGGCAAATTGAGTGTAGCACTTTTACTGCATCATCTTTTAAGATTTTGAATAGCTCAGCTGGAATACTGTCTCCTCCACTAGCTTTGTTGTTGCTCAGATTTCCTAAGGCCATCTGACTTCACATTCTAGGATGTCTGGCTCAAGGTCAGTGATCACCACATCTTGGTTATCAGGGACATTAAATTCATTCTTGTATAGTTCTTCTGTGTAATTTTGTCACCTCTTCTTAATCTCTTCTGCTTCTGTTAGGTCCCTGCCATTTTGGTCCTTTATCATGCCCATCTTTGCATGAAATGTTCCCTTCATATCTCTAATTTTCTTGAAGAGATCTCTGGTCCTCACTATTCTATTGCTTTCTTCTATTTCTTTGCACTGTTCATTTAAGAAGGCATTCTTATCTCTTCTAGCTATTCTCTGGAATTCTGCATTCAATTGGGTGTATCTCTTGCTGTTCGCATCCCTTCTTTCCTCAGCTATTTGCAAAGCTGCTTCAGACAACCATTTTGTTGCATTTCTTTTTCTTTGGGATGCTTTTAATTGCTACCTCTTGTACAATGTTGCGAACTTCCGTCCATAGTTTTTCAGGCACTATCAGATCTAATTCCTTAAATCTATTTGCCACTTCTACTGTATATTCATCAGGGATATGATTTAGTTCATACCTGAATGGCCTAGTACTTTTCCCTACTTTATTAAATTTAAGCCTAAATTTTGTAACAAGAAGGTCATGATCTGAGCCATAGTCAGCTCCTGGTCTTGTTTTTACTGACTGTATAGAGCTTTTCCATATTTGGCTTCAAAGCACATAGTCAATCTGATTTTTTTGTTGACCATCTGGTTATGTCCATGTGTAGAGTCATCTCTTGGGTTGTTGGAAAAGAGTGTTTGCTATGACCATCGTATTCTCTTGACAAAATTCTACCAACCTATGCCCTGCTTCATTTTGTACTCCAAGGCTAAATTTGCCTGTTTATTCTGGTTATCTTTTGGTTTCCTTTAGCATTCTAATCCCCCATGATGATAAGGACATCATTTTTTGGTGTTAATTCTATAAGGTGCTGTAGGGCTTCATAGAACCGGTCAATTTCATCCTCTTCAGCACCAGTGGTCAGTGCATAGACTTGGATTACTGTGATATTGAATGGTTTGCCTTAGATTAAAACTGAGATCATTCTGTCATTTTGGGGATTGTATCCCAGTATTGCTTTTCCTACTCTTTTATTGACTATGAAGGCTACTCCATTTCTTCTGAGGGTTTCTTGCCCACAGTAGTATACTTGATGGTCATCTGAATTAAATTCACCCAGTCCTGTCCATTTTAGTTTGCTGCTTCCTAAGATGTCAATGTTCAGTTTTGTCATCTCTTGTCTGACCATGTCCATCTTGTCTTGATTCACGGATCTTACATTCCAAGTTCCTATGGAGAAAATATCTTTGCAGCATCGGACTTTCCTTTCACCACCAGATACATCCACAGTTGAGTATCCTTTTGGCTTTGGCCCAGTTGCTAATTCTTTCTGGCGCTACTAATACTAGCCCTCCGTTCTTCCCCAGTAGCATATTGGACACCTTCCGACCTGAGGGGATCATCTTCCGGCATCATCTCCTTTTTCTTTTTGGTACTGTCCATGGGGTTTTCATGGCAAAGATACTGGAATGGGTTGCCATTTCCTTCTCCAGTGGATTACATTTTGTCAGAGCTCTCTGCTATGACCTGTCCATCTTGGGTGGTCCTGCACAGCATAGCTCATAGCTTCATTGAGCTATGCAAGCCCCTTCACCACAACAAGGCAGTAATCCATGAAGGGGTAGCCTAAAATACTCCTTTATATTCCTTAGAGTCAGGGCTTATAACAAATAAGTAAGCATATTGCAAGAAAGGTTCTGAGACTGATTCATTTCATGGAGGCATATCACACTACATAGAAGAACAAGCTTTCTGCTACTGCTGAACAAAGTGAACTAGTCAATGTAATCTTAAGCAGTTATAGGTAACTTTATTTTATTTACATTTGTTTATTTGTTTATTTATTTATTTATTGTTTCTTTGTTTGTATTTCTTAACAACCCATCTCCCTCAAAGGGGCTGTGAGTGGTGCACAAGTTAATCAATAAAATTAACATTAACTTCCGAATTAATTTAAGATAAAAAAGCTTTAAAATCATAAAAATAACATAAAATTCCAAAAATTCCAAAATGGGTCATTGGCAGTTGTTAATACATGCAGGAAAGTATTCCTATGGGGCAGTCAGCCCCACATTTGTATGGGTCTCTCTGTTCATCAGGCTGCATAGCCAGATTTTGACCCCTTTGGGCAAGGCCAAGAGATTGGGGGCTTTCTTCCCTTCTGAAGGCAGAGTGCTCCACAATACAGGGTCAGCAGCAGAAAAGGCCATCTTCTTAGATGCCGCCAGTCAAAATTCTTTGGCTGGAGGGATCTGCAGCATATCTACCCTGCCTGAATGATGGACTGATTTGGGATGGGCTGATGTGGTGGCGCAAAGCCAGTTCTGCAGATAGCCTCACCATATAGGTATTAAATTGGACCTGGAAGCGAAGTGGTACCCAGTGCATTTCACAGAGCAAAGGTGTTACATGTGCCCCTTTTTGGGCATCTAGTATGGCTCACATTGCAATAGTCCAGTTGAGAGATGACCAGGGCATGAGTGACCAAATGGAAAGTCTCCCTGTCTAGGAAGACGTGTAACTGGCACATAACACAGAGTTAGGCAATGTTTATCTAAATATATCCACATTAATACACTCATTCCCCCAAAATGTTCAAAAAGGAAAAAAAATGCCCATTCTCCGTCTTTGTGCATTAAGCTCTCATATTCTAGTCATTGTGCATCACAGTATGATCTTTTCATGAGTTGGTTATTCTATTCAGATTAGTTAAACTGATAGGCTATAGTTTGATTAGTTCCTGCTCATACCTAATGTTTTAAAAGAAAGACAACAAAATGTGTTTTATTTGTTTCTGAAGGTACGACAGAGCGGGTGTGTTTGATCCAGGGAACAGTGGAAGCACTAAATGCTGTGCATGGCTTCATTGCTGAAAAGATACGAGAAATGCCTCAAAATGTGGCCAAGACAGAACCAGTTAGTATTCTGCAGCCTCAGACAACAGTCAATCCGGACCGCATCAAACAAGTGAGTTGTTTTGGGTTTGTTTTTTGTTTTTTTTGAGAGAGAGAGAGAGAATAATAAGCTGGTATTGGCTCAAATATATTGCAAAAAAGCCTAAGCAATTTACAAGTAAAGCAACCATAGTGAATATATTTTGCATAAGTATGAGAAACTTTTCAGCATTTCTGATTTTGAAACTTATTTCATACTTTCCATTCTGACATTCATCTCCTGACTTTGACATCAACTGGAAATCTACAGAACTACTACTATGTAAGAAGAATAAGTGTGTTTATATTTATGCTTAGAGAGAGAGAGAGAGAGAGAGAGAGCACAGGTCAGTAATGTTAGAATTTGTGCTGCAATTAATTTCATTAAATTTGGAAAGACAGAGTTGAATTTCCACCATTTAGCCTAGGAAAAAGATAGCAGCTGTATTTTTTTCCCCTGCCCAAATGGAGTGAGATTACAGAAAAACTTGTCTGTTAGATGATTATCACCAAAATTCACAGAAACCATTGCAAAGGTTTTCAATTTATTTTTCTAAGTGCATATCACTTTTTTTATTTCAGGGATGTGAAGAAATTTGCTGTGATAATGGCTGTAAGGAGTAAAGTATAAATAAGGCAGGCTGAGTTTTGTGCTCCATGAAAGGAGTTGGCAAGAAATAACTATACCCCTTCTTGAATACGGAGGACTTGATTATTAGGTGTTGAGGCAAAACTGGACTTTTCTGGAAAAATTTCTTAAATTTCTTATAACCTTGTTCATTAGCTAACCCAGCTCTTAAAACTTTGCCAGGCATCTCAGGACAAGCACAGATTTGGTGGAGCAAATTAGAAAAGCATTTGTCTCCCAAGATCTGGCTACTGCCTTAAGTTACTGTTAGTGAGATAACTAATGATGGCAGGATCACAAGGTGGAAGACAGATTTGTCACTTAATCCAGTAGATACTTTACCACCATTCCCCACTGTGAAGTGTTGTATTAGTGACAACAATCTCCATGACTTCTGCAGCAGTACCACCAGTTGTAGCTTAGAAATTTTTTTGTGGAGACTTGGATTCAGAATAGTTTAGTTTCATCAGCTTCATCCCAAGTACATATAGATTTGTTCCAATTTACCACTTTATTTTGGAATCTATACTTCAGCCAAGCCTTATATATATGTTTGTGTATATATGTGATCTGGTCTAGAAAGCCATGCACAAAAATACAAACATATGCACATACAAATAGCTACTAAATGTAGGTTAGTATGGGCTTACCTGTCCCAACTATATTCTAGTATTGCAATCAAATTAAAGTAAGTTTCATAAAAACTAAGTTTATGTATATAAGAACATATACTTATTATACTTATTTTAATAAATATAAATTCTCCTTGAAATTCATTAATTCTCAACTGAGAATTGTTGGGAGGGCAAGAGACATATACATACTTTCCCCTCCAAGGGATTTATTTATTATTTCCAGAGTAGTTTTCTATAACCCTTTCCAAACTACATTCCCACATACACAGGTCTTATTTTCATATTTTTAAAAGTTTAAAATTTAAGGGTTAAAAGACCCTTAAAAGACATCTCTGGAATATTTAAGGAGCAATTATGTTACTTAACCCCAACTTTCAGATACCACAAACATGAAAATAAATTGAAACCCCCAACCAAGTTCCCACCCCCTGATTTAGGAGCAATTAAAGAGGAGGCACAACACTCTTATATAGAACCAGTGATTAACCTGTGGTTTATATTGGTTACATTAACACAATATCACCAGTAATATCTCTTACAGCTCAAAAGAACACTTGCAGCAGTCTAAGTAACAAATGGAATTACTTGAAATATTAACTTTTCAGATTAATTAAGGTCACTCAAATTTGAATTTATCTTCTCAACTGAACATTATAAAAAAGATTTAATTCTAAGCTTAAAGATAAATATTTTTGAAGCACTTCTGGTATTTTTCAAATTTGGATTAGATGTAATCATTTTAAATACATATGCTACCTTTTCTGTTTTGCTATTTGTTATAATTACATACTAGATGTAAAGGTGGAAAATACTTTTTATTCTTTCAACATTTTCCAGGTGTAGCTATTTTTAAATCACTTCATAAGTTGGCTAGCTGTAAAACTGTTTTAATGTTTTGTTTAAGCATAATTAAGGCTAAAGGATCATTCTACTTAAAAATCTTGTATACTTTAACAATTTTCATGAGTACTATTCCTTTCTAATTTAAAAAAAAAATGAAATAATTTGAATCCTATTCAGTAATATCTTTAAAATTTGCATTATTGCAATACAATTTGAGCCTTTCATTGACTACATATATATAGTCTACTATTTTCTTATGTCCATTAATAATCCATTACATTTAAAATTTATGAACTCAGTTTCCAAAACTTATTATATTTGGCTGAACTCATGTCATAGAATATATTACCCATAATATATCATATCATTTTCTACTATTGGAGATAATGAAGATGCATAAAGAAAAAAAAACCCTCTCTCAGTTTATCCCTAGTTCTATACTGTTGTAAAGATGTTGTTGGAGATTATTGCAGGAGCGAGTTGTGTCAAACTATATTTTTTCTCTTCATGCTTCCTGGCAATTTCAGCCATTTTTATATATTTAACTTTTACTTGTCAGGAAACAGAACTGAATGATGACATGATTTTAAAAATAGGCGTCCTACATGTTCTACAAAATTATATCTATTGCAATTTAAGTGGATTTTAGATTAGAAAGAGTTGAGTACTTGGGAGAAAATATATATACATGGTGTTGAGAAAGCTGAATAGACAGTGTTTTTTCATAATAACTGGTAGTAGAATGATATCATCTTGTGATAATGATAATTCTAGTTATGGGAAAACATGCAGCTATCATAAATACATAAATGTTAATGTATCTGACAGTTAAGATATACATAGGACTTGTTATTACAAGACATAATAATGAGTGTGTTTAGATTTTTTTTAAAAGTTTGATAAATTCATAGAAGATAGATGTTAAATGGCTTCCAAACATAAAAGCTATATGCTGTATCTATCCTCACAGAGAGTAGCCCTCTTAATACTATTTACTAGAAAATATCAGCATAGGAAGGGAGACTCCATATGTTATTTGTTGGCCTCTAAAGAAATATTATTATTGCCAAAATGTAAACCATTACCCAAGAGATGAGCTCAATGTGGCAGACATTTATATTAATTATTTATAACAGGAGTGTCAAACTCAAGGCCCGGGGGCCGGATCTGGCCCGTGAGGTGTTTAGATCTGACCTGCAGGGCCACCCTAGAAGCAGCAAAGGACCGGCCCACGGTGCTCCTGCCAATGAAAAAGAAGCTCAGGAGGGCTATGTGCGGCCCTCCCAGGTTCCATTTTCAGCTGCGATGGTCTCCTGCCATCCTCTGCCAGTGAAAATGGAACTCCATTTCACTGGCAGAGGGTGGCAGGAGGCCATCGCAGCTGAAAATGGAGCTCTGTAACCAGTTTTCTCTGGCAGAGTGCTTGGGCCACTACAGACACCCCCCGATATGAGTGATAGCAAGTTAGCCACGCTCACTTTGGCCACGCCCACCCTGCCCCAAGGTCAAACACAACCCTGATACAGCCCTCAATGAAATCAAGTTTGACATAAAGTCTATAAAGCCATAATCTTAAACATTTCAGGCTAGTACATATTTGCAGTTTTCTTTTTATTAAGAACAGAGAGAAAATATGTCTTTGTTAAATCATAATTACTTGATAAAAAATAAGAGGGTACCTTATATTATTGTACCTTGTATTATTGTATACTACCTTATATTATTGGATTACAAATGCTCTTAAATAAGAAAAATTGGCATTACTTAATTAAGAAGTTAACCTTTTGCTTCATATTCCATACATATAGTGAAAGGTAAATTAGAGTGTCATCATACTTTACACTTTTAAATAATGATTGAAGTCTATTTCATTCAGATAACTGGTGAATTATTTCTGTTTACCTTTCTTCCTAAAGAACACTTGATAATAAGAAGGAAGTCACCTATAGATTGGTTACAGTTTATTTCAGATAAAAAATATACCTCTGTCATAATAACTATTGTGAATTTTCTAGTAATTAAAATATTTTATAACAATTTAATAAAGCTTTTTTCTTAAAGGTTCAAATGGCTTTAATATGTGGAAGTCTCACAAAAATGTTTATTAAGCACAGAGTTCATAATTCAAAAACAATTTATATGATCCTTCTATTGTTACAGAGGGAAAGCTTTTTATAAATATATAAATATAGAGAGACTTTTTTTCTTTCAATATCTGTCAAAAAATAAACATGGAGAATAAAAACATAGCTTTGATAAAAGGTAACTGAAATGGATTGAATGAATATGCCACTGCCAAAACAGATACCCTTAAAAGTGAATTAATTTTATAGTCACTTTTCAATCCCATTGCTAAAAGGTCCAGCAATGCAAGAATTTCCCTAATGCAAAATGCTAGTTTTTAAAACGATTATTTTCTTCTATACAAAGTAATTTGTTAAATCATTTCTAGCTTTCTTTAGGCTAATGTAAAAAGCAATAAGCATTTATTATTAAACATGATTTTTGTGTGTGAATGTATATGCATACTATTATATTCAATTCTACATAGAAATTATAGCTTTTTATTTAGGATAATTTGCATAAAGCACTACTAATAAACGCAACAAAGAAGTCTCTTTATTATCCAATATCTTTTTTGTCATTTTTGTCAGCATAACTTGCAAACTGAAAAAGCACCATTTGTTAGAGCAAAAGTCTGACAGAATTTTTATGCCTTTTCTTGGATGGGCAGATTCAGGGTATAAGCAGCCTCCTGATAGAGCTGTTGATTGGTCTACCTCAATTGCCTATTAGCTCCACTGCTCCCTTGCCACTTGTTTGCCCTTGACTTAATTCTCTTGCTATTTTCCTTCTATTCTAATTTTCTCTAAAGCCAGTGATGCATTATTTTTTCTATGACCACCTGGCTTTGCTATCTATATATATGTGGTCAAAATTTAATGATTTATTTAAAAACTGACACACATACCCTTCTCCAAATTTTCTTTATATGCAATATAGTGTGATTTTGTTGTTTACTTTTAATTTAGTTTTTTTGTTTTTTTGTTTTTGCTTTTGCTTTAACATGATTTTTAACAAGACAACTGATTTAGTCCTAAATTGGGAAGCATCAAGCAAGTTAATAAATGGCAAGAAAATGCTTCAACACTCATTTTTCAACAATCTTACTTGTTTTGAAATTATTGAAGTAGAAATTTTTTCATTTTCTTCCCTAAGCAGTCACAGTACTTTTTTTTTTTTTACATTTTCTATTTACAAGATGCCTGAATTACAGTGCTGTCCTAAGCAGGGGAACCATTAGATTTCAGGGATCTCTGAAAGGTGTTTTTTGAATATTCTAGTTCTTTTACTCTGGCTCTCCCTACTCTCAACCTGTAAATTAGAATTCAAGGCAACACATACTTACTAACTGACAATATAAATCCTAAAACAAGTGTTCAGTACACCAAAATTCAGTGATTGAAGACTTAACTGGACAATGACTCGTCGGAAGAAATATACTTTTTAGAGAACAGGTTTTCTAGAGCCCATACTGTTCTAGGTTTTCTTCCAATATTTCTACCCAGATACCTATCTTTGCATATAACTCTTTTGTTTTTATCCTGTGAAAAATCTATAACCTAAAAGTAATAATAATAATAATAACAACAGAGTTGGAAGGGACCTTGGAGGCCTTCTAGTCCAATCCCCTGCCCAGGCAGGAAACCCTACATCATCTCAGACAGATGGTTATCCAACATTTTCTTAAAAATTTCCAGTGTTGGAGCATTCACAACTTCTGCAGGCAAGTTGTTCCACTGATTAATTGTTCTAACTGTCAGGAAATTTCTCCTTAGTTCTAAGTTGCTTCTTTCTTGATCAGTTTCCACCCATTGCTTCTTGTTCTACCCTCAGGTGCTTTGGAGAATAGCCCAACTCCCACTTCTCTGTGGCAGCCCCTGATATATTGGAACACTGCTATCATGTCTCCCCTAGTCCTTCTTTTCATTAAACTAGACATACCCAGTTCCTGCAATCGTTCTTCATATGTTTTAGCCTCCAGTCCCCTAATCATCTTTGTTGCTCTTCTCTGCACTCTTTCTAGAGTCTCAGCATCTTTTTTAAATCGTGGTGACCAAAACTGAATGCAGTATTCCAAGTGTGGCCTTACCAAGGCATTATAAAATGGCACTAACACTTCACGTGATCTTGATTCTATCCCTCTGTTTATGCAGCCCAGAACTGTGTTGGCTTTTTTAGCAGCAGCTGCACACTGCTAGCTCATATCTAAATGGTTGTCCACTAGGACTCCAAGATCCCTCTCACAGGTACTACTATTGAGCAAGGTACCACATATAGGATACCTGTGCATTTTGGGTGTTTTTGCCTAAATGTAGAACCTTACTTTTTTCACTGTTGAATTTCATTTTGTTAGATAGCGCCCAATGTTCAAGTCTGTCAAGATCTTTCTGTAATTTGAGCCTATCTTCTGGAGTGTTGGCTATTCCTGCCAGCTTGGTGTCATCTGCAAATTTGATGAGTTTCCCATCTATCCCCCCGTCCAAGTCATTGATGAAGATGTTGAAGAGTACTGGGCCTAAAACAGAGCCTTGGGGTACTCCACTGCATACTTCCCTCCATGTGGATGTAGTTCCGTTGAGGACTACACGTTGAGTGCGGTTGGTCAGTCAGTTACGAATCCATCTGGTGGTGGTGCTGTCTAACCCACATTTTTCTACTTTATCTAATAGTAGGTTATGATCTACTTTATCAAATGCTTTACTGAAGTCCAAGTAAATTATATCGACAGCATTCCTCTGGTCTACTAATTTTGTCACTTTGTCAAAGAATGCAATAAGATTAGTCTGGCATGATCTGTTTTTGACAAACCCATGTTGGCTTTTGGTCATTACTTTGTTTGCTTCTAGGTGTTCGGTGATTCGTTGCTTGATTATCTTTTCCAGAATCTTCCCCGGTATTGAGGTCAGGCTGATAGGTCTGTAGTTTCCTGGATCTGTTTTTTTCCCTTTTTTGAAGATGGGAACTACATCAGCTCTTTTCCAGTCCTCTGGCAGCTCCCCTGTGCTCCAGGATCTTTGAAAGATATAGTTCAGTGGTTCTGAGATTTCGTTTGCCAGTTCCTTCAGAACCCTGGGGTGTAATCCATCCGGTCCTGGTGATTTGAACTCGTCTAGTGTAGACAAGTGTTCACTTACCATTTTCTTCCCTATTTTAACTTGTGTTTCTAATCTGTTTTTTGTGGTGCTGTTTTTGATAGGTTGGATTGTTTTTTCCTTTTGTGTAAAGACAGATGCAAAAAATGAGTTAAGTAAATCTGCTTTCTCCCTGTTGCTTGTCATCTTCTTGCCACTTTCTCCCAGTACTTTTGCCTGGTGAGTGCTTTCCCCCATCCTGAGAACAGCTGTCTTTCATGAGTTTAGTTAAATTTATGTTTTTCATTTTCTTTTAGTTTTCTTGCTTGTTCCTTATTCTTGCTTGTTTTGTTTATTATTTAATACTATAATGTCATACTTACTCTGTTGTCCCTTTTTTGTATATAAGCATAGCTACTCTTGACTCACTGCCAACATTTTTCCATATTTCCATTTGGGGTATGTTTTATTAACATACATTTGATAAATCGTTCTGTTTCAGCCCAGAAGTCTAAACCAGTCCTTATGGGATATCCATTATCTAGATTCAAGGTTCTGTTAAGTAATACTGCTATTGATTAATATCTTAGTTTCTTAACCAACATTTGACTAACACTAGATTATTTTTAGATAGAATGAATCTATGTATTTCAAAAGGAAGAAATAACCTAACACTAGGAGAAATTTGCTTGGTCAGGCATAATTCAGAAGGAACTTATGAAAAATAAAAATATAAAATGAATAGATTAAAATTATTTGTAAGGAAGACTAGCATCAATAAGGGATTTCCATATAAACAATATGCATCCTGTTATTTTTGTTTTTCTAAGGGAGAATATCTTTAAAATGTCCCCTTACCAAATATTTATAAGAAGTTGTGAGGACTGAAGCTGACAAGATTCTGCAAAGTGGCTGATGAAAGAAGTCTAAGTTATAATATTCAGCATTCAGTATCTACCGTAATTGACCATCTGAATAAATATAAAATAAAGGTTTGCATATTAACAGCTTTTGGGTGTTGGGGGAAGATGAAGAGGATAGGTTCAAGTATCTAAATAGATGGCATGGAGCCATGATAACAGATTACTTTAAAAAAAAAACTTTCCATAAACTCTTCAGAAGTATCCAGAAGGCGCTGCCTGTATGCATGGACATATGTGTATGTATAGGTTTGGTAAATTTATTTTAAGATAGGAAAGAACCGATTAAGAAATTAGCAGAATGCAGAATATGGGATTCTTTCAAAGAGATTTAAAACAAGATAAATTATGATGCACAATATAGGAAGCATGCAAGCAGACGTCATCCTTATTCCCACAATAAATCATTGTATGCTTGTTAAAACATTTAATTTAAAAAAATTCTAGTATTTTGCTAAAGATCAGTTCTACTTTAATTCTATTTAGTCTAGTAATTTAATGGGCAGGATTGCAGTTCATTTATCAAGCTTTTGTGTTAAAGATGATCAAAACTTATAAATCAATAATTCCCCACCATGGTCCCCTATGTACTGGACTACAATTTATATAATCCCCCACTACTAGCTTTCTTATATGAAGTTGTTAAGAGTTATATTCTAATATTTAAGAACTCAAGCTTTGTTTTACTAACCAAACACTATAATATAGTGGCAAGGTTAAATTAAGTTTTAAGATTATTATTTTTTGCCTGTCATTCTCTTGGTTCTAAAAACAAATTATAGACATAAAAGCAATTCCAACTTAAATTTGCAAATCCCAACACAAATTATACAATGAATTTTTATACTTTCTACTGTAGGCTAACTAACATGAGTATAGAAAATAAACCTAGCTGCCTTTATTTTTTCTTCTGCAGTTTCCTTCTTCAGAAAAAAAAGAGAAATTTGAGCAAAGTTCTCTTAATAGTAATTAAACAACATATACATGCATACACACATGCACAGAGATGAAGAGAGAGAGAGCTGAATTCCTCTTTAGGAATTACTTTATTTGCTTTATTTCTAGTTAGCTATTTACTTCGTTAAAAGAGGAAGATTTCATCTGATGTAATTTTTGTTCAATTTTTTTCCCCTAAGCAATTACTTACCACTTAATTTGTCAAGTATCAGAATTAAATTCCTTCTTCCAATTGTGTTCATAGTTATTCTTTAAAAACTGAAGCAAAAATTGTCAGTTCTAAATATGTCATTCAACAGAGGTTCTGAGAATAAAACTTTTAGATGATAACTATTGCCATAAAACTATGTCTCATCAAAACTGCCAAGGGTGAACCCTTCTGAAGTATCTATAGCGAGAATGACAAAGCCTAAATTGAGCTGCAATATCATTTGAAAACATCCCATAATCTACTTTATCTTTCTAGTAATCCAGTTCTTCAGACTTCCCTCTCCTTTTTATGGAAGTAAACAGGCAGACAGACATTTTTTTTATATGTGTGTATATATCCACATGCGCACGCACGCACGCACGCATGCACACACACACACACACACACACACACACACACACACACGGTGTTCCAATCCCTCCTCTACAGCTTAATTTCAGGAAAGAATCCAGAAAAGTCTTGGTTGTGATTCAATTTGAAAGTAATGAAAAAAACCTTCATATATTCTTTTCATCTTACTGCAGCTAGTTTTATTATATATTATTCAGGATCCTATACATTTTAATTTTTTTATTGTCAATGAATTAGTACTCAAATAGTTAGCATTTATAGAGTTATCTCATGGAATAACTATGGAACTAAAATGTGTGTCTAAACCCTTAATCAAAAAAGCAAACTTGCCATCATCTTGTCCACCCAAATGGCTGTTTGATGCCTAATATTGCATTTTTCATATTCTTCATTGATCATTATGGTGTCACCTACAATTATGATTTAATTCAAAGAAAGCAAAATTGTTTCTTAGAGAAAAAACTAAGTCTTCTTCTTGCTCTGTCTTAACTAGTGTTACTTTGGTTGAATATTCTTATAAGTAACACAACCTATTCACAAGGAAAAAAGGTGGAATTCCTTTCTTTACCCTAACAGTTTTCTTACCTTTTAGAAAAGACCCTTTTTTAGGTAGTGGCAATAACCCATAAATATGGTTTATTAATGGACCACTCTTGAAGAACAGTACTTTCAGGTAAGCTATTTTTATATCTTAATATTTTTATAATATGTGATTATCAGTGGAATATTTTATGCAGTGGACATATGATCTTAATTCATTTGATCTGAATTCTGCTGCTCTTTATTGGGCCATCTCTATAGCCACTGCTTCAAGAATGGCATAGGGTTTGATCTAGGGTTACAGCTGAAAAGTGCATATAGCAGGGCCTTTGACCAGAACTATCTTTTAATAATATAAGCAATATTCTAATCATTGCTGTTTTTGTAGAATTAAGGTAATTAAGCTAAATGTCAACAGCTTATTTGTTCTACTATAATAATTAGGGTTTTATTTTTAAATAGAATTGATGTTTCAATAATTAATTAGGTAACATATATTTATAATCAATTAAAAGTATTCCAAATTAATCATTTAATGAAATATAAGATTACATGAAATAGCAGGTGACCGACTACCTGTATTTAAGATTTTTCTTCCTCTTCTCTTATATAAAGGAAGAATACCTTATCTAAATTATTTAATTTGATACATGATTGTAACATCTAAAATACAATGTTATTTCAGAAATATTGTAGCTATACATTTTACATTAATAAATATGTAAAACTGAGCGAAAATTCTTTAGTCACATTGTTATCCTAATGTTAAGGTAATTTCATCCGAGAATAATGATATTTGTATTCTAATTCCATTGTAACTCATGATAATGTTTTTATTTGTTATTTGTTCTTATAACCAAGGATAATCCATATGTTATATGGTGAAAAATGGATGGGGTGTTTTGCAACTTTTCTAATTACAGTTTTGTGGATATTTAGACAGTCTTCCTTATTATTTAATGAAAGATATATTAGCAGCTTGGTGTGAAGCATTATTATCATATTTATCTTACAGGATTCCAAATGTTTAGTATTCATTTTTGCTGTTTCCTCTTTCAGCAACAGGAGATAAACCAACATTTATTTATTTATGACATGCTGCTTTTTAGTAAGCAACATCTATATTTTGAGATTTGAGATTTTATTTTTTAATACAATTGTATCCATCAATTAAATCATTTTGTACTCAGTTATTGTGCTATATTTAAGGCAATAGTTTGCCAGAGAACAGAGCAGATTAATAGTAGGCAAGGTATTATATATTAGAATTGTGTAGAATATTCAAAAGACATTATTTGGAAACCATATTTTTATGATTGAAGAATCTTCCTTGAGATCATTAAAGCAGCCATGTCCCTTTACAGGGTTCATGCAATTGCTTAGAAAGCTGTTTTTGGCTATTTCTGTATGAGTGTGCACCCGTAATCACTTTGCTTTATTAGTGCTTTCAGAAGAAGGGGGTGTCTTGATCCTCTTATCTTAAATATATTTCTTTGGAGTTATTGTAATAACTCCATTTTAGACAATCTACTTCCCTTGTGTTCATCAATAAAGTTAAAAATAAGGAAATATAAATGTTTGATTTCAGATAAACTAAGAAACATTAACTGAAAAGATGGTGGAAGATAGTGGAATCAAATGCATAAATGTAGGATTATATTGGAAACAGCATTATTTTAGAAAAAAAGGATGGCAATCAAACCTTATTTTAAACCTGAAATTATTGGAAAAAATATACTTCAATATTCCTCTAGTTCAGTGCTTTTCTCTTTCCTTATGTCCTTGATTTTCCTCTTTCATTGCAATGTTACATGAAAACACGCTAATAAAAGGAAGGAAAATTATATAGCTTATTATCTATTCAAACATGTATCAACTTAATGGAATGGAACAAATGGTCCTGTGAATTAAGGTTGCATTAATAAGACTATCATTTTATGAAAAACAGGTGCAATTTGAGTACTATAGTATAGATGATGTTCCTATTAAAGACATATTGTACTGCTAACTGTGGGATATAAGAAACGTGTGACCTCTCAAATGCTGTTTGACTCCAACTCCATCAGCCTCATTGAAGGTAGCCAATAATTAGGTATGATAGATATTAGAGCTGAACAAATTCTGGCTCCACCTTTAATATACTATTCTTAATATATTGGATCTCATTTTAAGTTATTGTGAGAAAATATAATTTTAAAATAAAAAGTGGAAAGTACTATAGTACAGAATGAAACTAGGAGTATATTGAAAGAATTAGTTAATATCAATATGTGAAATTTAGTTCTAATACAATGTCATTGTTTGCTGGTGAATGAGTACTCTGGCCATAACTCTACTTCCTCCAAATATTGTTATCTTCCCTCTTCCTTTTGGCATCTCTATTCTGTATTTGTTATCATTTCCCCATTTTGCTGCTGTTTCAACAGATTTTATGAGAGAAGTAGAAAGAAGAAAATTGACCATTGTTGTGGTATACATGCATTTACCAAAATTGGAGGTGAGGGGGAGATGACAATAATGGCAATACATGGAAGTAGCATTAAATTTTTAGCAATAGCATTAATATATCTTTTCACCTTTACCTGAACATATATGCAGATCTCCTCAGACTTTTTTTTCATCCTGTGCTTTTACTCTCATACATTGTAAAGCTTTGCCTTCTCAACTTACTACCTGCCATTTTCATTTCCTATGTGGTAAAATAAATTTCCATCAAGTTTTCAAACCATCACTTTTAACTGTTTCTCCTGGTTATAATCTCTTATAGCAACTATGCAGAAAAGGACAGGACAGTAGAATGCATATCCGTTAGGAGAATCATTATTTTACTACAAAAGTTGTACTATTTATGTATTTATGGAATTGTGTTTGTTATGGAAATTTTATAAGGTCTTATATGTTTTTGGTAATGTTTACCCTGTTATATAAAAAATAAACAGTTATTCTGTTTATTTTTGTTTTTCATAATTAACACTGCTGATAATTTATCAAATTTAAATTTATTTAAATTTATCAAACTAAATTTATCAAAATTTAGTTATTCTCTTTAGCATTGAGAGGAATAGATATTAAATTTTGTAAAATTATAATGTTGAATATTATCAGAGTGCTTCATACTTGAATTATTAAATGAAATAAACCATACAGTATCTTTGGGAACATATTCCCTAGAGGTTTTCAAAAGAATATAAATATCTCTTTAGCACTTCTGTATGTAGTATGGCTTTTCTTTTAAAGAGAAAGAGCTTTCCAATTGTTATTCCACTCCATAGTGGTAGATTTTCTATCAGTGTTTTCTCTTCCTCAGTCTCTATACTGATTTTAACAAGTAGAAATGTTATAGTGCTGACATTTGATTGTTTTAATTGCGATCTTTACCTCTAAAGTAATTGATACTTTTTTGTTTTTCCGTAAACTGAACTTTTTACAACTTTTTATTGTAACTGGATTTTTTAAAGTGACATGGTTCAACCTCAGAGCTTCTCTGTATGCTACAGAATAACATTTGCATAAATCAAGAAATACTTTTACATAACAATAACCAGAGAAACTGAGATACTTACAGTTTGGGTATGTTGATAAATTTATAAATATTATTTACTATATTATTTGATGTTAAATCTATTTTTTGTTGTTATTTCTAATATGCTAAAAAGCTTGAAATATACAAGAATAATTTTACATTAAAAAGAAAATTTAAAAAATCTTTATCTTGAAAGTTGATTTATGGCTTTCTCATTAGAGTTATGTTAGATTGGTATCTGAGACTTTCCCATATTAGAAAGTGCTATGTGAAATTAATTCTTGTTCATTATAATATGATTTTAAATTGTGTAGTTTAAGATTATATTGACATAAGTGCATTTTAAGAACTAATTCTAGTGTTACTGAAATTTGAGTCCAATGTATATATATTATATAATGCATTTATTATATAATATAGAAATCTAAATTTATACTTTAATTTTGAAAGATAAAAGATGCAGTATTGTGGCAAAAATATAGCATTACTTTTCCAAGCTTATGATAACAGAATTGGTCGTACATCTGCTCATTGAACTTGCTGGAATTTGTATTTACTACTCTTTAGTCTTAAGAAAGTATTACTGGAGAAATATTCATAGTACCAGTGTATTTTTTTTATTTTGTGAGTCTACCATCTTAATTTTAAGCCATTAATTTGTTTTACATGTGTATGCATGCATATTTACATGCATTACGTATTGCTTGATTGGCATTAAATTCCATTAAGTTCCAATGAGGAAGATAAAATTTAGTTTTTCAGGCTTTTTCTATTTAATTTTATATTACATTACATTTGTTTATTTATTTTTTTTGACTGTTTGGTCTAAGGCTTGTTGAGGTTGATTTGCTCCTGAACTGCTTTGTTCCCAGACATTGCCATCATCCCCAACTACCACCAAGTCCTCTCCATCTGATCCCATGACCACCTCCAGAGCTAATCAGGTATAGTATCATTCTATCATCTACACCATATTTTTCACAAGTGGCTTGCAAACTGGAGAAAAAGATATGGTGGGTTGAGGTTTTATTTATTCATTTACACTCATAATCATAAATATTGAATGCTGTTGCTCAAATAATATCATTTTAGCCTGATAAATAACTCAAATTCATTTTTATCAACATGGCATGTGACTTATGAGGTTGCAATCTCATTGCTTATATTCACATTTTATTTCATCTGAACAGCAACTTTTGGGGTTGCATTAGAGATGCTAAATATCTCTGAAGCCTCCAGAGTATAAATAAAATGCAACATGAGACTTCTAGGGCTTTATGTGTTTTTCAAGGGGATTTGGTACTTGATAATAAAGAGTATACCTTATATAGAATAATTTTTTGTAGTAGTAACACTATGTATACAATGGGGGCGGGAAGATGAAAAAACTTCATTTTTAAAAAAGCAGATTTAAGGTTGCAAATTTTAATAGGTTTTTGACCCCTTCAAAAAACTTGTTTTATATTTATAATTAAAGTAAAGATGATGTAAAAATTTCAACTGTGAAGTTATGGTATCTTTTATTGTAGGTCTTATAATTAATATTTATCTTTATTTAAAGTAGATTAAATTTGCTTCGTTTGCTAAACAAGAAAGCTGTGATTCCAGATTTTCATAATATAGAAGATTGGAAGGTCTATTGTGTTTCTTACGGTGAACGCTTGAATGAGGAAAGTGAAATTAAATCTGTATTTGCTTTTCTACTTATGCAAATGGAAAAGTAAGATAAGTGCAATAAAACTGCTTTTTAAGAGAGAACTTAAATAAATGTGGGCAATAGAATAGATACTGTTCCATTCCTTGTCCTTTATGTCCAACTTGTGATGTATTTCTATGGTTCCCTGGTGTCTAACTCCAAGGAACCATTTGATACTGTGAAACAATCCCTAGGGTTCATTGCTTGAGGGTGAATAAACTGAAATTAAATCCAAGCAAGATAGAAGTACTGTTAGTATAATGTGTTTTTTGTTTTATTTTGTTTTCTGGAAGGAATTCTGTTTCCCTGAAATAACATATCTCTGTGTCCTGGGTATTCTTAATCCTAACCTGTGTCTGGGTTTCTAGATGCCAATAGTGACAAATTATGTTTAGGTATTAGCTGGATTCATTCTTCAGCTAGTCTGAGCTGGCAACAGTTATCCATGCCTTGTTACATCAGAACTAGATTTCTGCAGTGCACTCATTTATACAATAGGAATTGTTGTGTTACTCAGAAATGCAATATGAGAACAATATTATAACTAATTGGAAATATATGTACCGGTTGCAAGTATTTTTTTTTCAGGGCACAAATTAAAGTGTACTTTTATCTTTTATAATAATAGATTTAAGATCTCGCTGCAAGAAGGATTATGTCTGTTTTTATGAAACTTTGTAGAGGTGAACTCATTCTGAAAATACTCGTTCAGATTTACAGAAAGTCTTTCCTATATCACTCCTGAACTGTAGAATATCATCTTTAAAAATGGGTTTGGTTTACCTCTCCTCTCTCTTAGAGTGGTTTTCAAGACACACTTCTTTAACTAAAATGTTTTCATTAATATTGTACTACATATGTCATTTTAGCTATGTTTAAATTGCATTTAAAAAGAATAATTAACATATTTTTCAGAGTATAAGACGCACCAGAATATAAGATGCACCTTAGTTTTTGGGAAGGAAAATAAGAAAAAAAAATCTGCCTACCAGGTATTCATCTGGCTAGTTCTTAGCCTGGTCAGATTCAGCACATTAGTTTGCTCACTGGTTTTGAGGTTGGGGCTTGTTGGGGCTAAAAAACCGCTTCTAAAGCACAGCTGATCGTCGGAGGGAGCAGCAATTAGAAAAGCAGGCAAAGCACGGAAGATCACTTAGCTCGCATTGGGGCTGAAAAACAGCTTCAAAAGCACAGCTGATCGTCAGAGAGAGCTCCAGTGAGTAAAGCAGACAACGCGCCGAAGGGGTACCAGCTGTTCCTGATATCCATTTTGGGCACTGCAAGTCATGTTTTCAGCCTCTAACGCATTGCGTTTTCGGACCACAATTGGCAGCGATTGTGCTTTGGCAAACCTCACCATCTTGAAGGGCTGTCAAATGGAACATTAGGAGGCTGAAAATGCAACACACAGAGCCCAAAAACACAAGCCATTTTGGTGGCAATCTCTGCAGCCAGGAAGAGGACGTGCAGAGGCCAAAGGGTGGGAGCTGGCAGATGGGTGGGGTTACATTCAGAGCATAAGATGCACCCAAATTTTCAGCCCCTTTAGGAGGGAAAAAGTGCGTCTTATACTCTGAAAAATACAATAGTTTTTTTTCTTTTATTGCTGCTAGTGCCCCAAGAGTCTTTTCCCAATTTGAAAAATGGGATATACAGGTACTCCTCATTTAAATTCTACTCGTTCATCACTTGAACTTACAGTAGTGCTAAAGAGGACTGGTCCTGATAGTTGCGCCAATACAACGTCCCCACAGTCATGTAATAGCAATTCAGAACCTGGCTGTTAGTTTACAGTGATGACATTAAACCATCCCTCATTTCCACCTTCACTGCTGATGTCCAACAAGCAAAAGTTAATGCAGAAGCCAGCAGGTCGCAAATGGGTATCAAATGACTGTAGGACACTACAACCACATGGGATTCACATGGGTGTTGTGCTTGTAATTCTTGATGAGTGTATCTAGCCTTTTTATGTACACTGAGAGTATATGCACCAAAGACAAATTCCTTGTGTGTCCAGTCACACTTGGCCAATAAAGAATTCAATTCAATTCTATTCTATTCTATTAACAGCAACTAGGTCTGCCAAAACTGCAGTCTTAAGTAAATGCAGTCCCATGATGTTATCTTTTATAACTGTGTTGTTTAGTGATGGAGTTCTTGATCCCAATTACCCAATTCTTAAGCAAGGACTGCCTGCCAATCTAAAAACTGATTTTGTAATGCTAAAGCACTTTAAAATTATTATTTATATTAATCTACCTATTGTAAAAATACAATTAAATATCTACCTTATTGCATCTTATGTCATGACATTAATAAATAACAGAATTCAATGAAGAATCAGCAAAATTTACAAAATATTTAAGAATGAAGGCAAATATACCTGTCCCAGGATAATGTTGCAGAATCCAATCTGGGTTGTTCACCAGGACCAGAGATTTTGACTTCTGAGTTTTTGATTCGTGCTGGGGATCATTTTAGGGAACTTCTCTCTAGCAGAGTATGTGTGTAAGCATAAACACTGTGTACAGATTACAGATTATAGCTTTTCAGAAATACTCTTATATTCTTATATACTGTATTATACGCTAATACAGATATACCTCTTATAAATTACTATATTTATAATTTATAAATATAATTATAAATAATTACAATGTAATATTTAGAATAACTTAAATGAACAAATCTTTGTACATTATACTATATCTTTGTACATTATACTATATCTTTGATATCAGATGTTCCATACAGCTGTCTCTGGAAGGTTAATAACAAAGGATATAATCACCTAGGAATTCTAAATCAGAAATTTTAAATTAAAGTCAATCCGGAATTTTAAATTACATAAAAAAGAGTTTTTGAGTTTACTTTATTAAAACCCTTAGTAAAGATTAATTATCTCATACTTCTTTCACTATCAGGACATTAAGTTAGACTTCAAAAATCGTAGTGTACAATCATGCCTTTGTCACAACAGTTTCTCTCCACTTATCAGGATAGGAATTCTGAATAATTTATATTACAATGGTCGTGCTTCACTGAAAGCTGGTGTGGTGTAGAGATTAAGGTATCGGGCTGGAAACTGGGAGACTGTGAGTTCTAGTCTAGTCTAACATAGTGACTTTGGACCAGTGACTCTGACTCAGTCCTAGGTAGAAAACAATGGCAAATCACATCCAGAAATACCCAAAAACCCAGCAGGAGTCATCAGTAGTGGCATTGAAGGCAACCTGCCTGCCCACCTTCAAAAATCCTGCTTCTTCAACATTTATTTTTTTCAGATAAAATTAATACTGTTATTTTAATCCATTGTGACTGTATGTGAGGTGGATTGCATGTGTTTGACTATACCAGAAGATACCATGTGCCCATATCTTGACAAACAGATTGTCTCAGTGGAGGTAAGGAGAATAGAATACAAAATCAAAGGATTATTACTAAAACATATCAAGTGCTATAAGTAGGAAAAGATATGGTGGGCGAAAGGTCTAGTTTTTTTTTTTAATTTCATCATAAACATGGAAGAGTGGTGTTTCTACACCATAAAGTAGAAGAAAGATGTGCTTAGTCATGTGCTTCAAATGATTTTGAAATTTTCTAATTCTATATGGTATAGTTTTCTCAATTTGCTATCTGCCTAGCTTTTCTGAAATCAGTAGAGAATTCTAGTTGTATATTAAAAGTTCTGAAACATGTCACTGCTGAACATTTCTAGGCCTCAGATAATCTTGATTTAATATTCTAGTCCTTATAAAATATGTCTCAGTTCCACAATAAGGAATGCAGTAGACATATTTAAAATACCACCAGTGGGAAAATCATGACATTAGGGGTGTTTGAGTATGTACTGCAACTTAATTCTGTATCAGAGAAAGATCATTTAGACTAAAACACTAAAGATAATTTACACATTTTACTCTAATCTAAATATGACACAGTTCTGAGATTATCATTTCACCTCAAAAGAGGCAACATTTTACCACCTGTCCAAATGCTTCTTTGATTTAGGGTTAATATCTGAAGCAGACAAAACTCAGCTTGTCAGTCCTTCCTTTCCCCAGAATACTCTTTATTTTAAAAAAAAATGTCTGCAGTAAGGATTGTTTGTTTCTTTGGAGAAGGATGGGCTGTGTGGATGGGATTTTTTTCTCTTGAAATGAATTAAGACTTTCACAATGGTTTAGGAAATCAAAATATATTTGGGGCATCCATTAATTTTCTAGATGCTAAGGACATTATTTTATTCTAGCTGACACTAAAGGGTTCATTTTAAAGGAGATTATTTGTAGATCAGGGTTGAAATGAGGGGTCTTTGGTGCTCTCTGAGTGAACTCTCTGGTGAACTCTCTCTTGGTTGTCTTGCAGACATTTCATTACCCAAACTAGATAACACCATCAGTGCTAGTGATGATGATGATGTTACCTACTTTAGGTAATGAAATGTCTATAAGAAAATAATAAGCTCAGAGAACACTAAAGACTCTCAGGATTCATTTTAATAGTATTACTACTACTTCCTTCTGCAGGAGAATGAAGGAGATACTGTTGGGATCAATTTTAATAAAGTGCTGGGGAAAGTATTCCAACAAGTCTTTCAACAATGCATCAATTGCCAATGTAACCAAGATTATCTACCTTGCTGCTGGCCATCCTCTTCTTTTTCTTCCACTGGTAATAGTTGTTTTTTTTTATTTACATTTATATCCCGCCCTTCTCCGAAGACTCAGGGCGGCTTACAGTGTGTAAGGCAATAGTCTCATTCTATTTGTATATTTACAAAGTCAACTTATTGCCCCCCCAACAATCTGGGTCCTCATTTTACCTACCTTATAAAGGATGGAAGGCTGAGTCAACCTTGGGCCTGGTGGGATTCGAGCCTGCAGTAATTGCAGGCTGCTGTGTTTTAATAACAGGCTATCTTACAGCCTGAGCCACCACGGCCTTTTTAGTACCAAGCACTTACGTTTCCTTTCCATAAAATCCTACAGATTTTTTTTAAATATGAGGAACACAGTGATATATGCCTTCTATCACTTGGGAACTATCCCATCCCTCAAGGAGAAATATATCATCAATCAGATCCATCCCAATCTTCATAGTTTTCATATTGTAGGATGGGAAAGGCAGACAGCAGCCTTCAATTATTTTGTTCCATTCATCAAATTGTGCAATTTTAAATACATCCTCAATAATATGATTAGATAATGGAATAATTTCATGTATCTTTGATTGTGTCACAGCAAAGGCAAATAAGTAGACATGAATATGAGTGACTGAAATGTGATGCAACTTTCTCATAGCAACCTTTTCCTTATTCAAAGGGTAATATTTCATTTTAAAATTTAAAATATTTATTTTTATTCTATCTAATAGTTAGTTGGATTGCAAATTTACCTCAGAGCATTGAAAATATAACATAGTAAATGTGCTACCAAATTCTACTATATCAGTGACATTTTAAAAAGTTCATTATGGGTACCAGACAAGACTTTCTAAAAGTAATTTCATAAATAATGTTTCACTATTGAGAAGGTATACCATTTTCTAGTCATCTAGAATTTCTTTGCAGGATAATTTTCTCCACGTAGATTAGCAAAGATGATTATCTGTGAAAATTGGATAAACTTGGATAAATAAAGCTTTTTTAAAATTTTTCCAACTTATTTCAACATACATTCATTTTAACAATATTGATAAAGAGGATATAGTATAAAAAGTATCATTTTAAATAAACATGAATGCAAATTTTGCATGTGGAAAAAGTAACTGTACCCTTACATTTATCACTACCTGAAATATCTAAAATTAGAATTAGGGGCACCAGAAGAGGTGCAGATGATTAGAATATCATTAGAGAGGGTCTGGAATCTGTCTTATTTAAATCTCAGGCATTTAATCAATCATTCCACTGTCCAGAAGATCATTTACAAGTGGAAAAGTTTTCAAATTACTACCAATTACTGGTCCTGGTCAGGCCAACCAAAAAGTTCAATCAAAGAGCAGAGTGTAAGGTATTGAAAGAACCCCAGAATATCATAATGTGACTTAAAGGTAGCTCTTGCTACTGTCTAAGTGCAGGAGTCTACCAGTAGAAAAAAACCTTCACAAGCTAAGTCTATGTGAGAGGTACTAGAAGGAAATATTTTACTGTATGGAAAGAACAGCAGGGCAAAACTGAAGTTTGCTAATGAACAGCTAGGCAAAGACTGGGATTTCTGGAACAAGCTACTCTGGACATACAAGGCAAAGATAAAGTTATTACACCATATTACCAGCAGAAGAAGAAAAAATAACAGCATTTCATCAAGAGGAACTGCTTTTACTTATAGAACATGTTGATGGAAATGTTATGATTTGGAACTGCTTTGCTGAACATTCACCATCATAGAAGCCACTATGAATTCTTCATTGTAACAGAGGGTGGTGAGGATAATGTTAGACCATCACTAAATTGAAGCTTAATCAAAAATGGAATTTATAACATGATAATAACCCTAAACATTCCCGTAAATCCATCAAGAATGGCTAAAAAGGAAATGTCAAAGAGATTGGTAGACAATTATAAGAAATACCTATTATGAGTTGTTTCTGCCAAGGGGTCACAATGCAAGGTATTAAAGCCAAGGGTGTACTTACTTTTTCCACAAAAGGAAATTGGGTATTAGTTAATTTTCTATTGAATAACTGATTTCAAGGTCAATTTTCATAATTTTTTGGTTCACATACAGCACCTTTCTATACTGTTCAAATAAAGGTAAAATATTAATATGCCAATTATGTTAAAAAGGGACAAAAATTTATATGGAGTATGAATATTTTTTGACATGATGGTACAGTGGCTGGTGAATATATGTCAGAATTTCACAGAGTTTTTTTTTTTTTTGTCACTTATTACACTGTGTATGATATGAACATACTGTGTTCAGATACACAACTTCCTTGGTCATTCTTTTTTTGGTTCATCTTTCTGTTGAACTCATTGTTTGATCTCATTACTCATTCACTTATGTTTAGACTGGAAAATTTTTGAAATGACAGGCAACATGAAGTTGGGAAATTTTATAAATCGAATTTAACAATTCAATATAATCTTGAGATATGAGAAAAATATTTTAAAATAGTTAACAGACAAATACAAATATGTTTATGTAACAAAAAAAAAATAGATGTGCAAGATGAAGTTACCTGGCTTGATACTACTATTTAAAAAAAAGGTTTTGGGTGCAAAAATATGTATTTCCAGAAAATGCAGCCACACACATTTTTTTTATTACACTGATTCACAAAACTATCAGGTTTAGTAGAGTTACAGTATTAAAAACGCATGATACATTTTTGTACATAGTAAATGTTCATTCCAAAGTAATAATTGATTGAACAAATAATGGAACTAAATTGAACTTGAAAATAACCAATTTGAAAGAAAAAGAAATATTCATCTTTGCCTTTTGATTTAGTGAGTTTGACAAGAAATGTAGTACTTTCATTCCATTGTGTTATAAAAATATGTCCAGCAGGTTACTTTTTGCAAAGCCTGTTATATTTATTTATTTTATTTATTTATTTATTTAATCATATTTATATACCGCCCTATCTCCCAAGGGACTCAGGGCGGTTTACAGGCACTAAAAACAGATAAATAGAATATAAATACAATATAAAACATTTAAAAAACTTATTCTAAAGCCCGTCCAATTAAAAATAGAAATAAAACCCAATTTAAAACCCAAAATTTAAAATCTAGCTCAGTCCTGCACAATTAAATAAATATTGATTTAAGTACCATGTAAATATGCTAACAGATATAACTATTCACAGATCTACCAGAATCTCTCCAAGTGGAGACTATTCAATCATCAGTGATGACTAGTTTATGCTTGCTACACATTCTAGGGGCAGGAAGCTGGAAACCAGCAACTATACTGAAACAGTGTAACATAATCACTTCTGTGAAAATAGACTTGACCTCTTGCCAAATACTGCTGATATTTAGATAAGAATACAAATGAAGAATCTGTACCCTCACATATATATCCTACTAACATAATAGAAACTAAACATTATAAATGCATAAGCTTTACTTTGATGTGTATCAATTTCATATTAGGAAAGGATATTTATAATGTTTAGTTAGAGTAACTAAACATTTCATGTCTATATGTTCACTTTACTACCAATTACAATCAAGTTACAGTATTTAATTTTTCCAAGGTTGTTATTATAGTATTAACAAACTATATTTAAAGAAATCTGTTTTTAAGAATTGCAAAGCTCTTTCACAGACGAAGAAAATATATTTATACAGAGCTAGAGCTACACATTTCTCCAAAAGATGAAATGGTAAAGGTTGCTGCTACTTCTAAGTATAGATGAGAAATTTTAAATTGAATATAGTATTTTTCCCCTTGGGGGTCTTTCTTTCCTTTTATATTCTTTAAAAAATATGTTATCATAAAAGTATAAAAGAAAGGTATCATATTAATATTAGATATGTTCACTGCCTTGACTTATTTATACAAACAATAAAGGCAGAATATAAATAAATATTTGTAAATGAATCTGAACATGCCCACTTGAGACATTTTGTATTAGGATAGGAATTGTCATCTTGAATTGCCTTTGTGCTTGAGGCTTTTAAGTTTTTGGAGGCATGTTTAACTGTTCTAAAGAACCTATTTAGAAGTGATTTATATCTATAATGTGGCACAGATACAAGCCTGACGTTTTCTTTTAACTCTTGTTTAAATTGTTGCTTTTCTTCCTTTACCAAGGCTAACTGGCATAATTTATTCTCAGATTATGGATGAAACTTGAATTCTTAACAAGAAAATAGATGATGATGATGATGATGATGATGATGATGATGATGATGATGATGATGATGATGATTAAAACATATATAAAAAGTTATTCAGCTGAGATGCAGTAATTCTTATTTTTTTAAATCTAACATACTGTTTTGTACAGTGTCACATCTAATTTATAAAGAAAGCTCATGAGTATAATCTAAATATAATATATCTTTTGTATTTTAGATATTACTATGCCTTGCTGCCTTTGAATCTGAAAACTCACTATACTGTTATGATAAAAGCTTAGCCCTTGGTAGATTCATTATTAATGACTTTGTTTAATTCATTTCAAATGTCATCTGAATAAGTGGCCTCATTTTTTTTTTCTATCAGTAATCCCTATCAAATAATGATTCAATGCATGGGTAGTATATTTTTGTATTTGTTCTGAATGTATGCACATAAACTTCAAAACTCTGGTATTAACCCTTATAATGAATCAACAAATCTGATGGTACTGGTATTTAATGCCAGATCACTCCACAATAAAATAGTGTGCTGAAAACATTTTGGGATAGAGTTTGTAGGGACCAAAGACCTCTTGATCAGTTCCGGAAATGAAAGCATTTTTCATAGATAATTCTCCATCTTCTTCCTAATCATTTTTTGTGAATAGAAGATACCACTTCCTTTAATAAATGCAGTTACTATTAAACTGCTGTTATTAGGAACTTTTCCTAATACTCACTCACAATCTGCCTACCTACAGCTAAATCCATTATTCTGTGTAATGTCCTCTGGAACAAAAGAAAACACACCATCATATATTGTTGTTAATGTTGTCATATTGCCCAATACCACCATCACCACCCATGCCATCAATAAAATACCCAGTTCTTTCAATCTGTCTTCAATGGATTTTTTTTACCTCTCTGATCAAATTTGTTGACTTTCTCTGATGAAAGGGGGTAAAGTGAAACAATTTCTCCCTGTCATTTTGAAATTATATTTCAATTGATGCATTCTAAATTAGAAATGCTTTTTTTTTTTTTTGCAGGCCCATCATACTGCTGACTCATATTAAGCTTGTAATTAATCACAATTCTAAGCTTTTCACACATACTATTACCAAGCTCACTTCATTTAATTTTTTTCCTAACTATAGAAGCATATATTTGTCTCTGTTTTTATTCTATTACTTTCAGTCCACTGTCATAACCTATCAAGATTATTTTGAATTTTAGAATATTAGGTAGCCCATCCATTTGTGTGTTATCTGTAAATTTGCATTTTTCCCACTTCTTAATGCAAGTCATTGCTGGTCCTAAAGTAAAGCTTTCATCACCCCCACTTAATATCATTGTAGTTTAATGAAAAAACTAATGATGAAACCCTTTGAATATGAATTTCAAATCAGCTATTGATGCACCCAATAGATATACTATCTAAACTATATTTAGCTATCTTGAACACTGCAACTTTGGAGTTTTTTTCCCAACAATGTGAAGCCCAAACCCATTTTAGCTCAGCAGCCAGGCTGGGCACACTTCATCATCAGCAGAATTAATAAGATAGCAAAGGACCACTGAGGAAGTGGAGCACAGGTCTGCTGGGGTCTTCTGGCGTCTTGGAGTGCCAGGGTACCTCAATGTTGTACCCCTATATTGCAAGTGTGACTGTGGTTGGGACTGGACTGTGCTGAGATGGCTGCACTTCCAAGAACGTGGCAAGCAGCCACAAAGCCACCTTATTAATGGGCTGCTTGCTGCCCCTGCAGAATGTAGGACAGGCAAAAGGACAGAGAGGGGGAGAAAATAGTCATTTGGGGAGACATGGAGACAATTCCTCATCTTAGTGAGCGTCGGGTTTAGGAGGCACCAAATCCAGAGTGGTTTGCATTGGGTTGGATACTAGATTGATGACTTGCAATTCTTGAGCTTTACTAGTCAAATGATGCAGTCACGTGGCATCTCACTTTACGACCGCATCATTAATGATAGCAATTCCATCCCAATTTTCATGAGTTTGTGACTATCTCTATTCTGTGCCTACACTGTATGCCTACTTTGGATGGAAAGCAGCAAAGTGGTCATAAGGCTACAGAAAGTCATAGCAGTTTGATCAATTATTGTTATGTAACTGTTGTATTCTTCATTGTAACTATTTTGTGAATATGAAATCTCCTAACATCCTAATTTTGTGAGAAAGTAAGCAGAAGATTCTCTGAATTCCAAGTGCTCCAATCAGCCATATAAATTTAGCAGCCTCACAGTGCAGCTTTCTTACATTAATACAATAATTAATAAAATAAATAAATCCGTATAGAAAGAAACTTGAAAAGTTCTGACGTACATTTTAATAAATTATTCAGCTGCTCTTTTATATGTATTAATAACATGGGATTTAACACATCTAATTGCATGCTTCTGGTGTCTGAGAATCTGCCAAGAAAAAGATATTAGCAGCCCTGATGTTAGGAAATCTTTAAATTGCTCATAATTAATGATGTGCAACGAATAAATGAAATAAGGCTCAGTTGGCTAATGTGCACACTATTGGAGCAGATAATCACTTCATACAAGCACAAATGGTATCAGAACCGTATCTTCTTCAAAACATTCTTTACTGTTAGAGTATCTCTCATCTGCCATTGCGTATCTGGCTTTCTCAGTAGATCTACCAAGTCCTACATTATAGTATGAAGAAAACAAATAAACAGAAGACTTTAACTAAGCACAATTAAATTTTACCAATCATAGTTATGAAATAGCTACATTATAAAAAGAGAAATACAGATACATTTATGACCACCATTTAGAGTTTTTCTACATTTTACACGAAAGAGAAAGGCTACCATTTAGTGTTTTTATACTTCTGTATCAATGTTTTTGTAATTACATAAATCCTAAAATCTGTTATAGTGTAGTAAAAAATCTAAGCCAAAAAAACTAAAATATTTTATGGATATTAACTTAGAGAATGAATTAATGATTATTTGTTCATCTATATAGATGATACCTAGGACTTCACTTACAAGGCTAAAATGTCTTCATGTTCTGATCATTTCACTTTGCTTTCAAGAATAATTTTGCTCTATTTCAATCTCCATAAATTGTCTTGTTTTATCTCAAGTGCTTACAATTCATTAAGATTTAATTATTTTTGTCTTTAAATAATTGCAGCTTAAACTTTATGTTCTCACCTTATCCAACTTCATGTCATAGCAGAAGAACTGGGAATTGAGGAAAGAAAAGAAAGAAAATGTCATATCATTTGAGAATCGTTATCCTTTGTAGACAGGAAGAGCCCATAAAGGAAACATCCCAACCTACCAAGACTGCAGTTCATCTAGAACAGGGGTGTCCAAACTTTTTGAAATGAGGCCAGATTTGGTGAGGTGAAAATGTGTGGGGGCGACCATTCAGCTTGACATTCTTTGAACTATTAACACTAAATGCAAATGAACTATTTTATGAAAAACTAAACAAATAACTGCACTAATGTGAAGTTCGTACCTCACCATTGTGGCATTTTCATTTGACTCATAGGCTCTTGTGAAAAAGCGCTGCTGTGCCGTTAAAGCAGCTTCCAGTTCCTTCCATTTTTTGTCGCGTTCGTTCCCAGTTAGCTTGTTATAGTTAGCATGTTTCATCTGGTAGTGCCTCTTGATACTGAATTCCTTGAAAACAGCCACAGTCTCTTGGCAAATTAGGTAGACACAGTGTTTTTGTATTTCAGGGAAAAAATACTCCAATTTCCACTTGTCCTGAAAGCGGTGTCCCTTGCTGTCAACTTTCCTTTTTTTAGTTACAGTCACCATTTTAGAAATGGGCACACAAGCTCACAAGGGCCTCACGGTGAGAGTGTTGACTCAGGTCTACTGCCATCTTCTGGCTGAGATGCTTTGCAGAGCAGGGTGGCTATGGAGCAGGAAGTAGCAAGGGACAGCTGTGGGAACCACTGTGTGGTGAAGGGAAAAATGCCAGCCAGCAGGGATGAGTGACAGGCTGAGCCGGCAGGGAGAAGAGGCTGAGGGCCACTCAAAATTTGAACACGGGCTGCAATTGGTCCCTGGGCCAGACTTTGGACAGGCCTGATCTAGAAAGTGGCTGTTAATTTTTTTTTGTTAACTATTCCTATTCCTCTTTTAATAGAAGCCCAACATAGCAATGTACTAGATTAAGGTTTCTTCACACATACTTGAATACTTGCATCGTGATGGCAAGTTTTATTGTGTTACATGAAGAGATGATCAAAAGTGATTATAGTACATGAGAAAAAAGATGGCAGAAAAGTAAGTTATGAAAAAAGAGTGTAATCAATGAAAAAAAGAATCTGGAGGTCAAAAGTGTGTACGATGTTGACAGAGAACGGAAAATCAAGAATACTAAGGGGTCTTTAGTGCTCTCTGAGCTTGGTTGCTTTCTTCCAGACATTTCATTACCCAAACTAGGTAACATCAGTGCTAGTACTAGCTAGTACTGTATCATCATATACACTAGTAACAGTACTGATGATGTTATCTAGTTTGAGTAATAAAATATCTGCAAGAAAACAATCAAGCTCAGAGAACACCAAGAACCTCTAATTTCAACCCTGAGCTACAAATATTCTCCTTTATTGGCAAGAATACTAAATAAGTAGGGGAAACACTTGAGCAAAAATTGCAATGAAGTTTTCAATTAATTGAAATTAAAATTGAACTTAAAAACATAAATCCAAGAAATGAGATTAATAATGTCTTGGACAATATTACATAACATAACATAACAACAACAGAGTTGGAAGGGACCTTGGAGGCCTTCTAGTCCAACCCCCTGCCCAGGCAGGAAACCCTACACCATCTCAGTCAGATGGTTATCCAAGATTTTCTTAAAAATTTCCAGTGTTGGAGCATTCACAACTTCTGCAGGCAAGTCGTTCCACTTATTAATTGTTCTAACTGTCAGGAAATTTCTCCTTAGTTCTAAGTTGCTTCTTTCTTTGATCAGTTTCCACCCATTGCTTCTTGTTCTACCCTCAGGTGTTTTGGAGAACAGCCCGACTCCCTCTTCTTTGTGGCAACCCCTGAGATATTGGAACACAGCTATCATGTCTCCCCTAGTCCTTCTTTTTATTAAACTAGACATACCCAGTTCCTGCAACCGTTCTTCATATGTTTTAGCCTCCAGTCCCCTAATCATCTTTGTTGCTCTTCTCTGCACTCTTTCTAGAGTCTCAACATCTTTTTTACATCGTGGCGACCAAAACTGGATGCAATATTCCAAGTGTGGCCTTACCAAGGCATTATAAAGTGGCACTAACACTTCACGTGATCTTGATTCTATCCCTCTGTTTATGCAGCCCAGAACTGTGTTGGCTTTTTTAGCAGCTGCTGCACACTGCTGGCTCATATCTAAATGGTTATCCACTAGGACTCCAAGATCCCTCTCACAGGTACTACTATTGAGCAAGGTACCACATATACGGTACCGGTGCATTTTGTTTTTTTGGCCTAAATGTAGAACCTTACTTTTTTCACTGTTGAATTTCATTTTGTTAGATAGCGCCCAATGTTCAAGTCTGTCAAGATCTTTCTGTAACTTGAGCCTATCTTCTGGAGTGTTGGCTATTCCTGCCAGCTTGGTGTCATCTGCAAATTTGATGAGTTCCCCATCTATCCCCTCGTCCAAGTCATTGATGAAGATGTTGAAGAGTACTGGGCCTAAAACAGAGCCTTGGGGTACTCCACTGCATACTTCCCTCCATGTGGATGTAGTTCCGTTGAGGACTACACGTTGAGTGCGGTTGGTCAGCCAGTTACGAATCCATCTGGTGGTGGTGCTGTCTAACCCACATTTTTCTACTTTATCTAGTAGTAGGTTATGGTCTACTTTATCAAATGCTTTACTGAAGTCCAAGTAAATTATATCGACAGCATTCCTCTGGTCTACTAATTTTGTCATTTTGTCAAAGAATGCAATAAGATTAGTCTGGCATGATCTGTTTTTGACAAACCCATGTTGGCTTTTGGTTATTACTTTGTTTGCTTCTAGGTGTTCGGTGATTCGTTGCTTGATTATCTTTTCCAGAATCTTCCCCGGTATTGAGGTCAGGCTGATATTAGTATTTGTTCTTCATAGAAACAACTATCCTTGCAATGCTTTCAAGTTGCCAGCTGCACTATATTTAATGGTTACAATATTTTATTTTTGTGGTATATCCCAGCAGCAATTTCCGCATGTTGTGTCCCAGGTAATATAGAATGAATAATTAAATAGTTACTATTTAATAATGTTAAATATGATTTAAGATTTGGAGGCTATTTGATATATCAATTATCATACTATTAAATATAGAATTAAGAGGCCCAACATAATACATCCTATTAAATTTAAAATATGGATGATTCTTTTTTAACATTCTATAAACTATAAACAAACTATATCAGAGAATGAGACTTATAATTATGTTTTTTTTTTAAAAACGTAAGTGAAACATCAGTGATTTTCAGTTGTTCAGTCCTATGTTTAATGTAAAACTAAACCAAAGATGTCCAACTTCTCTACTGTAAATGGTACTCTTCCTTAGTAATATAGTAATTTTTAAGGCAAAACATTATATTTACTATTACAATTTTTATATACCACGTTCTGGGATGCAAACCTTAGCAATGCAGTTTACAGATCATAAATAAACAGTAGAAACTACAGCAACTATAAAAAATATCTCTTACAAACAGTTAATGGCAATGACTGCATATGGGGAATGTAGCTGGAATAGATTCAGAATTTTTTTTTTGTCTATCTTCTTCCTGCTGTTTTCAGCAAATCTTCATTTTCGGAAATTTCCAATAATGGTATATGTAGAAAGGAAGATAGTGACATGCTCATGGAGGCTGTCAAGCACAAGAAAATCAGAAAGTCCAGGCAATTCAAAATAATAAAGTTTTATTGCAAGCATGTGCTCTCTATAAGAATCTGAACAGCCAATGGTCAAACCAAATAGGTGGTAGATAAGAGTAAATGGAATTCAAGGTGGGATGGACTTAGATCTCTTGTGGGTATGAAATGACTCGATACTTATGACATGCTTGATCCATCATTTGGGCTCAGACTGGTCATCTCCTACATCAGGTCAACCACTTCAAATGTAGTGTGGGGGTGATTGGATGATCAGAATCTACTTTGTTAAAAAATATGCATTATTGCACATTGAAAAAGAGTAGCATTTTGATCAATAATCATAGCCATTAGGTTGACGTTAACTACCCAATCAGCCCATCTCCTCCAGAGAGAGAACAGATAGATATATTGTTATTATGTTAGACAAAATTATCACTCTTTGTCTGAAATAGCTGCAAGGGCACTATGTGAGAATGTGCAACATTTGGGTCTTTCATATCAAAAGGTTCACACAATCTATCCAAGGCCCTTTTCAACTGCAACTGTAGAGGAAACTGTCAATATTGCAACTATATTACAGAACCATCCTCATAGCACACACATTTGCTCTTTTGTATGGTTTATTTACACAAAATGCTGTGTCCTTATATTCTGCCGAAATTCAACAAATCACATAGACACTGTTTGTGGGTAAATATATTGTGCTATTGACATGAAAGTGATGCTGTTTATTATTAAAAAAAAGAGAGGGAAAACTCATTGTAAAGTTTTACAGACAGTTATATATTTTCAATTACTGATATGGAAAAGAAATAGAGATAAGCAATAGTGTATCGAAGTATAATAATAATTTTAAAGAGAAAATACAGAGTTCATTAAATTCTCAGGGCAGTTAACTAATGGGAAGTACTTTAATTTAGGAGAAAAAAGCATTACAGTTAAGTCTGTTCAACTGATAAAAATCTGAAGAGAGGGGATAAGCCTCTAACAAGCTCTGAATTGGCTCATTTCAAGATCTGCCTACTACTGGAAAGTCGAATAGCCTTTCACAAGTTTTCTTATTCTTTTTCAGCCACTTCTCTTCTCTTTCATTCCCCTAGGCTTCACTGTTATATTGGGTCAGTGACAGAACAGCAGCCAACAATTATTCTGTAGAATATTGTTTGTATCACTTTATCCCTAAAGGGATACCCTTGAGTATATCAACAGATTATCACATTTTCTGCTAAACTGCTATATTGCCTTCATTTTATTTTGTGAAAAATATATAAAGACTAGAATTTCTGAAATGTTGTTTGTAAAATGGTGATTTTTTAAAATAAGATTAATTTAGAAAAAAAATGATAACCTAAAATGTCATTTTCTAGTTTACTTTCCTAAATAAATTATTATTAAACAACTTTACATTATTTTCCAAAGTAGAATGGGAAATAATACCCTTCATCCCCCCCAAAAAATTAGAATAGTAGAAAGCAAATGAACTGTTGATGTTAACAATGTAATAAATCTTATATAAACAAATTAATATATTTATTTCATATTTAAAAAGATTGCACTAGTGACTCAGTAATTATGTGTGTGTGTGTAAAATAAATTCATTTATCAGATTAACCATAGAGTAACAATAATAGCAAAGGTTAAATGCATATTATTCATTTTGAAAGCCTTCATTGAAGAGCTTAGAATCACAATAGAAATATATTTTCAAATATAAATGCATATTTTAAAAATAGTTTATGGGCACAGAACATTTTACTTTTTTAAAACAGTGTTTTGATATTATAGTCTCCAAAATGTTCATTGCCATTGTCTTGCTAGACATCTGCTAGAGAGATGCAAGTGAGGCCAGAAAACTTCCCAGTTATTTTGTGTGTCTGTGCTTAGCAGGGAATAAACCTATGTAATGGATAGAGTAGGTAGGTAATGGTTTCTAAACATATCACGAGAGCACTGGATCTATAAATCATTGGCTCAAATTGGCAACGACCTTTGAGGTCCAGTATTTTTTTTCCTGCCTTTGATATTGGGTATTATGGGAAGAGAATCTTAGGAGACAATGGAAAAGAGTACTTTTTCCACACAATTTAATACTTTTAAAATTAAAGCAAATTAGATTACTTTAATTCTTGTGCTGTGGTAAAATCATTGTTAATTCACTTTCTTTCAAGTTTCCTGAAAACAGAAATTCTTTCTCACAATAAATGCTATGTATCTTTCATTCTTGAATCCAAACCTACAAAATGCATGCTTTTATGTTGCTTGGTTAATTAAGAAGACAGGAAAGCTGTGCATATGCATTTTCTTTAGCTATTAATAAATAATTGATTTTTTTGAAAAAGTCAAACAGTATTGACTTTTTTCATTCTCAAACACATGGAAAATATTCTAGGTTATCCATTGACATTCTTTTCTTTCATAAATCACTTGTCTACCCAACAAGTTTTTTTCCAATTTTTTGGGGGGATTGGGGTTGGGATGGCAATTGTGGCTTCTGTCCATTATCAAATATTTAAAATTGTGAGTAGATATTTATGAAGCCATCATGAAACTAACAAGAGAAATTAAGATGAAATTTGCTAATGCAGACAGTTTGCAAAATCATTAGCAATCGAGCAAATTGTAAAGACAAGAATAAAAGGGAATGGATGTGATGTGATGTGCCCAATTTTGGCTTCTCCCAGAGGATCCATAAAAAAGAAGGGAAGGGAAGGGAAGGGAAGGGAGGGGAGGGGAGGGGAGGAAGGAAGGAAGGAAGGAAGGAAGGAAGGAAGGAAGGAAGGAAGGAAGGAAGGAAGATCGAATAGCAATCAATCTCCAAACAACTAAACTTTTCCCAGCAATCTGATATTAGAAACCCTAATAGTGATAAGTGTTTTTCTCAGAAATAAACTAGACTTTAAAGGAGTAGAATATATAAACTATTCCTTTAATTTATGAGTATTCCCTCAACTCACAGGGAAGAACCTTTAAAAAGTTTGCATTCATTTATAACAAGATAAAATGTATGAACCATTTAATTAATAAAAACTTTACGTTCTCTGACTGGACAGATGAATAAGCATACTCATTTCACTTTAGCAATAGCAGTAGCACCTAGACTTATATACCACTTTACAGTGCTTAATGCCCTCTCTAAGCGGTTCACAGAGTCAGCATATTGCCCCCAACAATCTGGTTCCTCATTTTACCCACCTTGGAAGGATGGAAGGCTGGGTCAACCTTGCTCCTGGTGAGATTTGAACTGCCGAATTGCAGGCAGCTCACAGGCAGCAGAAGTAGCTTGCAGCACTGCACTTTAACCACTGTACCACCGAGGCTCATAAATAAAGAACTTCATGATCTCTTTTAATTACAAATTTTCAAAAAATGTTCAAGACCATTGTCTGTTCTCTTTTTGATAATCTTACCTAGATCAGGGGTCTACAAATTTGGCAACCCTAAGACTTAAAATTCCCAGAATTCCACAAGTCTAAAAGTTACCAACTTTGGCCCCTGCTATATATGATCTAGTTGGATCACAAATAGAGTAACTTTAATTAGTGAAAAACATTTCACAATGTAGTTCTTTAAAAAAAAGAAAATGTATCTATAAACAACTCTTCAGGTTTTAATGTTTTATTCATCAAAAACTTTGATAGTCAAAGAGAATCATTTTAAATAATTTGCTGGAATGAATATAGGCCATATAATTCTATGATGAAATTGCTGTTCAGCTAATTTATTTTTGGTTGAAATAGAGCATAACTTTTACAAATAGATTGTGCCACCACCAATTCCACAAAGCAGCAATAAAAATTAATAGATTTAGCTCGCTAGAGAATAACGTTTTTTAAAAAATCATGACAGGCATCATTTTCTAGAAACTTGTACTTTATTGTTTTTAAGACATTCAGTTGTTCTGAGAAAAAGCTGTTAATGCATTTGTTGGGAGAATTACAACAGATTATTGCTGATTTCGGAGTATAATGATGTTCTTGTTTAAAAATGGATTAAATATGGTTTTGAGCATCCACTTTTATTAAAAATTACTTTAGCAACTAAAATTGCATCGTCTCCTCATGGAGAACACCCTCTCTCAAGTTTTCTTCAGATGGCAAACAGTGACATTAGACATTCTGCTCTTAACCAGTCAATGTCTTAAAATATGCTACCATTTTGGCCTAAATATTTTTACCAGTCTTACACTAAATGTACGAATCTTGCCCTGGTTATCCATAAAGAAGAAAAAATAAATCAGAAATATACAGTATCCTTCTTAATAATGCAGTTTAGGAGGGGAAAAACAGTTTCTCTTACAAAGTAACAAAATCTAGTCAATCAATCAATGAGTAGCATTACCAGCAACTGTTTGACCATCTATGTCAAACAAATGTTCCTTAAGTGTGGCCTTTGCTAGCTTATAGCCCAGAGATAGTAAGTAACTGGGGGAAGTCCTAAGAGAGAGAGAGCTTGTTGTAAACTGCTTGTTTCTACCCACTTTGAAATCTGTCCTCTAATGTCAGTGGCATTAAGCCTATAGGGAAAAGTGTCAGCTTCAGTCAGTAGTGTAACACAGCTTGCCGTCACATAAAATAAATAAAACCACATATCACCTCCCATAGAGTAGAGTTTAAACTTCCAAGAACTGATTTCTGATATAGCCAACTGCTCTACAACTTTCTACTAATTTTGGAACAATAAAAATATATTCTCATAACATGAGTATTTTGGTAGAAAATTATGCCAATGTCATATTTTAATTCTTGATTTTGAAAAACTTAATTATACTGAATGCTTTTAAACTTAAATGAATGTTTGGGTACATTGTATAACAATATTTCATATCTGATCACATTTTATATTACCAAATGTGTGAATTAATTTTATATATTGCACATTGAGCTTTAGTACTTTGGATTCAATTTCAAAAGTGTGTGTTTGCACACGTGAGAGTACAAATGTAATACTTGTCTGGAGTTCTTCAGAGTAGCACACCTTTCCTTAAAATTTTATACCTGCTTCTGCCAGCTTCCATATATTCCCAAGTAATTATGTGGCTACTTTAATAAGATGCAGGCAAGTTCTTCATTTTCATCTCTGAAGTACTTTTTTGGAATAAAAACCAAAATATTGCACAGCCTTATTGTATATTTCACTGTGCAGGCAGCCACATTTATTATTATAAAAAATTGAAGCACATAAATGAAGCAATTCAGAATTCATCAGTCGCTTTTGCAAATGTAATTTGAAAGTTATGAAACATTAATGTGTGAAGTACAAAGTGCCTTTAGACCATGGAATAAAAACAAATGGAAGATACAGATTATATTAAAACTATGCATCAATATAGTGTGATTTCACTAGTCAAAATATGCTTATTACACAAAAAGTATTTGTATATTTATTTTGGGGGCAAAAATCTAAAATGTGCAAGAAAAAACATGAAAATGTACAATGTATGCACAAGGTTTATTTCTTTTCAAGTAGATATCAAATTATTCTAAATGAGATGCCCTCTTCACTCTCTTTTTATAGCATACAGAGATGGCAGTGGAAATATAGTTTTGATTCATTGTTTTTATTATTTCTACTTAAATGTATGAAATCTAACTTTTTGCATGGATTTGAATGATAGTGCTGTTTCATATGTGTAGGCAGTAAAAGGCACATTTGTTTTTCACAGTTGGAAAAAGCTTTCTACAGTTTGAAAGCTCTGTCATTTTTCAGTGTTTATCATAAATTTCCGAAGTAAAAAGCTGCTTAATGAGTTGCAATAAAAGGCCTCTCTCCCTTCCTTTTTTTTCCTGCTGGTTTTGTAGCTTCTGCAGCATCCACACCTTGTTAGTCAAATCCATCTTAATGCTGTGTATGGTAGTGATCTTACTCCAAATATGATCTCACTCCAAATGCTATCTATCCTAATAAGGGTACACAAAAAACAAGTGATTAATTTTAAAAGTGGGTAGAGGGTCACTTAGGATATTCTAACACTTGTCTGGGACAAAATTTAGAATAACTCAAGGGTTTCCACATTCCATCTGGAACAAAACTGTCTACATGTGCTGGCTAGAAGAAAAAATATGAACTCATAATAAGCACTTGCTGTCTACAATTCCACTTGGGACCAAAAGAAAATATTTAGAAAAAAATATTGGTAGCATTCATGCAACAGTGGCCTACAACTGTCTCCATTTAGACAAGGACATTGTTATCATCCACTCTATACTAGTATAAGATACTCTAGGTGAGACTTGGTTCTACAAACCCTTGAAAATCTTAAACCTAAGAATCTGATCCCTAAGAGAAATGTTCTCTAGAAGAAGTTAAAGAAGTTAGCTAGTATCAGTTCCACTACATCAGAGGTGTCAAACTTGCAGCCCAAATGCATCATGTGCTGGCCATGCCTACCCCCGTTTTAGCAAAGGGGGGAAAGGTGTGATACTTCACATGACGATAACTTGACGCTGCAAGTTTGACATCCCCGCACTACATAGACCAGATCAGGAAATCAATTCCACAAGAAGACAAACTATTTTTATTGAGACTGATTTTAAAGAATCTTCCAGGTGTGATGCCTCCTGCTCCTGCTTTTATAGTTCAGTGAATTAGGGTGGTATCTGCCTAATCTGCTTTTAAATCCTCCTGGACTTAAAAAAAATTTCCAGTCCCTTTTCTTTAAATAATTTCTACACATCTCTATCAATATTAGTGAATTAGAATAAGAATCAGTTTATAGATTTCCATTTAATGAAGAATAGGTTGACTCAGCCTTCCATCCTTTATAAGGTAGGTAAAATGAGGACCCAGATTGTTGGGGGGGCAATAAGTTGACTTTGTAAATATATACAAATAGAATGAGACTATTGCCCTATACATTGTAAGCCGCCCTGAGTCTTCGGAGAAGGGCGGGGTATAAATGTAAACAAAAAAAAAAAAAAAAAAAAAAAAAAAAAAATAGGCAATATATTCTTAATAAATTATATTGATTAGTAAAATCAAGTTTCTGAACTGTGTAAATCAAATAAGATGAAAAATAAATTATTACATGTCATTGCATTCAGTCTTCAAAGAATACTACAATAAATGTTTCGAAGCATTGGTAACAGATTATTACAGGACCTCAATAATTGCTTCAATAATCATATCAAAAAAATCTCAAATTTTGAAATGGCCAAGTTTTTAATGTGCATTGTGGTTTTCTACTGTACTTCCCCATGTTTCAAAGAACTTTTCCTAAAGATTGGAATGAACTTTAGAATATACAAAAAGCGAATAATGAAGTGTATTATGGGGAAAGATTTTTTTTTCCAGAAATTGGATAGAAAGTTTTACATATAAAACATGTAATTCGCTAATTCAAAGGATTCTTTGTATTTCTATCAAATATGTCTATATTTGGCTCCTGAAGAAGCTAAAATTATACTTACTAATTTGGATTTTTTTTTAATACTATCTAGCAAACATTTTAGGGGAAAGAATACACCTTTGTTATGCAATTTCTTTTGTGCTAACTACAGAACATAATCTCTGAATAGACAGGGAAACAAACTCTGACATTTATAGGAAAAAAGTCCAATCATTTTATTGACTTTGTTTTATTTTACATTTTCACTTAATTAATATCAAATATAATTGGTATAATTTGTCAATCATACATTTAATTACTTTATTCTGTTATGTTAAAATGTACAATTTATTAGCAATTTTGGTAGGCCAAAGAACCTTTGGCTCAGGCATCAAAATAGGTGGAAGAATAGAGAAATCAAGTTCATATTAAGATGTTTATATGGAGACTACACATTACATGGTGTAGAATGGTGGGAAAATAGAAATTAAATATATTAATTATGTATGTATCTGAGTTCTCTCTGTCTTTCATTCAGACCGGTCACCAATGCAACTGTGTTGCTATTAGAAGCATAGTATAGTACCTTGAGAATACTGTGACCACTTGCGGTGACACTTTAAAAATTGAACCATGTGCAGACATCTTTTAATAAATGTGATTTGTTCTGCCTACATTAATATGTATCCCAAGCTTAACTATGAAAAATAATATCCTAATATTTCCATGATGTCAAGAGTTATTGAAAGTCGGGTGGCATAAAAACTTCATAAATTATTACTCTATTGAGAATGAGCTATCCATAAAACATGCTAAAAAGATATAGGAAACGTGTTAAAATGGAAGATAGTCACTGTAGTATAATCTTAATTTAGATCAATGTAGTGAGCTAAGTCACATTTGCAAATTAGAAGAATGATTTGTTCTTGATTAACTCAAGTGTTATTGTTTTCAGAGGAAACTTAGTCCTAAGTACAGAGATTATGATCCATTTTATGATTTGCATACAATTTCAGCATGTGTTGAGCTACATCTTACATAATTGTTGTGTATTGATATACAATATGCTGCGTATAAGTATTCTAGGCCAGTTAATTTTAACACTAAATTCTGTGCAGTTGATTAGGAATTGAACAAATGTAATCACAACTAGCACGTATGTGAGAGGGGAACCTTTACCTTTACCTTAATCATAGATTAGATTTGGCACAGAAATTTCCTACATTATAGGAATTGCCTTCAATAACATTCTTCTGTTGGAAAATGTTTGTCTGGGCTCAAGCCCAAGTAGCATGTTGAATTCATACTTGCATACTTTATTCTGATTAGAGTGGGATATTGGTAGGTAAATATAAGTATCATACAGATATCACACTTTTCTTACTGAAATATAATTGCATAAAAACCATTTTTAAACCATGTGAAGCTATTTCAACATGAATAATTAAATTTCTTTAGTTTAAATCATTAGCTAAGAAAAATGAGAAATTACGTAGAGAACTATTTCCCCTGAGATTTGACACAAATCCCCACGTTTTCTTATTCTTTTTCATCCTAGATTATTTGTGCAGTTTATTGAGTATAAAGGATAACTATCAAGTAGGGGATTTTTGTTAGAAAATACCAGAATAATCATTTTATAAATAAATAATGACCATAAAAATAATGAACTTAAAATAATCGATTAGAGTAGATACATGTCCAATTACTTTTTCTTCCATTGAAAGGCTTGCTAATTCACTGAAGTATTTGTTTACAGAAATGCTGTTGAGTTATGTATAGAATGATGACCAATGATTTATTAGAAGGTGATCTATTATTGAGTATTTGATGAAACATGAACAAAAATGTTATAAAATAAGTTTATTTATTTTACTAATATAATTTCAATTTATCTAAGTATTTCACTGTTAAATGAGCTCCAAGAATTCTGTTTTTCCTACAATGACTATATTTTTCAAAACATATACCATTTTATGTCAGAATTCATATAAATAGTTAAAAGTATGAGCTTGATTCTTAATTTGTAATAAAATAACAATCTTTTGAGTTTTTCCACTTATTAGGGGCAATAAAGAATTTAACTATATTGTATGTGCAAAACAGAAGTATTATTCATATATTTTTTTTTAATTACAGGTAAAGAT